>NC_091287.1:161798343-162109882 GCF_032444005.1 Ranitomeya imitator | reverse complement strand
ACAAAACTAAACTGCGCGGTCAGCAAAAAACCCTTCAAAAAACCATCCTGTAATTACTTGAACTCATGTTCCAACTCATGGAACATGAGGAGCAATTACAGCCCACTAAAGCAACCAGCAGCAAAGAGACAATTATATGCAAGCTGGACAAGACAAAAATAAAGCAAAACGTGGAACAAGAAAATCAAAACTTAGCTTGTCCTGAAGATTACTGAAGCCAGAAGCTGAGGTAACAAAACACTCTGATAACCTTGATAGCCGGCGGGGAAATGACAAGAAAGCCCGGTTAAATAGGAAACTCCCAAATCCTAATAGAACAGGTGGACACCAGAGACAGCAGAACACAAATCACCCAGTACCATCAGTAACCACCAGAGGGAGCCCAAAAACAGAACTCACAACACCGTTCCCTTTCTTCTCCAAAATTTTTTCTTCCCATCATTCTGGTACAGGTTGATCTTTGTCTCATCTGTCCATAGAATACTTTTCCAGAACTGAGCTGGCTTCTTGAGGTGTTTTTCTGCAAATTTAACTCTGGCCTGTCTATTTTTGGTATTGATGAATGGTTTGCATCTAGATGTGAACCCTTTGTATTTACTGTCATGGAGTCTTCTCTTTACTGTTGAATTAGAGACAGATACACCTACTTCACTGAGAGTGTTCTGGACTTCGGTTGATGTTGTGAACGGGTTCTTCTTCACCAAATTAAGTATGCGGCGATCATCCACCACTGTTGTCATCCGTGGACGCCCAGGCCTTTTTGAGTTCCCAAGCTCACCAGTCAATTCCTTTTTTCTCAGAATGTACCCAACTGTTGATTTTGCTACTCCAAGCATGTCTGCTATCTCTCTGATGGATTTTTTCTTTTTTTCAGCCTCAGGATGTTCTGCTTCACCTCAATTGAGAGTTCCTTTGACCGCATGTTGTCTGCTCACAGCAACAGCTTCCAAATGTAAAACCACACACCTGGAATCCACCCCTGACCTTTTAACTACTTCATTGATTACAGGTTAACAAGAGAGACGCCTTCAGAGTTAATTGCAGCCCTTAGAGTCCATTGTCCAATTACTTTTGGTCCCTTGAAAAAGAGGACGCTATGCATTACAGAGCTATGATTCCTAAACCCTTTCTCCGATTTGGATGTGGAAACTATCATATTGCAGCTGGGAGTGTGCACTTTCAGCCCATATTATATATATAATTGTATTTCTGAACATGTTTTTGTAAACAGCTAAAATGACAAAACTTGTGTCACTGTCCAAATATTTCTGGCCCTAACTGTATATATATATATATATATATATATATATATACATATATATATATATATATATATATATACAAACCTATTCTATGTGTATATATCTATTCTATCTATTCTATTCTAATCTATTCTATTCTATTCTATACTGTACACGGCAGATTATTTGCCAGCTTTTAATCTATCTATCTATCTATCTATCTAATAAATATATATATATATATACAGTATATATATATTTTGAAGAATATTTGGTTTTAATACGATGAGCTTTTACCTACAGAGAACTGCTGTATGTAAAAGCTCAGGTTAAAATTGCATTGCATACGGATGCCATACGGATGTCATATGGTTACTAGATGCGAGGAAATCGCATCATCACATAGCAAACGGATTGCACATGGATCACTGTTCGGAGAACATTTGTGCGATTCTCGTCAGTTAAAATTGGACCGATTTTTTTATACGTTAAGTGTGACTCCAGCCTTACGAGAAAAACGGACCGAGTTGCATCAGTGATTTTCAAAATATGGCTGGACAGACATCTGTCAGAGATGGTTAAGTGAATCATGCATTGAGCAGAGGGTTGGACATGATGACCCTGGAGGTTCTTTCCAACTCTAACATTCTATGATTCTATGTCTTCAGATTGTTATCACAGTTTGATCTGCTTTTTATCAGTTTTTCTAGCATGTGAAAAAAAGGCATTCAAAGCCTGTCCAATATTTTCACAGACCCTTCAGCATTGCCGACTGTGATCCGATACTAAGTTCAACACATCACGGGTCTCCATGATTTTGCCCAGACTAGTTGGTCAAAAATGGAATCTCAAATATAATGAGTACAAGGGCTATCCATAAAAAACATGGATACAACTCATACACAAACAACTGACTTGTGAATGAGCCTTAAAGGGAACCTATAACTTGTCTGATCTGTGGACAGAATGGTCTAGAGCAGTGTTTCTCAACTCCAGTCCTCAAGACCCCACAACAGGTCATGTTTTCAGGATTTCCTTAGTATTGCATAGGCGATGGAATTAATGCTTGAGAAGGTGATGAAATTATCACCAGTGCAATACTAAGGAAATCCTAAAAATGACCTGTTGTGAGGTCTTGAGGACTGCAGTTGAGAAACACTGGTCTAGAGAACGAGAAGCTGAGAAGAATGATATATAGGGTTGTGGGACAATATTCAGACTAAGTTGTAGCTTATTCAATGACATCACTGTAACTTATATGTATCTGTCCTTTTGGTGGCCTAATAGTGAATGACAGCTATGTCTGCATGCAGTCATGTAGGAAAGGCTGTCAATCACTGAATAGGACCACCCAATTGACTCATTCATACAATACCCGGGATTTTCAATAAATAAAATGCAAGTGATACTTAATCTTTTCTCTCAAAAATGTACAACAATCTGATCAGCTCACTCTGCTCTTTACCATCCCGCCTGCAGATCAGACACCATTTTCATCATGACAGGTTCCTTTTATGTTTTAGCCTACAGCTGTTTGCTCAGCAAAGTAAGGAAGAAACAGTGAGGATCTTTTAACTAGCTATTTAAGACCATGGGCAGATGTACAAGCCAATGCATGAATGAACCTTTTACTCTTAGCGGGAGTATTTGGGCTATGAACCTGCGTGATAAGGTCTGATGATCTGATCAATACCGTCTTGTTCTACTAGTTTGCCTTCTATAAGTACAGATTCAAGAAGAACTTTAACAAACTTTTATGAGAAGCTGTAATGGAGTAATTGTAATAGATTTCTAGTATTACTGTAGACTATTAGTGCTCAGAGCCTAAGAGAAGCAATTTACTTCTATAAGCTGTTACTTTCCATTACAATTGTTGCACCTTCGAATGTTCTTTATGGCTAATCTAAACAATTGCTTGCTCATGGTAATTTATGCTGTTTTATCGTAATAAAAACGGCTTCATAAATGGAAGTTTCTCCTTTTGGCAGATTTATAAATGCCAAGAAATGTCATTTTAAAGAACCCTGAAATTGGGTTTACTTAAAAAAAATCTAATATTGTGCACATAAGGCTTCGTTATTATGTAATGAAGCATTATCTTTTGCACTAGTGGATCGGTAAGGCTCTGACTTCTGGCTCCCTCACCAGTCCATAGAACAAGGATCTGAAATGCCCCAGAGAAGCTACGCCCTACTCATTTCTTATGGAACTTCCAAGTATAGGCGCTTACTGAGTTGGACTGTTTCCAGCAGTTTTATACAGGATGAAAGGCACAGTGCTGCACATGGCCGGCCACCGCTCCGATCCAATGCAGCATTTCAGGACCCCACCCTTAGGAACAGTGGGGTTCTAGTGTTTGGACTTTCACCAATTGGCAAATTACCACTTTGAATAGAAAATATTAGTTTTAATGTTCGGAATAACCCCTTAAGCAAAGTGAAGTAACTAATTCACGTAAGTGACTTCATTGACTCGTTCTTAGTGTACTCAACACCTCACCATTACTTGTGGGCAATGGTCGGTTAAAAGTAACGCAGCTAGTGGTGAAGAGTATGGTTACTGCACACAGATAATAGGGCACTCGATTATTAAACGTAATGGTAAAGTCAGTGATCTCATGATTTACTCTCTATTTGAATTTATGGTTGGAAATTAGTTGAAAAAATATATGATGTATGGATAGTAGACTCATTTCATCAGATCCAGAGACCGTTTTGAAGAATCGATGAAGAAGAGAAGTTTTCAAAATTGTTCTTCCTGCTTTATCCACATCTACAGAAATTACCCAATTCTAAAAAAAAAATGGAACCTACAGTGGGGCAAAAAAGTATTTAGTCAGTCAGCAATAGTGCAAGTTCCACCACTTAAAAAGATGAGAGGCGTCTGTAATTTACATCATAGGTAGACCTCAACTATGGGAGACAAACTGAGAAAAAAAAATCCAGAAAATCATATTGTCTGTTTTTTTAACATTTTATTTGCATATTATGGTGGAAAATAAGTATTTGGTCAGAAACAAAATTTCATCTCAATACTTTGTAATATATCCTTTGTTGGCAATGACAGAGGTCAAACGTTTTCTGTAAGTCTTCATAAGGTTGCCACACACTGTTGTTGGTATGTTGGCCCATTCCTCCATGCAGATCTCCTCTAGAGCAGTGATGTTTTTGGCTTTTCGCTTGGCAACACGGACTTTCAACTCCCTCCAAAGGTTTTCTATAGGGTTGAGATCTGGAGACCGGCTAGGCCACTCCAGGACCTTGAAATGCTTCTTACGAAGCCACTCCTTCGTTGCCCTGGCGGTGTGCTTTGGATCATTGTCATGTTGAAAGACCCAGCCACGTTTCATCTTCAATGCCCTTGCTGATGGAAGGAGGTTTGCACTCAAAATCTCACGATACATGGCCCCATTCATTCTTTCATGTACCTGGATCAGTCGTCCTGGCCCCTTTGCAGAGAAACAGCCCCAAAGCATGATGTTTCCACCACCATGCTTTACAGTAGGTATGGTGTTTGATGGATGCAACCCAGTATTCTTTTTCCTCCAAACACGACAAGTTGTGTTTCTACCAAACAGTTCCAGTTTGGTTTCATCAGACCATAGGACATTCTCCCAAAACTCCTCTGGATCATCCAAATGCTCTCTAGCAAACTTCAGACGGGCCCAGACATGTACTGGCTTAAGCAGTGGGACACGTCTGGCACTGCAGGATCTGAGTCCATGGTGGCGTAGTGTGTTACTTATGGTAGGCCTTGTTACATTGGTCCCAGCTCTCTGCAGTTCATTCACTAGGTCCCCCCGCGTGGTTCTGGGATTTTTGCTCACCGTTCTTGTGATCATTCTGACCCCACGGGGTGGGATTTTGCGTGGAGCCCCAGATCGAGGGAGATTATCAGTGGTCTTGTATGTCTTCCATTTTCTAATTATTGCTCCCACTGTTGATTTCTTCACTCCAAGCTGGTTGGCTATTGCAGATTCAGTCTTCCCAGCCTGGTGCAGGGCTACAATTTTGTTTCTGGTGTCCTTTGACAGCTCTTTGGTCTTCACCATAGTGGAGTTTGGAGTCAGACTGTTTGAGGGTGTGCACAGGTGTCTTTTTATACTGATAACAAGTTTAAACAGGTGCCATTACTACAGGTAATGAGTGGAGGAAAGAGGAGACTCTTAAAGAAGAAGTTACAGGTCTGTGAGAGCCAGAAATCTTGATTGTTTATTTCTGACCAAATACTTATTTTCCACCATAATATGCAAATAAATTGTTAAAAAAAACAGACAATGTGATTTTCTGGATTTTTTTTTCTCAGTTTGTCTCCCATAGTTGAGGTCTACCTATGATGTAAATTACAGACGCCTCTCATCTTTTTAAGTGGTGGAACTTGCACTATTGCTGACTGACTAAATACTTTTTTGCCCCACTGTATATTTTGAAGCTTTTTTTTAAGCTAAGCAATATATGTATCCTTGCCATCCTATAAATTTCAGTATAATTCAGCCACATAACGGCTGTAGAAGAAAAGGTACAGCGTTCATTATGGCTAAAATGTGTCTATGCCTGGCAAATACTCCCGGCATTCTCGATTTACTATCTGTTTAAAAATTCTGATGATTACTGGATTTCTATTTCAATATTGTCATAAACAAGCAAAATCCATGAAGGGGTCAGCTCTAAAGTTACAAGCAAAAATTAGACTAATAACCTACATAAGAGGAGCCATTAAAACAAGCCCTTAGTGGTTGTGTATCCTCAGCAAAGAATTCAGAGTAGGTAAGCAGAATGAATTCATGACGTATGGCATTGTGTCCCATTACTTAATGTTTATTTATAATACTATATATAAAAACAAGCAGCTCCACACATTTTATAATGCCTGTTACTTCATTAAGATTTTATCATCCACCTCCTCTAAAAAGCCTCTTCCCTCACTTTGTTAAATCTGCTTTTACTCGGTGCTGTTTCTGCATTATTTTAATCTTTGCTTCCCTACTTTACATGCACTCTCAAATTTTAAACAAGTAAAATTTGTGCATTAGCTTGCCCTTTTTCATTTATGATTTATGACTGACAGGTTCCTTGCTGCAACTTAATGGTATGAGAGAGACATTATTTTAAACATTAAAGTGAAAACCATTTACAAGTATGATAAGAGAGGTCTGCTGACATTAATCTTTAAAATAGCCACAAGGTGCTGCATAAGCTGGTGCTCCACCAACAGGTGAAACTCAGGGGACAGCAGAGAAAACAGAATAAACTAAACTGATAGCACAACTTGCTTAAAAATACTTTGCATACTCTGATAATCTGATAATATACACAATGTAAATACACCATCAGTCTATATTACGGTAAGTATATATATATATGTGTATGTGTGTGTGTGTGTGTGTGTGTGTGTGTGTGTCTGTGCTTCTCAATAAATTAGGATATCATCAAAAAGATAATTTATTTCAGTTCTTCAATACAAAAAGTGAAACTCGTATATTCATTACAGAGTCATCTATTTCAAGTGTTTATTTCTGTTAATGGCTTTTGGGTTTTCATTGGCTGTAAGCTATAATCATCAACATTATCTCAGTAGAATATTTAACAAAAAAACACCTGGAAAGGCTTCCTATGCATTTAAAAAGTTTGTTTCAGTAGGCTCCACAATCATGGGGAAGACTGCTGACTTGACAGATGTCCAGAAGGAAGTAATTGACACACTCCACAAGGAGGGTAAGCCACAGAAGGTCATTGCTAAAGAAGCTGGCTGTTCTCACCATTGCTCCTAGTGTTCAATATTGGCTGACATCACTGACAAAGCACCAGCCAATCACTAAGCTCAGCAGCTCTGAGCAGGGAATTGCATTTACAAGGGCAGAGCTGCTGAGATCAGTGACTGACTGCCGTGATTGACTTCAGCGCTGCAGTCAATATCAATCACCAGTAAGGGTGATGGAGACTCAGGGCTACACTTGGGAATGGTGAGAAAAGCATGTTTTGTTTTGTTTATTTTTTATAACAAACTGTGGCCAGGGGCCTGGATTTTCTAAAAGGGGTCAACACCTTTCAGATCATGGGTTCAGATAGGGAATTATGTCCCTTGACTAATGTCAAGCTGTCCATTCTTGACTGGCAGTTGTCACTTTGCCCAGGAAAGACTGCCCAACAACTACATTCTTTTCCCCCTAGCAACCAAAGCTGATTTGCCTCTGTGCCGAGTGGAATGAATAAGCAAGAAGCCTGGGCAAGGCTTAAAACACAACATTTTTTACGGTCTCAGTAAATCAAAGGGGTTGGACAGGATAATCTCTTGTTCCCAGAAATGGTGCCATACCAGTTCAAGGGTTGTCTCACGTTTCAGATAACCTGTTTTTGGTATCAATGATTTTTTAATTATGAACAATCTTTTTAAGTTACAGAAAGTAGTTAGTAAAACCAACTTGATTTTATGTGAATTCAAGAGTAGATGGAGAGGAGCATTACTCCTAGACCCTGTGGACGGCTGATTATCCCTGTTCTGAAAACGTTTATGAGTGTAGAGTGATAATAATCCTAAATTACATGACTTTAGTGCAGAGCACGGTGTTGGTGAAGTCCTTTGCCAAGCTTTACATCTGGTAAAACATGCCACATGGACTTACCTTGTAGATTTTGCAATGGCAGAGTCATTATTCCTCCGGCTGCTGCAGCTGCCACCAGGCCTTGAATGTTTGTGAGATTGGCTGTAGGCAATGTCAGCACCAGTCCTTGCTGCCCCCCAAGTTGTCCGGCCATGTTGAATGGGATAAGGATTGGCTGGTTGAGGCCAGGAGCACCCCCTGGCATCACTCCAGCTACCGCTGATGCCAGTTGTTGTGCTGCTAGCAGGGGCTGGAAAAAAAACATAAATCTGAGTTAAGCAAGTATGGGGTTATATGGCTCAGAAAACAGAAAAATCTACAATGGTACATTGAAAAGCATTTCATAAAGCTTTCTACTTTATCAATTGGCTGAGTGTTGTTTACTGTATACTGATCTGAAAATGCAATGAATAAAGCACAAGATGTGACTAAAGTACATAAAACCATATATTGCTAGAGCCATTGTTTAGTACGTGCATATAATAAAATAGAAGAATTGGATATAAACACACAAGACACATGAATTACCAATATCTACACAAATACATCATGCTTTCCCACGAGACACATTTTACTCTATTCCACAAATAAGGCATTTCCTAGCCATTTCGGCTTAATAAAATAAGATGTGTTTTTAGCAAGCCACCTTTGTCTAACATACCCATATCATCCCCTTGGGCAATATCTACCAACACACAATAGGCCATTGGTGAAAACACTTGGGGAGCTTCATTTATTATTCATGTCATATACAAACAGTGCGCCAGTCTCTCCCTGAGGGCAGAGTGGCAGTTTGATCAACAGGGTGCACACTGGTATTGTTTTCCAGCAGTCTTCTAGATGCAAAGTGTTGGAAAACCTTAAATAAATGAATTATGCTGACTCTGATTATGAAATTCTACCCTCTTCACAAGTGTCCAATGCCGTAATTGATAATGTGCATATGTCATTAAAATTGGCAGAAATGCAATGAAACACTTTCGCCAATGAGTCTAATGTTTATGTAATGAATCTATTATACAAGTGGATGGGGATATCTCGTAGTATCATGGTTACTGGACAAAAAATAACAGAACAATTTTTCTAATCCTGGACAACAGCTTTCATGTTTATTCATTAATTTATAGGAAATTCCAACAAAAAATTGCTGTTTGTTGTACCCACTTTCTAAATTCAGTGAGTGGCATTCAAGTTGACAGCTCATTAAAAGATCTAAAGCCTTTAAAGAAGCAAGATGATGGTTTAGTGATTTCAGAACTGAGGTTCTGGGATGGTATGAATGACATCCCATAACATTGAATTCATACATATTAGTGTTGCAGTCCGAGTTCAGACCATGATGCATGGACTGTCCACTGGTCTCCTGACCCAAACGCCTTAGTCATAAATGAGGCTATCAAGTCCGTGCATCATGCTCTGTAGTCAGACTGTAACACATGAACATGAGAATGAGGCATTACTCTAGGGTAAGCATGAATCTGACAAAGGGGAATTAGATTTTGGCCCTACTGAGGACAGAGACTAATATGAGTGATAACAATCTCCAGATTGAAAAGATGAAACTTATTGGTGCTATATATATATATACAGTATATATATATATATATATGCTGTATATATATATATATATATATATATATATATATACATACAGTAAATGCTATAATTCTGGACTATAACATACATTGTTTTTTACACATTAAACAAAATATTCATCTGAAGAATATATAGTTAAAGATGAGATATAACTTATAAACTCTTGGAAGAAAAGGCAGATATCAAGTATGTCATATTCCAATTAAATCAGACAGAGAGACACTATTTAGTCAAAAGTTTCCACCATAACCATTGCAATCAAAAAATGAAGCACACAGCTATGCAACTGCTAGAAATATGGGTGATACTAAATCAATAAGTTACTATATTGTACACTGTCATAGGATGCCACTTTGCCTCAGTCAGTTTCTGAAATTCCTGAACTGTTCGGTGTTCCCTGTCATGATCCCAATGGCAGGGGATCACAAAAAGGACAAGCACAGATACAAACAAGCTCTAGGGCGATGGAACCTGAGCTGACCGCGACCCTGAACCTAACACACAAATAAAAGTAGCCGGGGAACGTGCCTACGATGATCCTAGACGTCTCGCTCCAGCCGAAGATCTAACTTCCCCTATCAGAAGAAACACAGACCTCTCTTGCCTCCAGAGAAATACCCCACAGCAAATAGCAGCCCCCCAAATATAATGACGGTGAAATGAGAGGAAAGCACATACGTAGTATGAAAACAGTTTCAGCAAAATGAGGCCCGTTAAAGCTAGATAGCAGAGGATACAAAAGTGAACTGCGCGGTCAGCGAAAAACCCTTCAAAAAACCATCCTGAAATTACTTGAACTCATGTGCCAACTCATGGTACATGAAAAGCAATTTCAGCCCACTAGAGCAACCAGCAGCAGAGAATCACATATCTGCAGGCTGGACTAAAAACCAAATTAAGCAAAACACAAAACAGGAAAATCCAAACTTAGCTTGTCCAGAAGGTTCTAGGAGCAGGGAGCAGAGGTAACAAGACACACTGGATACATTGATAACCGGCGAGGAAATGCCAGCAAAGCCAGGTTAAATAGGAAACTCCCATATGCTGATGGAACAGGTGGAACCCAGAAACCCAGGAAAGACAAGTCACCCAGTACCATCAGTAACCACCAGAGGGAGCCCAAAAACAGAACTCACAACAGTACCCCCCCCTTGAGGAGGGGTCACCGAACCCTCACGAGAACCACCAGGGCGACCAGGATGAGCCCTATGAAAAGCGCGAACCAAATCATCAGCATGAACATCCGAGGCAACCACCCAAGAATTATCCTCCTGACCATAACCCTTCCACTTGACCAAATACTGGAGTTTCCGTCTGGAAACACGAGAATCCAAGATCTTCTCCACAACATACTCCAATTCTCCCTCCACCAGCACTGGAGCAGGAGGCTCAAGAGAAGGAACAACAGGTACCTCATACTTCCGCAACAACGACCGATGAAACACATTATGAATAGCAAACGATGTCGGGAGATCCAAACGAAACGACACAGGGTTAAGAATTTCCAAGATCCTATAGGGACCGATGAACCGAGGCTTGAACTTAGGAGAAGAGACCTTCATAGGAACAAAACGAGAAGACAACCACACCAAGTCACCAACAAGAAGTCGAGGACCCACGCGGCGACGGCGATTAGCAAACTGCTGAGCCTTCTCCTGGGACAACTTCAAATTGTCCACCACATGACTCCAAATCCGATGCAACCTATCCACCACCATGTCCACTCCAGGACAATCAGAAGGTTCCACCTGACCAGAGGAAAAACGAGGATGAAACCCCGAATTACAAAAGAAAGGAGAAACCAAGGTAGCAGAACTAGCCCGATTATTAAGCGCAAACTCGGCCAGCGGCAAAAAGGTAACCCAGTCATCCTGATCAGCAGAAACAAAACACCTTAAATAAGTTTCCAAGGTCTGATTAGTTCGTTCAGTCTGGCCATTCGTCTGAGGATGGAATGCAGACGAAAAGGACAAATCAATGCCCATCTTAGCACAGAAAGTCCGCCAAAATCTAGACACAAACTGGGATCCCGTCAGAAACGATGTTCTCAGGAATCCCATGCAAACGAACCACATTCTGAAAAAACAGAGGGACCAACTCAGAGGAGGAAGGCAACTTAGGCAAGGGTACCAGATGAACCATTTTAGAAAAGCGATCACACACAACCCAGATAACGGACATTTTTTGAGCGACAGGGAGATCCGAAATAAAGTCCATGGAAATGTGCGTCCAAGGCCTCTTCGGGATAGGCAAAGGTGACAACAATCCACTGGCCCGAGAACAGCAAGGCTTAGCCCGAGCACAAACCTCACAAGACTGCACAAAAGAACGCACATCCCTCGACAAGGAAGGCCACCAAAAAGACCTGGCCACCAAGTCTCTAGTACCAAATATTCCAGGATGACCTGCCAACGCAGAAGAATGGACCTCGGAGATGACTCTACTGGTCCAATTATCCGGAACAAACAGTCTCTCAGGCGGACAACGATCAGGTTTAGCCACCTGAAACTCCTGCAAAGCACGTCGCAAGTCTGGGGAGACAGCAGACAAAATCACCCCATCCCTAAGGATACCAGAGGGCTCAGAATTTCCAAGGGAGTCAGGCACAAAACTCCTAGAAAGAGCATCCGCCTTCACATTCTTTGAACCTGGCAGGTATGAAACCACAAAATTGAAACGAGAGAAAAACAGTGACCAACGAGCCTGTCTAGGATTGAGACGCCTGGCAGACTCAAGGTAAATCAAATTTTTGTGATCAGTCAAGACCACCACACGATGTCTAGCACCCTCTAGCCAATGACGCCACTCCTCAAATGCCCACTTCATGGCCAAAAGTTCCCGATTACCAACATCATAATTCCGCTCAGCCGGCGAAAACTTTCTAGAAAAAAACGCGCATGGCTTCATCACTGAGCCATCGGAGCTTCTCTGTGACAAAACCGCCCCCGCTCCAATCTCGGAAGCATCAACCTCAACCTGAAAAGGGAGCGAAACATCTGACTGACGCAACACAGGAACAGAAGAAAACCGGCGCTTAAGTTCCTGAAAGGCCTCCACAGCCGCAGAAGACCAATTAGCAACATCAGCACCCTTCTTAGTCAAATCCGTCAAAGGCTTAACAACACTAGAAAAATTAGTTATAAAACGACGATAGAAATTAGCAAAGCCCAAGAACTTCTGTAGACTCTTAAGAGATGTAGGCTGCGTCCAGTCACAAATAGCCTGAACCTTGAC
Organism: Ranitomeya imitator; assembly: GCF_032444005.1. Classification (NCBI taxonomy): domain Eukaryota; kingdom Metazoa; phylum Chordata; class Amphibia; order Anura; family Dendrobatidae; genus Ranitomeya; species Ranitomeya imitator. Next base: position 162,097,210 of record NC_091287.1, on the reverse strand, counting down.
GGGATCCATCTCAATAGTAGAAGGGGAAAAAATATACCCCAAGAAAGAAATCTTCTGGACTCCAAAGAGACACTTTGAGCCTTTTACAAACAAGGAATTGGCCCGCAGGACCTGAAACACCTTCCTGACCTGCTGAACATGAGACTCCCAGTCATCAGAAAAAACCAAAATATCATCCAAATACACAATCATAAATTTATCCAGATATTCACGGAAAATATCGTGCATAAAGGACTGGAAGACTGAAGGAGCATTAGAAAGTCCAAAAGGCATTACCAAATACTCAAAATGGCCCTCAGGCGTATTAAATGCGGTTTTCCACTCATCACCTTGCTTAATTCGTATAAGATTATACGCACCCCGAAGATCAATCTTAGTGAACCATTTAGCCCCCTTAATGCGAGCAAACAAATCAGTCAACAATGGCAAAGGATACTGATATTTTACGGTAATCTTATTCAAAAGACGATAATCTATATAAGGCCTCAAGGAACCATCTTTCTTGGCCACGAAAATAAAACCTGCTCCCAAAGGGGACAAAGATGGACGGATATGTCCCTTTTCCAAGGACTCCTTAACATAATCCCGCATAGCAGTATGCTCTGGCACTGACAGATTGAACAAACGACCTTTAGGAAATTTACTGCCCGGAATTAAATTTATAGCACAATCGCAATCCCTGTGAGGAGGAAGCGAACTGAGCTTAGGCTCCTCAAAAACATCCCGATAGTCAGACAAAAACACAGGAATCTCAGAAGGAGTAGATGAAGCGATAGAAATCGGAGGTGCATCATCATGAACCCCCTGACAACCCCAGCTTAACACAGACACTGATTTCCAGTCAAGGACTGGATTATGAGTTTGTAACCATGGCAGACCAAGTACTAGAACATCATGCAAATTATACAGTACCAGGAAGCGAATCACCTCCTGATGAACGGGAGTCATACGCATGGTCACTTGTGTCCAGTACTGAGGTTTATTCATAGCCAAAGGTGTAGAGTCAATTCCCTTCAAAGGAATAGGGACTTCCAGAGGCTCCAGACTAAACCCACAGCGATTGGCAAATGACCAATCCATAAGACTCAGGGCAGCGCCTGAATCCACATAGGCATCGACGGAAATGGATGATAATGAACAAATCAGAGTCACAGACAGAATGAACTTAGACTGTAAAGTACTAATGGCAACAGACTTATCAACCTTTTTTGTGCGTTTAGAGCATGCTGATATAACATGAGCTGAATCACCACAATAAAAGCACAACCCTTTTTTCCGCCTATACTTTTGCCGTTCACTTCTGGACTGAATTCTATCACATTGCATTATCTCAGGTGACGGTTCAGACGACACCGCCAAATGATGCACAGGTTTGCGCTCCCGTAAACGCCGATCAATCTGAACAGCCATAGTCATAGACTCATTCAGACCAGCAGGCGCAGGGAACCCCACCATAACATCTTTAATGGCCTCAGAAAGGCCATCTCTAAACTTTGCAGCCAGAGCGCACTCATTCCACTGAGTAAGTACCGACCACTTCCGAAATTTTTGACAATAAATTTCTGCTTCATCTTGCCCCTGAGAGAGGGCCAACAAAGCTTTTTCAGCCTGAATCTCTTGGTTAGGTTCCTCATAGAGCAAACCCAATGCCAGAAAAAACGCATCTGCATTAAGCAACGCAGGGTCCCCTGGTGCCAATGCAAATGCCCAATCCTGAGGGTCACCCCGCAGGAAAGATATAATTATCTTGACTTGCTGAGCAGGGTCTCCAGAGGAGCGAGATTTCAAAGAAAGAAACAACTTGCAATTGTTCCTAAAATTCAGAAAACGAGATCTATCTCCAAAAAAAAACTCTGGGACAGGAATTCTAGGTTCAGACATAGGAGCATGTACAACAAAATCCTGTATATTTTGAACCTTAGTGGCAAGATTATTCAGGCTGGAAGCCAAACTCTGGACGTCCATGATAAACAGCTGAGATCAGAGCCATTCAAAGATTAAGAGGAGGAGGAAGTAGCCAGGCTGCAATAAGGCTAGGCAGCAAACTCTGAGGGGGGGAAAAAAAAAAAAAAAAAAACTTCCTCAGACTACTTATCCTCCTACTTCAGCCAATACAATTAACACTTTGTGGGCCGGTTATACTGTCATGATCCCAATGGCAGGGGATCACAAAAAGGACAAGCACAGATACAAACAAGCTCTAGGGCGATGGAACCTGAGCTGACCGCGACCCTGAACCTAACACTCAAATAAAAGTAGCCGGGGAACGTGCCTACGATGATCCTAGACGTCTCGCTCCAGCCGAAGATCTAACTTCCCCTATCAGAAGAAACACAGACCTCTCTTGCCTCCAGAGAAATACCCCACAGCAAATAGCAGCCCCCCACATATAATGACGGTGAAATGAGAGGAAAGCACATACGTAGTATGAAAACAGTTTCAGCAAAATGAGGCCCGTTAAAGCTAGATAGCAGAGGATACAAAAGTGAACTGCGCGGTCAGCGAAAAACCCTTCAAAAAACCATCCTGAAATTACTTGAACTCATGTGCCAACTCATGGTACATGAAAAGCAATTTCAGCCCACTAGAGCAACCAGCAGCAGAGAATCACATATCTGCAGGCTGGACTAAAAACCAAATTAAGCAAAACACAAAACAGGAAAATCCAAACTTAGCTTGTCCAGAAGGTTCTAGGAGCAGGGAGCAGAGGTAACAAGACACACTGGATACATTGATAACCGGCGAGGAAATGCCAGCAAAGCCAGGTTAAATAGGAAACTCCCATATGCTGATGGAACAGGTGGAACCCAGAAACCCAGGAAAGACAAGTCACCCAGTACCATCAGTAACCACCAGAGGGAGCCCAAAAACAGAACTCACAACAGTTCCCTGACCAACTGCATAGGATTCTAGAATCAACATGCACAATGGCATACATTGGCATAAATGCAGAATGATAAATGTAGGCCGAAGTTGTGACGTCATGTAAAGCACATTGGACTGAATTGCCAGTGAAGCAATAGAAAAAGTTTTCTAGAGTAAAGAATCATGTTTCACTTTCTGGAAGCCTAATGGATGAATCTGTGACTAGTAATACCCAGAAAATACATAAATAGGGAATACTATGAAATCTGATGGAAGCGTAGGGAGTCTGAAAGTGTAAGAGGGTTAATGGCTTGTAGATTTCTGACTGAATGGTGTGTAGGAGGGTGCTGGGGTGAGCGAGGATATGTGAGTGTGAAGGAGAGAATGTTGTGGTCAGAGAGGGGAAGCGGTGAGTTATCTATGTAGGAGATTGAGCAGAGCCGGGCAAAAACCAGGTCCAGGGTGTTACCGTCCTTGTGTGTCTCAGAGGTTGAGAGCTGTGAGAGGCCGAGAGAAGTGGTTAGTGACAGAAGCTGGGATGCAGATGTGGAAGTGGGACTGTTAATGGGGATGTTGAAGTCTCCCAGGATAAGGGTTGGTAGTTCTGAGGACATGAAGTGCGGTAGCCAGGCAGAGAAATGGTCCAGGAAGCGCTCACCCACCCGCTTCCTGGACCATTTCTCATCCTGGCTGCCGCACTTCATGTCCTCAGAACTACCAACCCTTATCCTGGGAGACTTCAACATCCCCATTAACAGCCCCACTTCCACATCTGCATCCCAGCTTCTGTCACTAACCACTTCTCTCGGCCTCTCACAGCTCTCAACCTCTGAGACACACAAGGACGGTAACACCCTGGACCTGGTTTTTGCCCGGCTCTGCTCAATCTCCTACATAGATAACTCACCGCTTCCCCTCTCTGACCACAACATTCTCTCCTTCACACTCACATATCCTCGCTCACCCCAGCACCCTCCTACACACCATTCAGTCAGAAATCTACAAGCCATTAACCCTCTTACACTTTCAGACTCCCTACGCTTATCATTGTCCCCAATCTCTTCCTTTTCCTGTCCTGATCTGGCGGCACATCACTTCAATGACACTCTTAGAAGCACCCTTGACCAAGTAGCTCCCCTCACCCTCAGGACCTCCAAACACAGAATAAAACAGCCCTGGCTCACATCGCAAACCCGATTTCTCCAGCGATCCTCTAGGTGTGCTGAACGCTTATGGAGGAAAACACGCACACCAGAAGACTTCATACACTTCAAATTTATGTTAAGGACCTATAACTTTGCCCTTCACTTCGCTAAACAGACCTACTTTACCACTCTGATCTCCTCACTATCCAACAACCCCAAGAAACTTTTTGACACCTTTCACTCCCTCCTCAGGCCAAAAGCACAAGCCCCTATCACAGATATTTGTGCTGGTGACCTAGCCTCCCACTTTATAGAGAAAATAGACAATATCCGTCAGGAAATCCGCTCCCAACAACTAAGTTCAGTGACTCCCATCCCTCCCCTCATTGCCCCTGGTTCACTCTCCACATTCGATCCCATCACAGAAGAAGAAGTCTCCAAGCTCCTCTCCTCTTCTCGTCCGACTACATGCACTACCGACCCCATTCCCTCACATCTCCTCCAGTCTCTCTCTCCAGTTGTCACAAGTCACCTAACTACAATCTTTAATCTCTCCCTCTCCTCTGGCATTTTCCCCTCCTCCTTCAAACACTCTATCATTACTCCATTACTAAAGAAACCCACCCTCGACCCATCCTGCACAAACAACTACAGACCGGTCTCCAATCTCCCCTTCATCTCTAAACTCTTGGAGCGCCTGATATACTCCCGCCTTACCCGTTACCTCTCCACTCACTCCCTCCTAGACCCTTCACAGTCCGGTTTCCGCCCCCTACATTCGACAGAAACTGCACTTATCAAAGTGACCAATGACCTTCTGACAGCAAAACGTAATGGTGACCACTCTCTGCTCATTCTTCTCGACCTTTCTGCAGCTTTTGACACTGTTGACCACCCTCTCCTGCTCTCTAGGCTCCAGTCACTAGGCATTAAGGACACTGCTCTCTCCTGGTTCTCCTCCTATCTTTCCGACCGCTCCTTCAGTGTTCTGTTCTCTGGCTCCACTTCATCTCCTATTCCTCTCACTGTTGGGGTACCTCAGGGCTCAGTCCTTGGCCCCCTTCTGTTCTCTCTCTACACGGCCCCAATTGGACAGACCATCAGCATATTTGGCTTTCAGTACCATCTTTATGCCGACGACACACAACTATATACGTCATCCCCTGACCTTACCCCCGCTGTACTACAGAATGCCACTGACTGTCTGTCCGCAGTCTCCAACATCATGTCCGCTCTCTATCTGAAACTCAACCTCTCCAAAACTGAACTTCTTCTGCTCCCACCATCTACTAACCTCCCTAAATCTGACATTTCCCTCTCCGTGGGTGGCACCATAATAACACCCCGGCAGCAGGCGCGCTGTCTGGGTGTTATGTTTGACTCCGATCTCTCCTTCACCTCCCATATACAATCTCTTGCCCGCTCGTGCCGCTTACACCTAAAGAACATCTCTAGAATCCGCCGTTTTCTCACCATGGAGACAACTAAAACCCTCACGGTAGCCCTGATCCAATCCCGCCTGGACTACTGTAACGCTCTATTAATTGGCCTCCCCCTCACTCGACTTTCCCCTCTCCAGTCCATCCTTAATGCAGCAGCCAGGGTCCTCCATCTGGCTAATCGTTACTCGGACGCGTCCGCTCTTCGCCAGTCGTTACACTGGCTACCCATTCATTACAGGATACAATTCAAAGTACTTGTTCTCACCCACAAAGCTCTCCACAGTGCGGCACCCCCTTACATCTCCTCCCTCATTTCTGTCTATCAGCCTAATAGACCACTGCGCTCTGCAAATGACTTTCGGCTAACCTCTGCACTAATCCGTACCTCCCACTCCCGACTCCAAGACTTCTCCCGTGCTGCGCCAATCCTCTGGAATGCTCTACCCCAAGATATTAGGACCATCCATAATTTGTATAGTTTTAGGCGCTCGCTCAAAACACATATGTTCAGAGCGGCCTATCACGTTCACTAATCAAAGTTATGTTATGTTTGTGTGTGTGTAGCCCATTCACTATCCCCATCTATTCCCCAACCCCTGAAGATGGCTGGACCATGATTGTAAATACATCATTGTAAATACACACCTGTACTTTGTATCTCCCCCACCTCATTGTAGATTGTAAGCTCTCACGAGCAGGGTCGTCTTATTTTGCTTTAATTATTGTATTGTTAACGTTGTTACTTATGACTTTTGTGTTTGAAACTGTTAAACTGTAAAGCGCTGCGGAATATGTTGGCGCTATAGAAATAAAGATTATTATTATTATTATTATTATGGAAGCAGGATAGTAGAGTTTCAGTGTTTGATGCCGGTCTATTTCATTTCCAGTGAAGAGTGATGTAAATGTTATTAATATGCACAGGCGTTTTACACAGTTCTCTTTTCCAACATTGATATTCTCACCTATTATGCCTCCAGTACCAACTTCTCAACCTTTCCTCTGCCTCAGTTGGCATACTCTGCTCTACTGCGTCTTGAGTTAGCTTTACATGGTAACCCAGCGTGCATCTGCGAGGTTTTGTTCTCTGGCTTTATAGGCTGGCTCAGGCATCGCCTGAATATTAAAGTGGTTGACCTCCTTGCTACTACTGTGCACCACTGCAAGCTTTGCATTGGACCATGACAAACTAAGCTTTGCTATCTTTGAGCCAGAACTAGTGCACTGCTGCCAGCTTTGGTTTGTACTTAGTAACAAACTCAGATTGTCCAGACTCTGGGAAGTCTAATCCGTACTGTCATTGAATTTGTGACAAACTCAGCTGTACTATATAACTTGCCTTGGATGCTGTAGCAAATCCTATTGTTAATTTTCGCTATTGTACTGTTCCTGTATTGACACTGAATTGTAGCCATAACTTCTCTCTGTTGCACCCGTTGCTCTAACCTCATTCTACACAACAAGTTGGTGTGTCTACAATTCTGCTTTTGTTATTCCAGTCTCGTGCCTTCTGCTTCAGTGTGCTTTTTCAGCTCCTGTAACTCCTACTGAGCTGTTCTGCTGCACCAACACCCTCAGTCTCTATAAAGTACTACATCAGTACTGCTCTACTGGATTAAGGGTTTTAAAGATCCACCTCTTCAGGCAAGATGTAACACTTTCTGTGAAGAGTTTGGGGAAGCCCATACCTGTTCCACAATGACTTGTGCAAACTGATGTCAATAAAGACATGGCTTGTTTAGTTCGGTGTGAACTTAAGTGAACTGCAGAGCAACCTGACATCTTCTCCAATGAACACCTTTATGGGTGAATTGTAGCTCCAACTGAAGCCAAACCCAATGGAAGCCAAGTCCTACAGACATACTCTACATCAGGGGTGTCAAACTGCATTCCTCGAGGGCTGCAAACAGGTCATGTTTTCAGGATTTTCTTGTACTGCACAGGTGATAATTTAATCACCAACTCATTATTTGTGTAGGTGATTAAATTATCACCTGTGCAGTACAAGGAAATCCTGAAAACATGACCTGTTTGCAGCCCTCGAGAAATGCAGTTTGACACCCCTGCTCTACATACTCTAAATATTTTGTAAAGCCTACCAAGAAAATTAGGGCCCACTATATGCAACTAAATAAAAGAAACTCAGTACACAGCCCATAAAAAGTAGTTTTACATCTTGCCAATTGAAGGCTACAACTTATTTATTAGAAACAGGACTAACAAGAGGGGAGGGAGTGTTGCATTGTATTTTAGGAAATATCTCCACAGAGATCCAAGCTTCAGACACTGGTAGCAGCTCTGTAAAAACTGTTTGGGTATAAATACAGTCAGAGAAGACCAGACAGGGTACTATTGTGGGTGTTTACTATAGGCCACCTGGACAGACTGAAGATATGGATGAACTCTTTTTACATCAGACGTCTCTGTTTTTATAAAAGTATGACAAAGTGATCATGGGAGATTTTAACTATTCAGATATTTATTGGGAATCTCAGGCAAAAGTAATGGGTCCAGAAAATTCTTATCTTCTCATGCTGACAACTTTATCTTTCAAAAGATAGAAGAGAGAAAAGAGGATCTGCAATCTTGGACAAAATTCTTATTAACATGGAAGAGATGGTTGAGGAAGCAAAGGTGGCTGGGAGTTTAGGAGGCATCGATCATGCTCCATTTCATCCTCAAAATTTAGATTACAAGAGGAGGAAGACAAGTGAGGATTCAGACTTTAAGGTTGGATTCCAGAAAGGGAGATTTTAATGGACTCAGAAAGAGGGTAGGAAAGGTCCAATGGCTGGATGTTCTAAAGAACAAAAATCAAATAAATAGGGCAGCACACTGCAGCGCCAAAACATGCAAACTTGAAAACACGAAATTTTTAAACTGCATTACTGCACTAGAAATATGAAAAATGAGAGCTTTTAGCGCATAAAAATGGCCAATTTTATGTGTACCTCGTAGCCACGTTACGGCATCTCTCTTATACGAGGTCCTACTCTAAACCTACCTCGCTGAGAATAAACGTCTCCATCTGAATGGGTACATGTGAAACCTCTCCTTGGACTCAAATTCTCTCTTACTGTGGAGGGGTATTGGACCTACTATAATTAAAACACCTGAAGCTAGGAGGCAGGGAGTGCACGATCAGAAGGCTAGAGAATACATTTCAAAAAACCTGATCTGCACATCCAAACATAGACTGAGTGTGAACAGGTGCTGAACCCAGAGTCGCCAACTCGTATATAATCAAATAAATAGGGCAGCACACTGCAGCGCCAAAACATGCAAACTTGAAAACACGAAATTTTTAAACTGCATTACTGCACTAGAAATATGAAAAATGAGAGCTTTTAGCGCATAAAAATGGCCAATTTTATGTGTACCTCGTAGCCACGTTACGGCATCACTCTTATACGAGGTCCTACTCTAAACCTACCTCGCTGAGAATAAACGTCTCCATCTGAATGGGTACATGTGAAACCTCTCCTTGGACTCAAATTCTCTCTTACTGTGGAGGGGTATTGGACCTACTATAATTAAAACACCTGAAGCTAGGAGGCAGGGAGTGCACGATCAGAAGGCTAGAGAATACATTTCAAAAAACCTGATCTGCACATCCAAACATAGACTGAGTGTGAACAGGTGCTGAACCCAGAGTCGCCAACTCGTATATAATCAAATAAATAGGGCAGCACACTGCAGCGCCAAAACATGCAAACTTGAAAACACGAAATTTTTAAACTGCATTACTGCACTAGAAATATGAAAAATGAGAGCTTTTAGCGCATAAAAATGGCCAATTTTATGTGTACCTCGTAGCCACGTTACGGCATCTCTCTTATACGAGGTCCTACTCTAAACCTACCTCGCTGAGAATAAACGTCTCCATCTGAATGGGTACATGTGAAACCTCTCCTTGGACTCAAATTCTCTCTTACTGTGGAGGGGTATTGGACCTACTATAATTAAAACACCTGAAGCTAGGAGGCAGGGAGTGCACGATCAGAAGGCTAGAGAATACATTTCAAAAAACCTGATCTGCACATCCAAACATAGACTGAGTGTGAACAGGTGCTGAACCCAGAGTCGCCAACTCGTATATAATCAAATAAATAGGGCAGCACACTGCAGCGCCAAAACATGCAAACTTGAAAACACGAAATTTTTAAACTGCATTACTGCACTAGAAATATGAAAAATGAGAGCTTTTAGCGCATAAAAATGGCCAATTTTATGTGTACCTCGTAGCCACGTTACGGCATCTCTCTTATACGAGGTCCTACTCTAAACCTACCTCGCTGAGAATAAACGTCTCCATCTGAATGGGTACATGTGAAACCTCTCCTTGGACTCAAATTCTCTCTTACTGTGGAGGGGTATTGGACCTACTATAATTAAAACACCTGAAGCTAGGAGGCAGGGAGTGCACGATCAGAAGGCTAGAGAATACATTTCAAAAAACCTGATCTGCACATCCAAACATAGACTGAGTGTGAACAGGTGCTGAACCCAGAGTCGCCAACTCGTATATAATCAAATAAATAGGGCAGCACACTGCAGCGCCAAAACATGCAAACTTGAAAACACGAAATTTTTAAACTGCATTACTGCACTAGAAATATGAAAAATGAGAGCTTTTAGCGCATAAAAATGGCCAATTTTATGTGTACCTCGTAGCCACGTTACGGCATCTCTCTTATACGAGGTCCTACTCTAAACCTACCTCGCTGAGAATAAACGTCTCCATCTGAATGGGTACATGTGAAACCTCTCCTTGGACTCAAATTCTCTCTTACTGTGGAGGGGTATTGGACCTACTATAATTAAAACACCTGAAGCTAGGAGGCAGGGAGTGCACGATCAGAAGGCTAGAGAATACATTTCAAAAAACCTGATCTGCACATCCAAACATAGACTGAGTGTGAACAGTGTTTTAATTATAGTAGGTCCAATACCCCTCCACAGTAAGAGAGAATTTGAGTCCAAGGAGAGGTTTCACATGTACCCATTCAGATGGAGACGTTTATTCTCAGCGAGGTAGGTTTAGAGTAGGACCTCGTATAAGAGAGATGCCGTAACGTGGCTACGAGGTACACATAAAATTGGCCATTTTTATGCGCTAAAAGCTCTCATTTTTCAAATTTCTAGTGCAGTAATGCAGTTTAAAAATTTCGTGTTTTCAAGTTTGCATGTTTTGGCGCTGCAGTGTGCTGCCCTATTTATTTGATTATATACGAGTTGGCGACTCTGGGTTCAGCACCTGTTCACACTCAGTCTATGTTTGGATGTGCAGATCAGGTTTTTTGAAATGTATTCTCTAGCCTTCTGATCGTGCACTCCCTGCCTCCTAGCTTCAGGTGTTTTAATTATAGTAGGTCCAATACCCCTCCACAGTAAGAGAGAATTTGAGTCCAAGGAGAGGTTTCACATGTACCCATTCAGATGGAGACGTTTATTCTCAGCGAGGTAGGTTTAGAGTAGGACCTCGTATAAGAGAGATGCCGTAGCGTGGCTACGAGGTACACATAAAATTGGCCATTTTTATGCGCTAAAAGCTCTCATTTTTCATATTTCTAGTGCAGTAATGCAGTTTAAAAATTTCGTGTTTTCAAGTTTGCATGTTTTGGCGCTGCAGTGTGCTGCCCTATTTATTTGATTATATACGAGTTGGCGACTCTGGGTTCAGCACCTGTTCACACTCAGTCTATGTTTGGATGTGCAGATCAGGTTTTTTGAAATGTATTCTCTAGCCTTCTGATCGTGCACTCCCTGCCTCCTAGCTTCAGGTGTTTTAATTATAGTAGGTCCAATACCCCTCCACAGTAAGAGAGAATTTGAGTCCAAGGAGAGGTTTCACATGTACCCATTCAGATGGAGACGTTTATTCTCAGCGAGGTAGGTTTAGAGTAGGACCTCGTATAAGAGAGATGCCGTAACGTGGCTACGAGGTACACATAAAATTGGCCATTTTTATGCGCTAAAAGCTCTCATTTTTCATATTTCTAGTGCAGTAATGCAGTTTAAAAATTTCGTGTTTTCAAGTTTGCATGTTTTGGCGCTGCAGTGTGCTGCCCTATTTATTTGATTATATACGAGTTGGCGACTCTGGGTTCAGCACCTGTTCACACTCAGTCTATGTTTGGATGTGCAGATCAGGTTTTTTGAAATGTATTCTCTAGCCTTCTGATCGTGCACTCCCTGCCTCCTAGCTTCAGGTGTTTTAATTATAGTAGGTCCAATACCCCTCCACAGTAAGAGAGAATTTGAGTCCAAGGAGAGGTTTCACATGTACCCATTCAGATGGAGACGTTTATTCTCAGCGAGGTAGGTTTAGAGTAGGACCTCGTATAAGAGAGATGCCGTAACGTGGCTACGAGGTACACATAAAATTGGCCATTTTTATGCGCTAAAAGCTCTCATTTTTCATATTTCTAGTGCAGTAATGCAGTTTAAAAATTTCGTGTTTTCAAGTTTGCATGTTTTGGCGCTGCAGTGTGCTGCCCTATTTATTTGATTATATACGAGTTGGCGACTCTGGGTTCAGCACCTGTTCACACTCAGTCTATGTTTGGATGTGCAGATCAGGTTTTTTGAAATGTATTCTCTAGCCTTCTGATCGTGCACTCCCTGCCTCCTAGCTTCAGGTGTTTTAATTATAGTAGGTCCAATACCCCTCCACAGTAAGAGAGAATTTGAGTCCAAGGAGAGGTTTCACATGTACCCATTCAGATGGAGACGTTTATTCTCAGCGAGGTAAGTTTAGAGTAGGACCTCGTATAAGAGAGATGCCGTAACGTGGCTACGAGGTACACATAAAATTGGCCATTTTTATGCGCTAAAAGCTCTCATTTTTCATATTTCTAGTGCAGTAATGCAGTTTAAAAATTTCGTGTTTTCAAGTTTGCATGTTTTGGCGCTGCAGTGTGCTGCCCTATTTATTTGATTATATACGAGTTGGCGACTCTGGGTTCAGCACCTGTTCACACTCAGTCTATGTTTGGATGTGCAGATCAGGTTTTTTGAAATGTATTCTCTAGCCTTCTGATCGTGCACTCCCTGCCTCCTAGCTTCAGGTGTTTTAATTATAGTAGGTCCAATACCCCTCCACAGTAAGAGAGAATTTGAGTCCAAGGAGAGGTTTCACATGTACCCATTCAGATGGAGATGTTTATTCTCAGCGAGGTAGGTTTAGAGTAGGACCTCGTATAAGAGAGATGCCGTAACGTGGCTACGAGGTACACATAAAATTGGCCATTTTTATGCGCTAAAAGCTCTCATTTTTCATATTTCTAGTGCAGTAATGCAGTTTAAAAATTTCGTGTTTTCAAGTTTGCATGTTTTGGCGCTGCAGTGTGCTGCCCTATTTATTTGATTATATACGAGTTGGCGACTCTGGGTTCAGCACCTGTTCACACTCAGTCTATGTTTGGATGTGCAGATCAGGTTTTTTGAAATGTATTCTCTAGCCTTCTGATCGTGCACTCCCTGCCTCCTAGCTTCAGGTGTTTTAATTATAGTAGGTCCAATACCCCTCCACAGTAAGAGAGAATTTGAGTCCAAGGAGAGGTTTCACATGTACCCATTCAGATGGAGACGTTTATTCTCAGCGAGGTAGGTTTAGAGTAGGACCTCGTATAAGAGAGATGCCGTAACGTGGCTACGAGGTACACATAAAATTGGCCATTTTTATGCGCTAAAAGCTCTCATTTTTCATATTTCTAGTGCAGTAATGCAGTTTAAAAGTTTCGTGTTTTCAAGTTTGCATGTTTTGGCGCTGCAGTGTGCTGCCCTATTTATTTGATTATATACGAGTTGGCGACTCTGGGTTCAGCACCTGTTCACACTCAGTCTATGTTTGGATGTGCAGATCAGGTTTTTTGAAATGTATTCTCTAGCCTTCTGATCGTGCACTCCCTGCCTCCTAGCTTCAGGTGTTTTAATTATAGTAGGTCCAATACCCCTCCACAGTAAGAGAGAATTTGAGTCCAAGGAGAGGTTTCACATGTACCCATTCAGATGGAGACGTTTATTCTCAGCGAGGTAGGTTTAGAGTAGGACCACGTATAAGAGAGATGCCGTAACGTGGCTACGAGGTACACATAAAATTGGCCATTTTTATGCGCTAAAAGCTCTCATTTTTCATATTTCTAGTGCAGTAATGCAGTTTAAAAATTTCGTGTTTTCAAGTTTGCATGTTTTGGCGCTGCAGTGTGCTGCCCTATTTATTTGATTATATACGAGTTGGCGACTCTGGGTTCAGCACCTGTTCACACTCAGTCTATGTTTGGATGTGCAGATCAGGTTTTTTGAAATGTATTCTCTAGCCTTCTGATCGTGCACTCCCTGCCTCCTAGCTTCAGGTGTTTTAATTATAGTAGGTCCAATACCCCTCCACAGTAAGAGAGAATTTGAGTCCAAGGAGAGGTTTCACATGTACCCATTCAGATGGAGACGTTTATTCTCAGCGAGGTAGGTTTAGAGTAGGACCTCGTATAAGAGAGATGCCGTAACGTGGCTACGAGGTACACATAAAATTGGCCATTTTTATGCGCTAAAAGCTCTCATTTTTCATATTTCTAGTGCAGTAATGCAGTTTAAAAGTTTCGTGTTTTCAAGTTTGCATGTTTTGGCGCTGCAGTGTGCTGCCCTATTTATTTGATTATATACGAGTTGGCGACTCTGGGTTCAGCACCTGTTCACACTCAGTCTATGTTTGGATGTGCAGATCAGGTTTTTTGAAATGTATTCTCTAGCCTTCTGATCGTGCACTCCCTGCCTCCTAGCTTCAGGTGTTTTAATTATAGTAGGTCCAATACCCCTCTACAGTAAGAGAGAATTTGAGTCCAAGGAGAGGTTTCACATGTACCCATTCAGATGGAGACGTTTATTCTCAGCGAGGTAGGTTTAGAGTAGGACCTCGTATAAGAGAGATGCCGTAACGTGGCTACGAGGTACACATAAAATTGGCCATTTTTATGCGCTAAAAGCTCTCATTTTTCATATTTCTAGTGCAGTAATGCAGTTTAAAAATTTCGTGTTTTCAAGTTTGCATGTTTTGGCGCTGCAGTGTGCTGCCCTATTTATTTGATTATATACGAGTTGGCGACTCTGGGTTCAGCACCTGTTCACACTCAGTCTATGTTTGGATGTGCAGATCAGGTTTTTTGAAATGTATTCTCTAGCCTTCTGATCGTGCACTCCCTGCCTCCTAGCTTCAGGTGTTTTAATTATAGTAGGTCCAATACCCCTCCACAGTAAGAGAGAATTTGAGTCCAAGGAGAGGTTTCACATGTACCCATTCAGATGGAGACGTTTATTCTCAGCGAGGTAGGTTTAGAGTAGGACCTCGTATAAGAGAGATGCCGTAACGTGGCTACGAGGTACACATAAAATTGGCCATTTTTATGCGCTAAAAGCTCTCATTTTTCATATTTCTAGTGCAGTAATGCAGTTTAAAAATTTCGTGTTTTCAAGTTTGCATGTTTTGGCGCTGCAGTGTGCTGCCCTATTTATTTGATTATATATGAGTTGGCGACTCTGGGTTCAGCACCTGTTCACACTCAGTCTATGTTTGGATGTGCAGATCAGGTTTTTTGAAATGTATTCTCTAGCCTTCTGATCGTGCACTCCCTGCCTCCTAGCTTCAGGTGTTTTAATTATAGTAGGTCCAATACCCCTCCACAGTAAGAGAGAATTTGAGTCCAAGGAGAGGTTTCACATGTACCCATTCAGATGGAGACGTTTATTCTCAGCGAGGTAGGTTTAGAGTAGGACCTCGTGTAAGAGAGATGCCGTAACGTGGCTACGAGGTACACATAAAATTGGCCATTTTTATGCGCTAAAAGCTCTCATTTTTCATATTTCTAGTGCAGTAATGCAGTTTAAAAGTTTCGTGTTTTCAAGTTTGCATGTTTTGGCGCTGCAGTGTGCTGCCCTATTTATTTGATTATATACGAGTTGGCGACTCTGGGTTCAGCACCTGTTCACACTCAGTCTATGTTTGGATGTGCAGATCAGGTTTTTTGAAATGTATTCTCTAGCCTTCTGATCGTGCACTCCCTGCCTCCTAGCTTCAGGTGTTTTAATTATAGTAGGTCCAATACCCCTCCACAGTAAGAGAGAATTTGAGTCCAAGGAGAGGTTTCACATGTACCCATTCAGATGGAGACGTTTATTCTCAGCGAGGTAGGTTTAGAGTAGGACCTCGTATAAGAGAGATGCCGTAACGTGGCTACGAGGTACACATAAAATTGGCCATTTTTATGCGCTAAAAGCTCTCATTTTTCATATTTCTAGTGCAGTAATGCAGTTTAAAAATTTCGTGTTTTCAAGTTTGCATGTTTTGGCGCTGCAGTGTGCTGCCCTATTTATTTGATTATATACGAGTTGGCGACTCTGGGTTCAGCACCTGTTCACACTCAGTCTATGTTTGGATGTGCAGATCAGGTTTTTTGAAATGTATTCTCTAGCCTTCTGATCGTGCACTCCCTGCCTCCTAGCTTCAGGTGTTTTAATTATAGTAGGTCCAATACCCCTCCACAGTAAGAGAGAATTTGAGTCCAAGGAGAGGTTTCACATGTACCCATTCAGATGGAGACGTTTATTCTCAGCGAGGTAGGTTTAGAGTAGGACCTCGTATAAGAGAGATGCCGTAACGTGGCTACGAGGTACACATAAAATTGGCCATTTTTATGCGCTAAAAGCTCTCATTTTTCATATTTCTAGTGCAGTAATGCAGTTTAAAAGTTTCGTGTTTTCAAGTTTGCATGTTTTGGCGCTGCAGTGTGCTGCCCTATTTATTTGATTATATACGAGTTGGCGACTCTGGGTTCAGCACCTGTTCACACTCAGTCTATGTTTGGATGTGCAGATCAGGTTTTTTGAAATGTATTCTCTAGCCTTCTGATCGTGCACTCCCTGCCTCCTAGCTTCAGGTGTTTTAATTATAGTAGGTCCAATACCCCTCTACAGTAAGAGAGAATTTGAGTCCAAGGAGAGGTTTCACATGTACCCATTCAGATGGAGACGTTTATTCTCAGCGAGGTAGGTTTAGAGTAGGACCTCGTATAAGAGAGATGCCGTAACGTGGCTACGAGGTACACATAAAATTGGCCATTTTTATGCGCTAAAAGCTCTCATTTTTCATATTTCTAGTGCAGTAATGCAGTTTAAAAATTTCGTGTTTTCAAGTTTGCATGTTTTGGCGCTGCAGTGTGCTGCCCTATTTATTTGATTATATACGAGTTGGCGACTCTGGGTTCAGCACCTGTTCACACTCAGTCTATGTTTGGATGTGCAGATCAGGTTTTTTGAAATGTATTCTCTAGCCTTCTGATCGTGCACTCCCTGCCTCCTAGCTTCAGGTGTTTTAATTATAGTAGGTCCAATACCCCTCCACAGTAAGAGAGAATTTGAGTCCAAGGAGAGGTTTCACATGTACCCATTCAGATGGAGACGTTTATTCTCAGCGAGGTAGGTTTAGAGTAGGACCTCGTATAAGAGAGATGCCGTAACGTGGCTACGAGGTACACATAAAATTGGCCATTTTTATGCGCTAAAAGCTCTCATTTTTCATATTTCTAGTGCAGTAATGCAGTTTAAAAATTTCGTGTTTTCAGGTTTGCATGTTTTGGCGCTGCAGTGTGCTGCCCTATTTATTTGATTATATACGAGTTGGCGACTCTGGGTTCAGCACCTGTTCACACTCAGTCTATGTTTGGATGTGCAGATCAGGTTTTTTGAAATGTATTCTCTAGCCTTCTGATCGTGCACTCCCTGCCTCCTAGCTTCAGGTGTTTTAATTATAGTAGGTCCAATACCCCTCCACAGTAAGAGAGAATTTGAGTCCAAGGAGAGGTTTCACATGTACCCATTCAGATGGAGACGTTTATTCTCAGCGAGGTAGGTTTAGAGTAGGACCTCGTATAAGAGAGATGCCGTAACGTGGCTACGAGGTACACATAAAATTGGCCATTTTTATGCGCTAAAAGCTCTCATTTTCCATATTTCTAGTGCAGTAATGCAGTTTAAAAATTTCGTGTTTTCAAGTTTGCATGTTTTGGCGCTGCAGTGTGCTGCCCTATTTATTTGATTATATACGAGTTGGCGACTCTGGGTTCAGCACCTGTTCACACTCAGTCTATGTTTGGATGTGCAGATCAGGTTTTTTGAAATGTATTCTCTAGCCTTCTGATCGTGCACTCCCTGCCTCCTAGCTTCAGGTGTTTTAATTATAGTAGGTCCAATACCCCTCCACAGTAAGAGAGAATTTGAGTCCAAGGAGAGGTTTCACATGTACCCATTCAGATGGAGACGTTTATTCTCAGCGAGGTAGGTTTAGAGTAGGACCTCGTATAAGAGAGATGCCGTAACGTGGCTACGAGGTACACATAAAATTGGCCATTTTTATGCGCTAAAAGCTCTCATTTTTCATATTTCTAGTGCAGTAATGCAGTTTAAAAATTTCGTGTTTTCAAGTTTGCATGTTTTGGCGCTGCAGTGTGCTGCCCTATTTATTTGATTATATATGAGTTGGCGACTCTGGGTTCAGCACCTGTTCACACTCAGTCTATGTTTGGATGTGCAGATCAGGTTTTTTGAAATGTATTCTCTAGCCTTCTGATCGTGCACTCCCTGCCTCCTAGCTTCAGGTGTTTTAATTATAGTAGGTCCAATACCCCTCCACAGTAAGAGAGAATTTGAGTCCAAGGAGAGGTTTCACATGTACCCATTCAGATGGAGACGTTTATTCTCAGCGAGGTAGGTTTAGAGTAGGACCTCGTATAAGAGAGATGCCGTAACGTGGCTACGAGGTACACATAAAATTGGCCATTTTTATGCGCTAAAAGCTCTCATTTTTCATATTTCTAGTGCAGTAATGCAGTTTAAAAATTTCGTGTTTTCAAGTTTGCATGTTTTGGCGCTGCAGTGTGCTGCCCTATTTATTTGATTATATACGAGTTGGCGACTCTGGGTTCAGCACCTGTTCACACTCAGTCTATGTTTGGATGTGCAGATCAGGTTTTTTGAAATGTATTCTCTAGCCTTCTGATCGTGCACTCCCTGCCTCCTAGCTTCAGGTGTTTTAATTATAGTAGGTCCAATACCCCTCCACAGTAAGAGAGAATTTGAGTCCAAGGAGAGGTTTCACATGTACCCATTCAGATGGAGACGTTTATTCTCAGCGAGGTAGGTTTAGAGTAGGACCTCGTATAAGAGAGATGCCGTAACGTGGCTACGAGGTACACATAAAATTGGCCATTTTTATGCGCTAAAAGCTCTCATTTTTCATATTTCTAGTGCAGTAATGCAGTTTAAAAATTTCGTGTTTTCAAGTTTGCATGTTTTGGCGCTGCAGTGTGCTGCCCTATTTATTTGATTATATACGAGTTGGCGACTCTGGGTTCAGCACCTGTTCACACTCAGTCTATGTTTGGATATGCAGATCAGGTTTTTTGAAATGTATTCTCTAGCCTTCTGATCGTGCACTCCCTGCCTCCTAGCTTCAGGTGTTTTAATTATAGTAGGTCCAATACCCCTCCACAGTAAGAGAGAATTTGAGTCCAAGGAGAGGTTTCACATGTACCCATTCAGATGGAGACGTTTATTCTCAGCGAGGTAGGTTTAGAGTAGGACCTCGTATAAGAGAGATGCCGTAACGTGGCTACGAGGTACACATAAAATTGGCCATTTTTATGCGCTAAAAGCTCTCATTTTTCATATTTCTAGTGCAGTAATGCAGTTTAAAAATTTCGTGTTTTCAAGTTTGCATGTTTTGGCGCTGCAGTGTGCTGCCCTATTTATTTGATTATATACGAGTTGGCGACTCTGGGTTCAGCACCTGTTCACACTCAGTCTATGTTTGGATGTGCAGATCAGGTTTTTTGAAATCTAAAGAACAAAAATGTCCAAGAAGAATGGGAGATTTTGATAAATTAAATTCTTACTGAACAATCGATAACAATCCCAAAAAGAAGGAAGAATTGGAAGAATTTAAAGAGACCAGAACACAGAAATTAATCACTTGCTAAAAAGGAAAAAAGAAATGTATATTAAATGGAAAGTGGGCATGTCTAAAGAAGAATACAATTCTGTTTGCAGGGAATGCAGGGTAAGAGTTAGAAGATGTAAAGACAATAATGAAGTTAAGCTTGCAAGGGAGCCCAAAAGCAGTAAAAAAGGATTTTGGGGGTATGTCAAAAACAAAAGACAAGTCAAAGATGCTATACATTTTTTTTCAGGATTAAGAAGGTGAAGTAATCAAAAATGATGTTGAGAAGGCCAAACTTTTAAATTCCTATTTTGCATCTGTGTTCTCTAAGAAAGCAATTGTAAACGGAGCCACAGAAAGAATAAAAAAATCCACATTATCCATAAACAGAGGATGGTAAGGGAACACTTAGCTATTTTAAATGAATTTAAATCTCCTGGTCCAGATCAATTACATCCTAGAGTACTGAAAGAGTTAGCAGAGGAAATTGCAGAACCACTAGCCAGAATCTTTGAAAAAGCCTGGAGAACAGGAGAAGTCCCCAGAAGATTGGGGAAAGGCAAATGTTGTCCCTATCTTCAAAAAAACAAAAGAAGATGGAGTAAGAAAATTACAGGCCAATCAGCCTACTTCTATATCTGGAAAGATTTTTGAACAAATTATTAAACAGCATGTATGTAAGTACTTGGATTAGAATTCAGTAATTACCCAGAGCCAACATGAGTTTGCAGCAAACAAGTCATGACAGACTAATTTAGTTTCCTTCTATGATGGAATCACTGACTAGGTAGATCAGGGAAATGTGGTAGATATAGTATATCTCGACTTAAGCAAAGCATTTGATAAAGTATCTCATACTACCCTTATTAAAAAAATGACAAAGTATGGGATAGACAAGGCTATGGTTAGGTGGTTTCATAACTGGCTCAGTGATCGAATTCAAGAGTAATAAATGGTTGCTCATACAATTGGAAGAGTGTTTCAAGTGGGGCACCAAAAGGCCCTGAATGGATGTCACAGTGTTGAGGGATAATCCCTATTCTCATTTGCACATGGAAACACAAGAAGCAAAGGAATAATACTGAAAGGGAGAAAATACAGATTAGTATTAGAAAAAACTTTGTGACAGTAAAGGTGATCAATGAGTGGAACAGGCTGCCACAAGAGGTGGTGAGTTCTCCCTCATTGGAAGTCTTCGAACAGAGGCTGGACAGACATCTGTCTGAGATGGTTTAGTGAATCCTGCACTGCATTGAGCAGGCGGTTGGACACAATGACCCTTGAGGTCCCTCCCAACTCTAACATTCTATGGTTCTATGAAAATTGACTGCAATGGCAAAATATAGGTAACACTCCACATATATATCACAAGTGCAAGCATCACCATTATGCAGCATTTACTAATTCACAAGTGCCAGTATGATATAGCATTTACTAGAATAAAAGTGATTCTTTTGAGCCCATTATACAGAAATTCCTGACATAAAAATGGGGTGAGATAGTTAATGGGGTTGCCAACTACATGAATAAAACCGTGACATGTAAAATAGAAACAGCATATACTCACATATACGCACTTTCCTATAGCATCATTTCAGTGATGTTGGCACTGTGTTAGTCAGCAATCGAATGATATGTCATGTGAGTGCTGCAGCCTACCAGCCACCTCTGATGGGCTGTAGCACTCAGATTTTCCATCAAAAACTGTTTTGTTTGGGAGAAGTATGAGGACTGTAGCCCATCAGTGGCATCTTAAAACTTTATGCCAGCATTTTGTATTCATCTTGATTTTGAGCTTTAACAAATCAATAATACTAATAGGCAGTCATGGACCATGTCATTAAGACCCCATTATTGTCAGTCTGCTTGAGTGTTGAATAATTAATGTTTCCTTCAGTGACAATACAAAAAGCAGTCACTCAGAATTGATCACTCTTTTATATACAGTTTTTATTGTGCCATGCTTTTGCATTTTATTTTTTAGACTAAGTGAGAATCCAATAAAACAATAGTTAAAATATGTAGAAAAAAGAAAACAATGGAATTTCAGCAAAAAGCTGAAATCTAGTTTTGGGGTCAAATAGGTGGCTGAAAGGCAGACAACTAGGTTGTTACATGGAATGACCCTGGACTATCCCTAAACAGTTTCTCATCTGCGTTCCTGCCTTCCAGCAGAGGTTAGCACCCTTGATATGTGATATTGGCACCCCGCTTCTCAGCGGCTGTCCCTCCTAGCCCTAATGTGCCCTATTATAAAATTCGGGACACACCAACAGTAGTAGGACCTGTCAGTCAAAGGAGAAATCCTCAAATAATTGCATTGAAGACTATAATGCCCAGGATCAATTCCTGAAAATTACCACCATAGACAAGGCCCAAACATAAAGACAAAAGGCAAAAAAGGGGGGCAAAAAGGAATTGATTAAATAGGAGAAACAAAAAGGTGGTAATTAGTCCAGACCCAATAATATAAAAACAGATATTCAGATACACTGACAACAGTACCCATCAACTAGTCCTAATCTGTATTATGAGCACCTAGATAATATCAAAGAGTATATGTTTGCAAAAGCGGCGGATCTGGGCAATCATTGGCTGCCCTCTAGGAGTACAGAAATAGATGAGGGTTGAGACAGCCGCTGTGGAACAGGGGTGCTATGTCTGCAAAAATATAGGGTACCAACTTCTGCTGTATAGATAAGGACTCAGACATTAGGATACAGATTAGGTCTAATTGATGAGTACTGTTAGTGTATCTGAATATGTTTTTTTCTCATTATTATTATTATTGGGAGGGTTTTGCCAACCTTTTTTGCCCACCTTTTTTGCCTTTATGCAAAACCTTGTCATTATAGTCTGCAATGTAATTACTTGAGGATTTCACCTTTGACAGACAGGTCCTACTGTTGTTGGTGTGTCCTGAATTTTATAATAGGGAACGTTAGGGCAAGGAGGGACAGCCGTTGAGGAGCGGATATGCCAATATTTCATATCAAGGGTGCCAACCTCCACTGGCAGGCAGGAGCGCAGACGAGAAACTGTTTAGGGATAACTGAGGGTCAACCCTATTTGCAATGTGTTATGTGTTTTACATGTCGTTAGTTCTTTTTATAATTAATATTCATTAAAAGTTATATTTTTTTGGGGGGAGGTCTTCACATGTGAGCCATTATAGATAGACCCTGACCCTCTTGATTATTTTTTTACATTCATTTATAGTGCATGGAACAGAAAGTCTCCCTCATAATGAAAGATTAGAAAAGTTGGGCTTCTATAACAGAAAAAGAATCCCTCAGAGGCAATGTCTTTCATATGTATAAATACAAGTGTTTTGGATATAAAGAACTTGCACACGACCTTCAAAAGACCATGCAACGGACGAGGGCATTCATTACGTGGGAGAAAAGATGATTTCTGCAGCTAAATAGGAAAGGATTGTTTTCAGTCAGAGCAGTCAGACTATGGAATGCCCTACCACAAGGGCTAGTAAAACACAAAAAGAACCTGGGAAAAGAAAGTGCAATAGGGTCTTATGCAATGACAAAGCGGTGTCAGGAAAAGGGGAGAATTACACTCCCGTTGCTAAGTTGCTGAATAACAACAAATAACAGGCATATAACAGCTGCTGCACAGATACTAGTCGAGAAGACGACCACAGACGCAGAGGAGAAGAATGCACTGCTGAAATAGAATAATCGGAGAAATTACAACATTTATTTAAACAGGTTTAAAAGTCAACGCGTTTCGAGGTCATGCAGGACCTCTTCATCAGGACAAACCTGGTGAGACTGTATGATATAGCTGTCTTTTATGTTATGTTTCTTGAAAAAAGCGCCAATGGCATGTCAATGTTCAAATGTGTAAAGAGGATGAGCGCGGATGCTAGTCAATTTTCCAATTTGAAAAGCAAAATTAAATTGACACCAGAATACTAGTATGTATTTCAATTATACTTACAGAATCCAAGGGAAGCAAAATGAGATAATTTTACAGATTATTCGATTTCAGCAGCACATAAGTGATACCTCTGTTCTTCTCCAAGAGCTAGCAATGGCAGACACTATATCAGCATATAAAAAGTGCTGGATTTTTTTTTTCACAACAAATGGCTTTGCGGGTTATCAATAATCTAGTGATAATGTATAAATGGTGGATAAATTTTGAAATTGATGGGCCTGTGACTTTTTTCAACCTACTGTATGTAACTAAGCAAGCTTGGATAAGGTGAAGGATAGAGATGAGCGGTGTTCGAGTCGAACTGTTCACCAATTTCAAATTCGAGCTGTTTTGGGCGGTGTTCGAGTCGTTCGACGAACTCGAACAATTTGCTTAAAATTCGGCTGTTCGAGTTTCTGTTCGATAACTGCTCGTTCACCAAAAGCCTAACTAAATGTTGCACATTAAAACTGTTTATCATTGTTAATAGACTGTTTCAGTATATAGTAAGCGGGGGGGATGGGCGGGGGATAGACCTGTGCTGAAATAATGCCGATCTCCATTTTTTTTTCTTTCCCGCATTTACAATGGGGCGGTACAGTCTCTGAGCAGTGCACACACACACAGCAATGTGCATGTGATGCACACAAGCATGGGTATGTGTCATTGGCTGTGTATGTCACATGTCCTTGCCCTATAAGAACCAGCCATTTGCCCCGTCGCCACCATTTCTCCACTGCTGCAGCTTAGTGTTAGACGGCACTGCTGCTGCTGTGGGCGCTATACAGTCTAAGAGTGTTTTTTGGAGCGAATTTTCAGAGAGATAGGTTTAGGGAGTCGGGAGGAGTCGGGACTAGTTGTAATATCAGCCTTTTTCAGGGTAGGTTACAGCAGTTCATAGCACTGTTTGCCAGGCAGGTCTGTGCCAGTGCTGTGCAAGTGTTTGTCACAGCATTTGGTGTAATCTAGCTCAGCCAATCCTTTTGGACTAGTAGCATTGTCTGGTAGTCATCTGAGTAGCCCGCCTATGAAGCTAGCTACACAGCCTGTGTATCTCAATTTTTACTGCATTTAACCCAGTTAATAGTTTTGGGCATAGGAGCAGTGTCTGCACATCAGCAGAGTAGCCCGCCTGTGAAACTAACTATACCGCCTGTGTATCTCAATTTTTACTGCATCTAATCCAGTTAATAGATTTGGGCCTAGTAGAATTTGGTGCTCCTCAGCAGCGTACCCCACCCATGAAGCAAGCTACACCGCCTGTTTACCTAACTACTATTTTGTAACGGCATATAGCCCAGGAAATCCTTTTGGGCCTAGTAGAATTTAGTGCTACTCAGCAGCGTACCCCACCCATGAAGCAAGCTACACCGCCTGTTTACCTAAGTACTATTTTTTAACAGCATCTGGCCCAGGAAATCCTTTTGGACCTAGTAGCAATTTCTGCTACTCAGCAGAGTACCCCACCCATGAAGCAACCTATATCTGTGTCTCCTCCTCCTTTTACTCCTCCACCTCTTTTCTTTTCGCATAACTATATGTAGTTGTGAATTTTCCATGTGTTTGTTGTGTCTTCTGAGCAGTTCGTCAGCTTTTGGACACATTTTAAGGTGTTTTTTATGTGTTTTCTATGTGTTTGTATGTGTTTGTGTTTGCCTGCCATTGGTTTCAATGGGGTTCGATGGTGTTCATCGAACGTTCGACGAACATTCGTCGAACACGTCCCTGTTCGACGAACTGATCCGAACCCGAACACTAGGGAGGTGGCTCAACACTAGTGAAGGACACTCTGAAGCTAGTAGCTTTTCCTAACGTATAATTTAATGTTCTTATATGTCTCAATTAAACAGATGACCATTTAACTGTATAAGAAACATACTGTGTTTTCCTATTCAGAGATCAACACTGCAAAACAATGTACACCTTGTAGTATACATTTTTTTTATATATCGAGCATTTCCAAGCCTGCTGGCCCACCAATAATGACAATTCTTCCAACCTGACTATGGACACTGTTGAATGTATACTTCCTAGGCATATGTGCTCAGCGGTAGCCAAAAAAATAGTTTGATGCCTAAGCATAAGATTACTACCTTTTTCCTCTTAATAGCAACTAATAAGCCATATATATTCATTAAAAGGGTTATTTTACTAAGCTGCATCTAGATATGCATTAAAGGGGTTGTTCAGCCTTTGGCTACAAGTCTGCAGATACTCTAGCAGAGTCTAGACTTGTGAATTCTCACATAATAATAATAATAATCTTTATTGATATAGCGCCAACATATTCCGCAGCGCTTTACAGTTTAACAGTTTCAAACACAAAAGTCATAAGTAACAACGTTAACAATACAATAATTAAAGCAAAATAAGACGACCCTGCTCGTGAGAGCTTACAATCTACAATGAGGTGGGGGAGATGCAAAGTACAGGTGTGTATTTACAATGATGTATTTACAATCATGGTCCAGCCATCTTCAGGGGTTGGGGGATAGATGGGGATAGTGAATGGGCTACACACACACACAAACATAAAATGACTTTGATTAGTTAACATGGTAGGCCGCTCTGAACAAATGTGTTTTGAGCGAGCGCCTAAAACTATGCAAATTATGGATGGTCCTAATATCTTGGGGTAGAGCATTCCAGAGGATTGGCGCAGCACGGGAGAAGTCTTGGAGTCGGGAGTGGGAGGTACGGATTAGTGCAGAGGTTAGCCGAAAGTCATTTGCAGAGCGCAGTGGTCTGTTAGGCTGATAGACAGAAATGAGGGAGGAGATGTAAGGGGGTGCCGCACTGTGGAGAGCTTTGTGGGTGAGAACAAGTACTTTGAATTGTATCCTGTAATGAATGGGTAGCCAGTGTAACGACTGGCGAAGAGCGGACGCGTCCGAGTAACGATTAGCCAGATGGACGACCTTGGCTGCTGCATTAAGGATGGACTGGAGAGGGAAAAGTCGAGTGAGGGGGAGGCCAATTAATAGAGCGTTACAGTAGTCCAGGCGGGAGTGGATCAGGGCGACCGTGAGGGTTTTAGCTGTCTCCATGGTGAGAAAAGGGCGGATTCTAGAGATGTTCTTTAGGTGTAAGCGGCACGAGCGGGCAAGAGATTGTATATGGGAGGTGAAGGAGAGATCGGAGTCAAACATAACACCCAGACAGCGCGCCTGTGTTATTATGGTGCCACCCACGGAGAGGGAAATGTCAGATTTAGGGAGGTTAGTAGATGGTGGGAGCAGAAGAAGTTCAGTTTTGGAGAGGTTGAGTTTCAGATAGAGAGCGGACATGATGTTGGAGACTGCGGACAGACAGTCAGTGGCGTTCTGTAGTACAGCGGGGGTAAGGTCAGGGGATGACGTATATAGTTGTGTGTCGTCGGCATAAAGATGGTACTGAAAGCCAAATCTGCTGATGGTCTGTCCAATTGGGGCCGTGTAGAGAGAGAACAGAAGGGGGCCAAGGACTGAGCCCTGAGGTACCCCGACAGCGAGAGGAAGAGGAGATGAAGTGGAGCCAGAGAACAGAACACTGAAGGAGCGGTCAGAAAGGTGGGAGGAGAACCAGGAGAGAGCAGTGTCCTTAATGCCTAGTGACTGGAGCCTAGAGAGAAGGAGAGGGTGGTCAACAGTGTCAAAAGCTGCAGAAAGGTCGAGAAGAATGAGCTAAGAGTGGTCACCATTACGTTTTGCTGTCAGAAGGTCATTGGTCACTTTGATGAGTGCAGTTTCACGGACATCACGGACACTGCACACTGTGGGGATTCTCTGATGATGGGAGCAGGCAGTCATGTGACTGAAAGTATGCAATTGTATAGTTCAAGCCACTTTTCGACTAGCCTGTATCAATGCAAGTGTATTGAGCGAGGCCGAGTCCATCTATTAGGCATGTGACCTCATGTATGCAAATCATATACTTGCAGTCACGCACCTGCTCCTGACATCGGCACCAAAGGATCCTCATAGCACGTAGTGTACGCAATGTAAGGATTCACAAGTCTCAGTCTCTTAGACTTGTACCCTAAAACTGGACAACCCATTTAAACCAAGGGTCTTACAACTAGGGGAGCAGTCATAGCAACCATAACTACTATGGGGCCTAGTTGAAAGATAAACCCATGTCTACCCAAGTTTGAGGGGTTAATAATGAGTAGAGTCCAAAGTAAAGATAAGCTTTTTATTCATGTAGATGATCATAGAATCACTCTTTCCAGGTTTTGCTATGAAACCTACTGCCCTGCATATAAAATAAACTTTTTTCTTTGTAACTTGTATAAAAAAATCTAGATTTATCTTAGTAATAATTTTAAGTTTCAAATTAAATTCGATTAATAATGAATTGACAATCCACATTATTTACATTTTGTGGTGAAATATTTGATTGCACATTAAGACATTAAGTAAGTCAATTGTTTAAAGGGAACCTGTCACCCCCAAAATCGTAGATGAGCTAAGCCCACCGGCACCAGGGGCTTAGCTACAGCATTCTGTAATGCTGTAGATAAGCCCCCCCCATGTATCCTGAAAGATGAGAAAAAGAGGTTAGATTATACTCACCTGGGTGGGCGGTCCGATCCGATGAGCGTCGCGGTCCAGTCCGGGGCCTCCCATCTTCTTAAGATGATGTCCTCTTCTTATCTTCACGCTGCGGCTCCGGCACAGGCGTACTTTATCTGTCCTGTTGAGAGCAGAGCAAAGTACTGCAGTGTGCAGGCACCGGGCCTCTCTGACCTTTCCTGGCGCCTGCGCACTGCAGTACTTTGCGTCATCCTATGAAGATAGGAGGCCCCAGACCGGACCATGATGCCCATCGGACCGGACCGCAGCAGGACCGCCCCTGGGTGAGTATAATATAACCTCTATTTCTCATCTTTCAGGATACATCGGGGGCTTATCTACAGCATTACAGAATGCTGTAGATAAGCCCCTGATGCTGGTGGGCTTAGCTCATCTTCGATTTTGGGGGTGACAGGTTCCCTTTAAAGTGAACCTGATAACTGATACTTGCTGTGTGATCCACTCGCAAGTATCAACTACTGGATGGATGATTTCTGCCAGGTACATTTAACTATGTAATGCTACAGCGTTTCAAAGAATAGCGTAGTTTAAATGCTGCCGGGGTTCGCAAAGGAGGCTAATTAGACAGGCAGGTTCCCAGTGGGTTTCCTTTCCTGCTGCCCTTGAGTGATAGGTCTCTCCCTAAACATGCTCAAAGAGAGAGATCTAAGAAGACTTTTGGCTCAGTATCCAGCTATTAAACTCTGTTTCTCTCCCTGATGAAGCTGGACAGCAGCAGCAATACGCGTGGGACTTTCTCACTCCCTTCCCCTCGCATTCTGGCTCCCTAACACCTTGAAGTCTCTCGCATACCTGATCTTCATCTATGCACACCACAAGGCTTTGCTCTCGAGTCTGACTACTTCTTGCCAGGCAACAAACACATGGGGTAGGCTTGTGACCATTCTATCTTTTTACAGGAACTACGATATGGCAATTGGTCAGCCATTGCCTTATATCTGAATTTTTCCCTGTACCTATACCCCTTTATGCTTATTCTTATTTCCATTTTTGTGCACAATCAGGTTGCATTATTTATACTCCAACAGGGGCCCAATTTACCTGCCTATTATTTTGCAATACATGCTTTCTTTGGCTCAGCTTTCTAAGACAATTTTGGGGATGCCCATTTTTGTCGTATTGCCCTGACATTAGGATGATGATTTAAGGTATATTTGTATGCCATAGATTTGGACAATATTACATACCATTTATGCATGTTATTGGCCTTGTTGTTATGTGTGTTTTTTTGTGACAATTATTTTTGTTATATATTATCTCATCTAGGCTTATAGCACTGCACAGGGTACTGTATTATTTTGGCATTTCCACATGGAGTAGGGTGTTTCCACTATGTTTTTAATTGGTTTTAAATTTGTTCATGTGTCTTGGCTATAATAAAGGTTATATATTTCTCTTTTTGACATACAGTAGGTGTGCGCAAATTTATGCATTGGCTTCTTTTTTTCTCTTTGTCATGCATTCTCCATAAATTTTGTAGCACCCTGAATTATATGACAATATTTATATTTTTGTCATAGTAGTGTACCTGATATCTTACTATCTATTTCTCTGAAATGCAGCACAGAGTCAAGCATACCTGGCTGAGATAATACACACAGTGTCTGATACATGCTGCTTGTGGATCGGGCAGCATGTATAAGTTATCAGGGTCCCTCAAGTAGAAACTGGAATTGTGGATCCCAATGGCAGACTCTTACTGTTGCTGTTGCTATGATCTGACTTCAACACCAACATTTTAGGGCATGTCCAAATGTTGACATTGAGGTTTTATTGCATATTGCAAATGGAGCGCCCCATTAGGACCCTGAGGGTACTCAGTACCAGGTCCGGTCGTCATTAAAGGGGTGGTCATGGTGGCAGCGACCCGGTCTGAGGCCCTGGGTGTCCAAATGAAAGGAAAGGTCTTTAAAGGAGTTATTATAAATAAGAATGTTCTTAGTAAGAATGTTCAAAGGGGTCCTCTGGGGACTGATGGCACTGCAGCAAGGATGGTATGGCTTCCCACAGTTGAAGCTGAGTCCCCAGGGCTCCCGGTGTATTTGGCAGAGATAGTGTGGTGCCAGAAATAATCAGATGACAAAAGGTTGCAGTCTCTTTACCTGTTTACTGGTGATTCACAGCCACAGTTCAGGGTACCGGTAACAGGTGTTGGTAAGGTCCGGTTGGCCTGGAAGCGAGTTGAATTCCCTTTCCAGGTGAGGTTGTAAGCCTTCCTTCTTGCACTGTAAAGCGAGTCCCTTGCTGCCTATAGCTTCACACAAGGTCCTCTCTTTCCCTGTCCTAAGGGAGTACCTGCATGGTAGACAACGTGAACCTTTTTACAGGTGTCTCTCAGATGACTCCGGGCTCTGTATGCTGCTTTACCTTCGGGTGTGGGTGCGGACAGACTACCTAGAATCTTCTGCCCTTCAGTTCTGCTATGGGACATACAGTTCCACACAGCCTCGGGCTCCTGGTGCCTGGTTCCTGCGCTTCAGCATAGAAGGAGCTCAGTCGCAGCTACCTTCCAGCTCCCTCCATGATTCTCCTGTACTTATTCCCTCTGGTAGGTTACAGATACAATGCTGTCTGCTTCTCCTCTCTGGTCTGGAGCTGCAGCACCACGTGGCTGCACAGCCCCAGCTCTCTTGCTCACTCTCACTGTCTGTCTGACACCAACTAACTCCAGACTCAACTAACTAACTCCCCCTCAAAGCCAGAATATATATCTAGGGAAGCTCCCCTTAAACTGGGTTCAGAGCTCCCCTTCTGGCCTGGAGTCATAACATGCTGCATATATGTACCACTTGTTAAAGGGATCCTTCTCGCTTCCAGGCATGGCATCACTCTCCCCGAAAGGAAAGCTACACCACTGTAACAGCCGCCTTCTTGTAGTGTTACCCAAACCCTAGAAATGCTAAGTTTGTTCAAATGTTTGGATATTCTCAGGGAGGGAAGGAAGCAGAAGCTTTCTATTTGAAATATGTTATAGAAATGGGACAAGACTAAAGTTTTCTACTTGAAATAGCTCCAACAGTGAGAGAAAGGTAGAGGATTGCATGGGGAATAGATATCGGAGAGAAGACATCATTATAAATCCAGGAGAGTGGCAAATATTGACATTTTCCTCATGGAATTTTTATTAAAAAAACAATCATGTTTAAAACAAGAAAAAACTCAAAGCCTATGTAATAAACCATTATATCAAGGTAATTACTGATAGTTTAAGCAGAAACCAAATCAATTCAGTATTCAAGGGTGGTGAATTAAGGATTAGAATTAGTGTGGATGAACGAGACCTAACCATGCATGGAAGCTAAACTTGTGAAATGCAGATGTAAGGAAGAACTTTCAAACAATGTCAACTCACCAGGTCTTGATGTTACGCACTTCCCTTCATCTGACACAAACATTCTTTAGTTTTCAGAAACTGAACAGCTACTAATAATACAAATTTAATGATTGCCAAAAGCAATATGATTTCAAAAATCCCTCAGGAGATCTTAATATATTTGAGATGTTACATTCAGCATCCACCTGTCTTTTCTACGATGCCACTTACTCGTTGAGATATCAAAGTCAAGCAAGAGAACAAGAAGAGTGTGTCATAATAACATGCATTACATTAGACGGGAGACACTTCATTGTATATTCACACACTAAAGCATTTGCCCTAAATATGTATGAGTAGAGAACAAGCATACTAAATGGTTTCACAACAAGTTTTCTAAGTAGTACAAGTGAATGTGAAGTTAATATATACAAGCCTACAGCACACAACCACTTCTTAGCTGTACCTACAATATTTTAACTAAAAACTACTTTACCTCACACTTTTACCATGGTATTAACATATACAAATTATGATGACCATTTTGAATTTGTCTTTTTGTGTCATTACTCCACTTTAGCCACGCATCACTAGGAATTGCCATAGATATCTGATTAATTGGAGTATAAACTCTGAGCCCATTGCTGGTAAAGAACATAATGTGATTGAGATGTTCTGAAAATGAAGTACTACTTCAATTTTGTACAACTCCACTTCAGATTTTGGAATTCCATAAGGTAGACCTTGACTATTCCAGTCCAAATGGGCTGAGCCCAACAAGAGTCAACAGGACACTAAAGGGGAATTCTCAAGGTATTAAATTGCTTTACTTATTTTAACAGCATGAAAATGAGAACATTTGCAACTGACTTTCCTTTTTTCATATGTCATTCTCCTGCAATAAGAGATTTTATCTTTCATAGTGTAGAGCTGGTATCCATGGAGCTTAGCCACTAGTGCATGCCCAAACCCTGACTGAAAGTGCAGGAGCTACATTCCAGAAGGGCAGTTAACTCTTAACATCCCAGTCATCTTTTTACATACCATTGACTTCTATACAGCATCAAGCTCAGTTCCTGACAAGCTGCTGTTCTTAATCTTCCACAATCCCCAGCCCACAGCATCAACTTCTACCAGAGCTGTTCTCCAAATGCCCTGTTATCTCTATGTAGTAGTAATGTAGATGCTACCCACATACAGCTGAATGTGTTAGAGCAGAACTTGTGCTGAGCTTTATAGTTCTACTAATCTTACAGCTATGCTATTCACCAAAACTGTCTCTCAAGGAGGAGAGTCTGCCCTGTCAGAAACAAGGAAGTAAGGAAACTGAAACAAATAGAGAAAAATCCTTTCAGTGGAACAGTAATTTCCTAGTGCAACTGCTAATCTTTTCAATGAGGGTCAACGCAGCCAAGCTACTACCTATCAGACATGGATTACATATACTAAATCACTAGAAGTGTGACCACATACAAATAAATTGGCCTCACCATGGTACAATTAAAATCATGTTTATTATAATAATTAAAACAACATATATAGGTAAGTAACTCACAAGGGTGCTGGTACCACAAAAGGAGGGACTTTACTACCATAGGTACCCCACAAATACTGCGCTGACTATGACAACGAATAAAGACAATATCTCACAAAGATGACATGCCTAAATGTATATCCTGGTCAATTATACGTATGCCGACCTGGCTATAAGTATACATAAAACTGGATAGCTGAACGCTTATACTCCCAGTATCCCAGGAGAGCCATGGGCCCCCATAGAAAGGCATAAACATCCGAATGATATAAGATAGTAAGTTACCTGTCAGTCAGTCACTAAGGGGTAAACCTCGGCGTCCCTCTGCCCCGACGCGCGTTTCACACCGCTTCTTCAGGAGGCGTGTCAGGGCAGGGGGTTTAGCCGGCTAAAATATATTGGGCAGTGGAAGTGAAACAAGGAAGTAAGGAAACTGAAACAAATAGAGAAAAATCCTTTCAGTGGAACAGTAATTTCCTAGTGCAACTGCTAATCTTTTCAATGAGGGTCAAGGCAGCCAAGCTACTACCTATCAGACATGGATTACATATACTCTAAGGAAGTGGACAAGAGAGAAGAATATAGTTGAAGTTGATACCTAGCTGAGTAATTGCAAGGGAACACCCCCAGTTGCTGGTTAAAGGCGAAAGTGAAAGAAAAAAAAAGAATTACACTAGTAGGAACCTATTACAGTAGTTGGAACCTATGTTTCCACAGGAAGAGTTTTGATGACGACACCAGGTCAGGTGACACCTGTGCTGCAGTTACTAAATACCAAAGATCTGGTCTGGTCAAGATGAGATAGTTGGTGGCAGAACCTATACCAACACCGGTCGTGTGGCTGTTAGGTGGGCTTACAGCCACTATCGCCACAGAAGGGTCTGCGAGTGGTCAGAAACCGAAGAAGGCCTCAGCTGTGAGGAAGTCTGTGACCAGCGTCAGTAGAAGTCTTTGACCAGTGCCAGTAGAAGTCTGAGAGCAGTGCCAGTAGAAGTTTGTTACCAGCTCCAGTAGATGTCTGTGAGCAGCGCCAGTAGAAGTCTGTGATTATACCAGCAGAAGTCTGTAAGCAGCGCCAGTAGAAGCCAGTGACCAGATTCTAAACAATCTTGTGAGGTGACCTGGCGGTAGCAGAGGACAGTTCCTGTTGGAACTTCCAGTATAGCTGTACGATACAGGGTTTGGGCTGGAGCTGTGCTTCAGGGAATGGAGATGGCCAGTGTGACCAGCACTCTGCATGCACTGGGATTCACATAACTAGAACTTACAGCCGAGCTGAAATACCAGTGAACCCCTCTAGGGCCAGTGTAAGGATCAGAGGACTTTACAGAGATTATGACAGAGATGGGCCCAATACTGACAGTGACACCCGTGAAGTGGAGACATAGACATATATATATATATATACAGTACAGACCACAAGTTTGGACACACCTTCTCATTTAAAGATTTTTCTGAATTTTCATGACTATGAAAATTGTATATTCACACTGAAGGCATCAAAACTATGAATTAACACATGTTGAATTATATACTTAACAAAAAAGTGTGAAACAACTGACAATATGTCTTATATTCTAGGGTCTTCAAAGTAGCCAAATTTTGCTTTGATGACTGCTTTGCACACTCTTGGCATTCTCTTGATGAGCTTCAAGAGGTAGTCACCGGGAATGTTCTTCTAACAATCTAGAAGGAGTTCTCAGAGATGCTAAGCACTTGTTGGCACTTTTCCCTTCACTCTGCGGTCCAGCTCACCCCAAATCATCTAGATTGGGTTCAGGTCTGGTGACTGTGGAGGCCAGGTCATCTGGCGTAGCACCCCATCACTCTCCTTCTTGGTCAAATAGCCCTTACACAGCCTGGAGGTGTATTTGGGGCCATTGTCCTGTTGAAAAATAAATGATGGTCCAACTAAACGCAAACCAGATGGAATAGCTTGCCACTGCAAGGTGCTGTGGTAGCCTTTGTGGTTCAGTATGCCTTCACCAGCAAAGCACCCCCACACCATCACACCTCCTCCTCCATGCTTCACGGTGGGAACCAGGCGTCCATCCGTTCACCTTTTCTGTGTTGATCAAAGACACGGTGGTTGGAACCAAACATATCAAATTTGGACTCATCAGACCAAAGCACAGATTTCCACTGGTCTAATATCCATTCCTTGTGTTCTTTAGCCCAAACAAGTCTCTTCTGCTTGTTGCCTGTCCTTAGCAGTGGTTTCCTAGCAGATATTTTACCATGAAGGCCTGCTGCACAAAGTCTCCTCTTAACAGTTGTTGTAGAAATGTGTCTGCTCCTAGAACTCTGTGTGGCATTGACCTGGTCTCTAATCTGAGCAGATGTTAACCTGCGATTTCTGAGGCTGGTAACTCAGATAAACTTATCCTCAGAAGCAGAGGTGACTCTTGGTCTTCCTTTCCTGGGGCGGTCCTCATATCAGCCAGTGTCTTTGTAGCGCTTAATGGTTTTTGCCACTCCACTTGGGGACACTTTCAAAGTTTTCCCAATTTTTCTGACTGACTGACCTTCATTTCTTAAAGTAATGATGGCCACTCGTTTTTCTTTATTTAGCTGCTTTTTTTTTGCCATAATACAAATTCTAACAGTCTATTTAGTAGGACAATCAGCTGTGTATCCACCAGACTTCTGCACAACATAACTGATGGTCCCAACCCCATTTACTGTATTTGGCAAGAAATCCCACTTATTAAACCTGACAGGGCACACCTGTGAAGTGAAAACCATTCCCGGTGACTACCTCTTGAAACTCATCAAGAGAATGCAAAGTGTGTGCAAAGCAGTCTTCAAAGCAAAAGGTGGCAACTTTGAAGAACCTAGAATATAAGACATATTTTCAGTTGTTTCACACTTTTTTGTTAAGTATATAATTCCACATGTGTTAATTCATAGGTTTGATGCCTTCATTGTGAATGTACAATTTTCATAGCCATGAAAATACAGAAAAAAATCTTTAACCCCTTCACGACTTTGGGATTTTCCGTTTTTCCGTGTTTGTTTTTCGCTCCCCTCCTTCCCAGAGTCATAACTTTTTTTTTCTGTCAATATGGCCATGTGAGGGCTTATTTTTTGCAAAACAGGTTGTACTTTTGAACAACATCATTGGTTTTAGCATGTCGTGTACTAGAAAACAAGAAAAAAATTCCAAGTGCGGTGAAATTGCAAAAAAAGTGCAGTCCCACACTTGTTTTTTAATTGGCTTTTTGCTAGGTTCACTAAATGCTAAAAATGACATGCCA
Organism: Ranitomeya imitator; assembly: GCF_032444005.1. Lineage (NCBI taxonomy): Eukaryota > Metazoa > Chordata > Amphibia > Anura > Dendrobatidae > Ranitomeya > Ranitomeya imitator. The sequence continues at coordinate 162,061,157 of NC_091287.1, read as the reverse complement.
TTATGATTCTCCAGGTCAGTACGAGTTCATAGACACCTAACATGTGTAGGTCATTTTTTATCTAAGTAGTGAAAAAAAATTCCAAACTTTGCTAAAAAAAATAAAATAATTGCGCCATTTTCCGATACCCGTAGCTTTTCCATTTTTCATGATCTGGGGTAATTTGAGGGCTTATTTTTTGCATGCCGAGCCGGCGTTTTTAATGATACCATTTTGGTGCAGATACGTTCTTTTGATCGCCCATTATTGCATTTCAATGCAATGTCGCGGTGACCAAAAAAATATAATTCTGGCGTTTCAAATTTTTTTCTCTCTACGCCATTTAGCGATCAGGTTAATCCTTTTTTTTATTGATAGATCGGGCGATTCTGAATGTGGCAGTACCAAATATGTGTTGTTGCTTTTTTTATTGATTTATTTTGAATGGGGCGAAAGGGGGGTGATTTAAACTTTTATATTTTTTTTATTTTTTTCACTTTTTTTTTTACTTTTGCCAAGCTTCAATAGCCTCCATAGGAGGCTAGAAGCTGGCACAACTCGATCGCCTCTGCTACATAGCAGCAATCATCAGATCGCTGCTATGTAGCTGAATTCCAGGTGTGCTTTGAGTGCTGACCACTGGGTGGTGCTCACAGCAGGCCAGGATCAGTAACCATAGAGGTCTCAAGGACCTCTATGGTTACTCTGCAGAAGCATCGCTGCCCCCCGATCATGTGACGGGGTCGGCGATGCGCTCATTTCCGGCCGGATGCGCCGGTTAAATGCCGCTGTCAGCGTTTGACAGCGGCATTTAACTAGTTAATAGCGGCGGGTGAATCGCGATTTCACCGGCTGCTATTGCGGGTACATGTCAGCTGTTCAAAACAGCTCACATGTCTCGGCTTTGATGCGTGCTCCCCGCCCTGCATCAAAGCGGGGTATCTGACCTCAGATGTACTGTCCCATCCGAGGTCAGAAAGGGGTTAAATGAGAAGGTGTGTCCAAACTTTCAGTCTGTACTATATATATTTATATATACACACATATTGTTAGGAGTCGAGTTCCCGCCTCTGCACAGGGGGAATCTCGGGCCATCTCCGCTGCGGTCTCCCATTCCTCTCCTGCCGCAGTTGTGACTGCTCAGCGGAGACGTCAGTCCAAGCGTCTTGCTCAGTCCCACTCTGTACAAAGAGTTACTGCTGCCTTTCCTGCTTCTGCCATTGAAGTCAGTGCTGGGCAGCGGCGAGCAGACGCTTCTGCGACTAAGTCCTGCTTTTCTCATTCTGAGCATGCCCTGAGTAAGATCTCTCAGTGGAGATCGAGGGTCACATGGTAGGAAGGTCCTATTGCTGCTAGGACTAACTCCTGCTTTTCACACACTGAGCATGCCCATGGTAAGATCTCTCAGTGGAGATCTAGGGTCACATGCTCAGTTATGGCAGTCTCTCATTGGTCCTTCTAGGAAGGTCTTTTTCTTGCTGCAGCTATATAAGGCTCACATGGCCGCACGGCCATGCGCTAGTATCAATGCATGACATGAGTTTTGCGCCACTGTGGTCACGCTTGTGTGTATTCAGGGACCCGGCTGAAATAAGCCACTAGAATACCGGCACCTCCGGTGAGGAGATTGTGTGTTTGGTTACAGGGCCCCGGCTGAAATAAGCCACTAGAATACCGGCTCCACCGGTGAGGAGATTGTATGTTTGCCTCCTGGACTGCGTGACCACAAGCTGCTATCTGCTCAGCAGTTACTGTGTATTCCTGTGGAGTTTAACAGGACACAGTCCTTTCCTTATAGCGACTCTGTGAAGCAACAGAGTTCGCTTCTACCGCCATATCGTGCCGCTGTTTGCCAGCAGCAGGTTCTATTCCTGCACAGTGGACCCCGGGCTGCGAACGCACCAAATAACATCTCTATATTTACTCGGTGCGTTCCGCCAGCCCTAACACATATAAATAGACTTTCCTTTATGTGTTAGTTTAACCCCTTAGTGACCGAGCCAAATTTTTGAAATCTGGCCAGTGTCACTTTATGTGGTAATAACTCTGCAACGCTTCAACAAATCCCAGTGATTTTGAGATTGTTTTTTCGTGACACATTATACTTTATGATAATGATAAATTTTGTTCAACATTTTTTGTTTATTTATAAAAAAATATCAAAAATTTGAGAAAAATGTTAAAAAATTAGCAATTTTCTAAATTTGAATGATTATCCCTTTAATCCAGATAGTCATACAACAGCAAACCATTAATAAATAACATTTCCCACATGTCTGCTTTACATCAGCACCATTTGTAAAATGTTATTTTATTTTGTTAGCATTTTAGGAGGTTTAAAAATGTAGCAGCAATTTTTCATTTTTTCAAAGAAATTTACAAAATTTATTTTTTTAGGGACTTATCCATGTTTGAAGTGACTTTAGGGGTCCCATATATTGGGAAACCCACAAACGTGATACCATTTTAAAAACAGCACCCCTAAACATATTGAAAACTGCTGTCAGGTAGTTTATTAACCCTTCAGGTGCTTTACAGGAATTAATGCAAAGTGGTATGACAGAAATGAAAATGTGTATTTTTACCACCTAAATGTTGCTAACTTCTAAACAGATTACTACAGCCGTCAGACTCTAAGGCCACTATTTGGTCATGAATTGCCATCGCAAACATCAGGACAACAAAATCATGATCTGAGGGCACCAATTGTGACAAAGAAGAAGCCCCCACACTCTGTTAACCATTTATAATGATGTAGTCACTATTGACAGCAGCATCTAAGGGGTTAAACAGATTTAGATGGTGAAAATACTGATCGTGGCTGGTACAGCAAGTTGTCAGCTATAGTGTACAACCGACAGATGCTGGATTGTCATCTGTATGGGGAGGCTATTCTCTTATATCTCAGGTCAGTTAAAAGACGTATTGGCGGTCATTAAGGGGTTAATAAATAGTTTTGGCTAAGTACCAATGTCTCCTCATTGTCTGCGCTGTTGCATCCAAGTAACCTGCTTACAGTACCATGAATGGAATTAGTACAAAAATTCCATAGAATGAACATCATAAAATATGAATGTCATAAAGATGACTACTGTGGGACAGATGAATCACCCCAGTGATGATCAACGAAGGCTCAGGGCAGCTATGTTAGAAGTTTGTACGAGACTTTTAATTGAGATATGCAATCCAGTTGGTAACAGAAAGTTTTCCAGATTTCCAGACAAGGTATTATTATCAACGTATACAGTCATGTCAAAGTTTTGAGACTGACACATAATTTTGTACATCTTTAAATTATTACTGAAGTACAATTATCAGCATTTTATAAGTTTTTGAAGATTTATTGCGAAGTACATCAAATTTGTGCAAAACAAAACGCTCAAAATTTACAAGGTTGATCATAATATTTCAAAACTTCTGCAATTTGCCCTGAATCCTGACTGATGGCATCCCATTGTTGCCCAATCGGTGCTTAGCATGTATCACAATTTCTTTGCTTTTGTTTGCCAATCCTTTTTTTGAGTAATGAGGGTGATTAAATAGTGATCTGTCTTGCTAATAAACTTAGAAAAATTGCTTTAAATTCTTTATACCCCCAAAAAAGCAATGGTGCAAATGTTAGATGAATAAAACATGCAAAGTGGAAATCCGGTACAATGTGTGCCAATTGATATTACTAACAGGATGAGTTTACATACCGTGTTTGCACATGCTGCTGACACTGTAGCTCGCTGACATTGTGACTCTCCAAGCTGCTGGTAGAAAAGACCGGCTTGCCACTTTGAGTGAATGTATGGAGAGTGTGGCGAATTGAAACATTAAGTTTCTCTATGGGACAGGAATCTGCAGTGTAGAGCCAGGAGTACTCCGGCCGGTAGCGTCCCTGGGTACCCGGCAGGAAAATGGCCGACAGTGCTTAGAGATGGCGTGTGACATCACAAAAAGCAATACGAGAAGGACCAAAAAGCATTCCAACGCGTTTTGGGGAGTACACGGCTCCCCTTTTTTGTGACGTCACACACTGTCTCCAAGCACTGTCGGCTCTACAGTTTTAACATATGAAATTGCAAAAAAAAGTGCAATCCCATAGTTGTTTTTTGGGTTCTTTTTTACCATATTCACTAAATGCTAAAACTGACCTGCCATTGTGATTTTCCAGGTCATTATAAGTTCATAGACACCAAACATGCATAGGTTTTTGTTTATTTAAGTGGTGAAAATTTTTTCAAAAGTTTGTTAAACAAAAAAAATTGCACCATTTTCTGATACCCATTTTGAGCTGACGTTTTTAATTATACCATTTTCGTGCAGATACGATTTTTTGATCACCCATTATTGCATTTTAATGCAAAGTTGCAGCGACAAAAATAACGTAATTCTGGCGTTTTGGCATTTTTCACATTGCACTGTTTAGCGATTGGGTTAATTTTTTATGTTGATAGATTGGGCAATTCTGAACACGGCAATACAAAATACAGCTCGGCAAAAATTAAGAGCCCACCACATCAAAACCCTGTCATGGGCAGCACAATCTCCAGGTCAGAATCCCATTGAAAACCTCTGGAATGTAATCAAGAGGATGATGGATAGTCACAAGCCGTCAAACAAAGAAGAACTGCTTACATTTTTGCGCCAGAAGTAGTGTGAAAGACTTGTGGAAAGCATGCCAAGATGTATGAAAGCTGTGATTAAAAATCATGATTATTCCACAAGATATTGATTTTTGAACTCTTCTTGAGTTTAAACATTAGTATTGTTGTTTCTAAATGATTATGAACTTGTTTTCTTTGCATTATTTGAGATCTGAAAGCACTGGAGACTAGGGTTGAGCGACCTTTACTTTTATAGGATCGGGTCGGGTTTCACGAAACCCGACTTTTTCAAAAGTCGGGTCGAGTGAAATCGGCCGATCCTATAAAAAAGTTGGGGTCGGCCGAAACTCGAAACCCAATGCAGTGCATTGGGTTTCCATGGTTCCCAGGGTCTGAAGGAGCGGAAACTCTCCTTCAGGCCCTGCGATCCATATTTTAGCCGCGACGTCACCGCAAGGTCCTGGAAGGCTGATTCTAAGGAAGGAAGGTTCCCGGTTAGTACCAGGGCGCGTCAGAGGGTAAGTATTGCGATATTTTTTATTTTAATTCTTTATTTTACACTTAAATCTGAATTCCAATACCAATTCCCGATATCTTAAACATATTGGGAATCGGTATCGGAATTCCGATTCTAGATTCAAAAGATCGCCGACTTCATGGCCGACCCCACACAGGGGTCGGGTCGGGTTTCATGAAACCCGACCTTGCCAAAAGTCGGCGACTTTTGAATATTTTCGACCCGTTTCGCTCAACCCTACTGGAGACATGTTATCAGAAGTTTATAGACTAAAAGAACAATTTACATTTTACTCAAAAAATATACTGTATATACTCGAGTATAAGCCGAGAATTTCAGCCCATTTATATAGGCTGAAATTTCCCCTCTCGGCTTATAGTCATTCCCAGGGGTCGGCAGGGGAGGGGGAGCTGCAGTGGGGTAATAATACTCACCTGATCCTGGCAACGCCCCTTCATGTCCCTGGTTCCCGGGCACTGGCAGCTTCTTCCTGTAGTGAGAGGTCACATGGTACCGCTCATTACAGTAATGAATATGGACCCGACTCCACTCCCATAAGGGTGGAGCCACATATTCATTACTTTAATGAGCGGTACCATGTGACTGCTCACTACAGGAAGAAGCTGCCAGGGAACAGACGTGCAGGGATCGCGCCAGGAGCAGGTGAGTATAACGCAGTGCGCGATATTCACCTGTTCCCCGTTCCACCGTCGGCGCCGCTCCGTCTTCTGCGTCCTCTCCAGTGATGCTCAGGTCAGAGGGCGCGACGATGCGATTAGTGCACGCCGCCTTCTGCCTGAACAGTCAGTGCAGAGGACGGGGAAGACACAGCGGTGCCCATCGGTGGAACGGGGAGCAGGTGAATATAGCAAGTGCCGGGGACCTGAGAGGTGAGTATGTGATTTTTTTTTAATCGCAGCAACAGCGTATGGGGCAAATGTCTGTATGGAGTATCTTATGGGGCCATGTGCAGCATTATATGGGGAAAAAATCTGTATGGGGCCATGTGCAGCATTATATGGGGCAAATATCTGTATGGGGCCATGTGCAGCATTATATGTGGCAAATATCTGTATGGGGCCATGTGCAGCATTATATGGGGCAAATATCTGTATGGAGCATCTTATGGGGCCATGTTCAGCATTATATGTGGCAAATATCTGTATTGGGCCATGTGCAGCATTATATGGGGCAATTATCGGTATGGGGCCATGTGCAGCATTATATGGGGCAAATATCTGTATGGAGCATCTTATGGGGCCATGTTCAGCATTATATGGGGCAAATATCTCTATGGAGCATCTTATGGGGCCATAATCCGCATTTGTGCAGCATTATATGGGGCAAATATCTCTATGGAGCATCTTATGGGGCCATGTGCAGCATTATATGGGGCAAATATCTCTATGGAGTATCTTATGGGGCCATAATCAGCATTTGTGGAGCATTACATGGGGCAAATGTGTCTATGGAGCATCTTATGGGGCCATAATCAAAATTTGTACAGCATTGTATGGGGCATATTTTAATATGGAGCATCTTATGGGGCCCCTCATAAACTGTATGGAGAATTATATGTGGCGTATTTTGTATGGAGCATCTTATGGGGCCCATCATGAACTGTATGGAGCATTATATGGGGCTCCTGATTCAATATGGATATTCAAAAACACTTAAACTGCTGATGTCTCAATTAATTTTACTTTTATTGGTATCTATTTTTATTTTTCAAATTTACCAGTAGCTGCTGCATTTTCTACCCTAGGCTTATACTCGAGTCATTAAGTTTTCCCATTTTTTTGTGGCAAAATTAGGGGTCTTGGCTTATACTCAGGTCAGCTTATACTCGAATATATACGGTACCTATAAAGAGAAAAATCAGACAAACTGAACATTTTGCAGTGGTCTCTTAATTTTTGCTAGAGCTGTATGTGTATGTTTGATTTTTTTATTGTGAATGAGGCGAAAGGGGAAAGATTTGAATTTTTATATTTTTTAATATTTTTAAAAACTTTTTTTTACTTTTTGCATGCTTCAATAGTCTCCATGGCAGACTAGAAGCTGCAGTACTTTGATCGGCTCTGCTACATACAGGCGATGATCAGATCGTCTGCATGTAGCAGAAATGCTCACTTACTATGAGCACCGACCACCAGGTGGCACTCATAGCAATCCAGCATTGGCAACCATAGAGTTCTGCTGGAGATCTCTGGTTGTCATGCCAACCCATCGGTGACCTGTGATCACGTGACGGGGTCCCTGATGTGCGGGATTTCTGGTGTGCTTGCCGGAAGCGCAAGTTAAATGCCACTGTCAGAGATTAACAGTATTATTGAACTAGTTAACAGCGGTGGGTGGATCGCGATTCCACCCGTGGCGGTTGCGGGCATATGTCAGCTGTATACATCAGCTGTCATGTGCCCGGAAAGGGGTGGGCTCAGCGCCGGAGCCAGCACCAAACAGGGGGAGTCCGACATCGGCGTAGTATTACGCCCGATGTTGGAAAGGAGTTAATGTGTTTCTTGGAGAGAAGTTGCTTGCTGCCCTTCCTGACACCAGGCCTGATGCCCCAGACACCCCACCGATAAGCTGAAATTTATTTGGTTGCTGAATATAAACAATGTACAAATCTGAACATAGCATTGTTTTTTTGTCCACAGCTGAAAAAGGAACCTTATTTCTTATTCACTTGAATGAGTTATAGCAGTGTTCCTCAACTCCTGTCCTCAAGAGCCACCAACAGGTCATGTTTTGAGGATTTCCTTAATATTGCACAGGTCATTGAATGCTTGCCTGTCCAGGTGATGCAATTATCACCTGTGCAATACTAAGGAAATCCTAAAAACATGACCTGTTGGTGGCTCTTGAGGACCGGACTTGGGGAACACTGAGTTATAGTCTATTTAATTGAATAGGAGATAGCTGCAGTACCTGACAGTGATCACTAAAAAACATCCATGTCTGCTACTGTATGTGTTTCCGTGTACATTGCATATATCGGACAACCAAGCAAAGTTTAGCTAATCGGTGTGGGTGGAAAGTTTCAGAACCCCACTGATCTCAATTTTTGTGTCCTGGACAATCCTTTAATAGGATTAAACAAACAGGAACAACAGACATGCTCTAAAATGTTGTTCCATCCTTGTTCAAAAATAAGAAATATTACACAATCACGCAGCATAAAGAGATCATCCTTCTTAACTTTCTTTTACTTCTTTTAAATAATTTAAATAATATAATAGATATAATATTCTTTAACTAAAATATCAATTTTACAGTTACAGTCATCTGGGGCCGTAATATGGCGTAAACTTAATCTAACACTGACATTTGTACTAAATTTCCACTTGTTTTTAGATAAATTCTCCTGCACTACAGTATATTAATATCTATACCACGGTTTCTCCATATTATCTACTTTGGCCTCATCAGGCAAACCAAGACAATGACATGGCCCCTCCTAAAGACCAAGATAATGTTTGAAGCTCACCATTGGCAGTGGATGACTAAACTAAAAATTGAAAGTAGCTCTCAATTTTTTCTTTTGGTCTCCAATGCAACGTCTCAAATATAATATTAGTCAATGGAGTTGATAAACTAAATTTTGCCTAAGTCAAAGAAAGGACACGTAATTAATTACTTCTATGAAAACTGCTTCACCCTACCAACAACACGCGGGTATCTCACCAGTGAGGCCAGCCTCACAGTCTGGGAATCATTGGGCTATTCTAAGGATGTATCAAGACCTTTGTCGATCTACACTTTTATTATTTATACTGACACATTGACCCGTCCATCCAGGCACTGGTACCTACTGTACCACTGCAGTCTGTACCATTTGAGTGAATCTACAGCAAAGTCGTAGCTTTTGGAGCTGTTGTGGCATGGCGTTCTGCTTCACCACTACCTCTATCTGTGAATATTCTCTTACAATACAGGAACCAAGAAAGTCACTTTGCAAAATCATGTTTAAACAGTTAAACACAAGCTTGGAAAAATGAGCGTGAGCTACTTATCTAACAGTCAAATGTTCTCCGCAGGGAGCTATTTTGTCTAACAAGCTGCTTTTCCATATTTAATGTAGAAAAAAGCGTTGTGACACATGTCTTCAACATTTCCAATTTATGTATTTTGCATTTAGAAGTTTTGATAAAAATGACTTCTTCTTGAAAGTTCTACTTTATATTGTGGAAACATTGTGATCTAGTTATAACCTAGGTATTCTTGTAACAACTAAAGTAGCACCAAAACACAGTACAAAGGCCTATTTTACCATACAGAAATGTTTCTAGTGGTCCTCAGAGATGAAAAAAAGGTCCCTAGTCTGAAATGGCTGATAACAGGGAACAATAATCTGCATTTAGGTATAATATCTACATTTAGGTATAGTGTCCTCTTTTAGTGGAAAGCAAGTTTAAGTGTAGGGAATAATTGTGGACCAGTTAATCTACATGGGATGTGCTACTTTGTTTGCACTCACTTTTATAATTAAATGACTATAATTTTATGATTAAATGACTAGTCTATACAATACCATTTCATGAAGAGTCTACCTGGTGACCGATGTTCTCTGAGATAAGCTACGATCTCTGTCTACCAAGCTTAATACATCTCTGCATAGTTAAATAGCAAAATGACATAAATCTGTTCTCTTTGGCGCAGTAAAAGTTACGTCATATAAAAATCCTCAGCAATAGAAACCCTTTGAAAGAATGAAGAAAAAAAACATTCTAAATAAACCCAACAAATGTGCATGAAATCATTCTCAAATTCCTCGATTTGTAGATATTGTATTACCTGAGGCCCAACCGAGAATCCAGGATGAGATTGGCTGAGGTGATGAGGATCATTCGCACCCGACTCAGCCGGCACGGAGTTGCCTCTGGCCCCTACAATGTAAGGAGAGCGTGTGTCTCATTATGTGAAGCAGAGATCAGCATGTTACATTTCACTAGTGATGTCACGGAGCATCAGGCTGAAAATGATATGCTTAAATGGTTTATCAATAACCCCAGAGCTCAAATCACTTATCAGCTGCAAAAATTATGCTAATGCTCATTCAGAGCAGCCGACTCATTCAGGGAGATACAGCGATCTGACAGCGGAGAAACTGAACCTATCATCAGTGCGGCTAATGTGGCTCGCATTATCCATCAATTTACATACATGACTTCCCAGCGTGACTGTGTAGTGCCATTTCTCTTCATGCTCCAATGAATGAGAGCTTGTGTAATTCCTAAACATTGTAAAAATAAAGAAACACTGAGAGACGGGTTTTCCTTTACCATAGATGAGCTAACATCATCATGTTTGTTTCCTAATAATCAAGTAAGCAAATAAAACTAATCCCTGCATCTTTACTATGTCTATCCCCATCACAAGCATTATACTGTATAACACTAATTGCACGTCATCTAAATGTATATATGTATAATATGGATTTAAGAATTCTTGTAATAGATGTTATCAAAGAAATTAACTTTTTTTTTTCTCTAAGTGATACTTCTTCAACTTTCCCCGCCTCCTGAAACCATTATTCCCTCTGAGAAAACAGCACAACTCTACCTTGCTCAAGACAAGAAGTACTGCGAGCTCACTGTGGGGCAGCCTAGTATACTCAATGGGGACAGAACGGTGAGGAGGACAGAAGAGGAAAGTGAGAACACAGGCAGAGAGAGACAAAGATTCGGCAAAGCTTTCTGACTAGTATTTACCTTACCCTACAGCTGGATTCACATCTACACTGCTCAGTTCTACAGTATAATTTCCTCCATGCTGCTGCTGCTTCTGACTGTGTGCTAAATAAGGAATGTAGAGAAGCTTTCTTTGTGCTGGGTATTAGAGACATTATAGCAGATAGTCTGCTTACATCAGCTCAGAGTCATTGCAAATTGAGAGATTGAAACCTGCATAGCATAAATCTAGAGAAAATTCTAAATAAAGTGATATAATGGTTAGAAATATTGTTATTCCTCATGCACTCACGTGGAAGCTTATAGTTACTTGAAAGTATAATTACCCTTTAACTGTTATACATTAAACTTTTAAACTTTTTCAAATCCAAACTCTCCAGAGGTCTTAATTCTTTAGCAAAAAACCCAGTTTTTGGAAAGTAACATTTGGAGGGTGATTTTTTAATGTTAAATTTTAGCCAAATAGATTTGTGCGTACTTCTTTTGTCTTTTTTTCACAAAAATGTTTCAGATCTATCAAAGCTTATACTCCAGGTTTTTACATCTCTCTTCTCCCATTCCCTTCTTTCAGTGTTAGACATAGCAGTGAGTAGGCAGAGGGGATTATACACAGATCTCCACAGAATAGAGAGGTTAAACTACTTTGAAGGAGATGTGCAGTCTAAGAGAAAAAGTCAGCATTCACTCTATGTGACAGTAGACTGAAGAATCATGACAGTGAGCAATGTACACACTGCCATGTGACTCCATGTATGCAGTTTACACACAAATCTCACATCCAACCTATATTACTGGGAGGACACTCCCACATAAGAATTATCTGGATCAGGCTGCAAACTGCATATCAGGATGTGAAGTAATGAAGACTTCAGTCTGAAACATAGTGTAATTATATTAACTAAATATAGCAATTAACAAATGTATAAAAAAAAATTCCATTCACAAAGCATCCACAGTCTTTTAAAATACCCATCCAATGTAAAATTAACCTCTTCAAGACATGCGCCGTAGTAGTACTGCTTTGCGGGAAGTGAAAACAGCAGTACTAGTATGGTACACTGATCGCACGGCACTCAGCGTGAGGCCACGTGATCAGGTGTGGGTGTCAGCTGTATGTGCCAGCTGACAGCCCTCATCAAAGGCCACGATAATACCATAAAAAATAAAAAAAATGAGGCAAAAAACAATGCTTTATCATTATACCGCCAAACAAAAAGTGCAATAAAACGCGATCAAAAAGACGGATGTAAATAAAAATGGTATCACTGAAAATGTCATCTTCCTGAATTTCTGTCTCACAAAAATAGAAATAGAAAACAATCAAAAAATGTCATGTGCCCAAAAATGGTACCAATAGAAACGTCGGCAAATCCCTAAAAAAACAAGCCTTCACATGACTCTGTTGGCAGAAATAGGAAAAAATTATAGCTTTCAAAATAGGGTGATGCAAAAACTAGTTTTCTCAACAAAAAGCGTCTTTTAGTGTGTGACAGCATCCAAACATAAAAACCGGATATAAATCTGGTATTGCTGTAATCCGAAGAAAAAGTTGCCTAATCACTTATACCACATGAGGAAAGGCGTAAAAAATAAATAAAACCAATTTTTCACATGCTGTTGATTTTTTTATTCTTGATCCCAAAGATTGCAGTAAGGAACGTCGCACTTTTATCCTGCACTCTGTGCTGAGCGCTTACTCCGTGGTTTCTGTGTAAAACTCTGAAATACGTGATTCAGACAGAACCTTCGGTGGAAGATTCTCTATAAAGAGGCAGATGGAGGCAGTGTGAACTCCATCTGACCTTAGATCTGGCGGTGTCTGTCTTTTTAGAATTGCATAAAAGTGCCATTGGCCACTGTTTTGTGCACTTCTGAAAAGGACACTACTGAACAGATGAAAAAAGGAGTCCAGAGCAACTCTGCTACCCCATTATAGTGAATGGATCCCTTGGGGGTTTCATCTGAATCACGTCACTCTGAGATTTAGATGGAAACCCCAAAGTACCGTATATACTCGAGTATAAGCCGAGAATTTCAGCCCCTTTTTTTAGGCTGAAATTGCCCCTCTCGGCTTATACTCGAGTCATAGCCAGGGGTCGGCAGGGGAGGGGAAGTGGCAGCTGTCTAATAATACTCACCTGCTCCTGGTGTGGTCCCTGGTTCTCCGGGCGCTGACAGCTTCTTCCTGTAGTTAGCGGTTACATGGTACCACTCATTAGAGTAATGAATATGGACTTCACATTATATAGGGCAAATATCTATATGGAGCATCTAATGGGGCCATGTGCAGCATTGTATGGGGCAAATATCTGTATGGAGCATCTTATGGGGCTATGTGCAGCATTATATGGGGCAAATATCTGTATGGGGCTATGTGCAGAATTATATGGGGCAAATATCTGTATGGATCACCTTATGGGGCCATGTGCAGCATTATATGGGGCAAATATCTCTATGAAGCATCTTATGGGGCCATAATCGGCATTTGTGGAGCATTATACGGGGCAAATATCTCTATGGAGCATCTTATGGGGTCATAATCAACATTTGTGCAGCATTATATGGGCTTATTTTAATATGGAGCATCTTATGGAGCCCATCTTACACTGTATGGAGCATTATATGGGGCGTATTGTGTATGGAGCATCTTATGGGGCCCACCATGAACTTTATGAAGCATTATATGGGGCTCCTGATTCAATATGGATATTCAAAAACACTTAAACTACTGATGTCTCAATTAATTTTACTTTTATTCGTATCTATTTTTATTTTTGAAATTTACCAGTAGCTGCTGCATTTTCCTCCCTAGGCTTATACTCGAGTCATTAAGTTTTCACAGTATTTAGTGGCAAAATTAGGGGGGTTGGCTTATACTCGGGTCGGCTTATACTCGAGTATATACGGTAAGTGCTCAGCGTAGAGCGCCATATAAATGTGATACCTAGCGTTATGTAAACTGATCTCAATAAAAGCTTCAACTAAATCCACAGGTCACCTGTTAACAGAAATATAGGGGTCTTCCACGTTACTGGTAGCACAAAGGCTCTGGAAAAGCTAAATTGCTTCACGCTCCCCAAAAGAAGTTCAGCAAATTCTTAGCTCCCAATCCAAATGCCCCCCCTCCCTTCTGAGCCTTAATGTGCCTAAACCACATTTAGCACCCACATGTTTGGCATTTCTGTAGTGATGAATTACTGCTTAATTTACAGGTGAGTGTCTCCAGAAGCATGAGCTGGGCATAATGTACTGGTGACTGTAACTTACTGGTCACTACAGCGCACTGGTCACTACAACTGCAGTTTGCAATTTTCACTCATCAACATCCACTGGTGCCTGTTTCTGGAAACGACCCATGAAGTCAAAGTCATCACTACATCTGTGAATAAATTCCCAAAGGGGTGTAATTTCCAAAATGGGGTCACTTGAGGGGGTTTCCACTGTTTAGGCACATCAGATGCTCTCCAAACGCAACATGGCGTCCGCTAATTATTCCAGTAAATTTTACATTCAAAAAGTCAAATAGTGCTCCTTCCCTTCCAAGCCCTGCCATGCTCCCAAACAGTAGTATTTCCCCACATATGTACTCAGGAGAACTTCCACAACAAATTGCATTGAGCAATTTTACCTGTTACCCTTATAAAAATTCAAAATATGGAGCTAAATAAGATTTGTTTTGTAAAAATGTTATTTTTTTTATTTCTACAGCTCTACGTTATAAACTTCTGTGAAGCACCTGTGGGCTCAAGGTGCTCAATACAGATCTAGATAAGTTCCATAAGGGGTCTAGTTTCCAAAAATGTGTAACTTGTGGGGGGTTTCCACTGTTTAGGCACATGAGGGGCTCTCCAAATGCGACACGGCATCCGCTAATTGTTCTAGCATATTTTAGATTCAAAAAGTCAAATGATGCTCCTTCCCTTCCAAGCTCTGCCGTGTGCCCAATCATTAGTATTCCCCCACATATGAGGTATCAGTGTACTAAGGAGAAATTGCACAACAAATTTTATGGAGCAATTTCTCTTGTTATCCTTATGAAAATGCAAAATTTGGAGCTAAAAAATATTTATCTGGGAAAAATGTGATTTTTTTAATTTTCACGGCTTAATGTTAAAAACTTCTGTGAAGCACCTGGGGGTTCAAGGTGCTCAATACACACCTAGATAAGTTTTCTAAGGGGTCTAGTTTCCAAGATGGTGTCACTTGTGGGGAGTTTCCACTGTTTGGGCACATCAGAGGCTCTACAAACGCGACATGGCAACTGCTAATTATACCAGCAAATTTTACATTCAAAAAGTGAAATGGAGCTCCTTCCCTTCTGAGCCCTGCCGTGTTCCCAAACAGTAGATTTCCCCCACATATGCAGTATCGGCACGCTCAGGAGAAATTTCACAACAAAATGTATGGTCTATTTTTTCATGTTACCCTTGCGAAAGTAAAAAAATAGGTCAAAGGAAATTTTTTGTGAAAGAAAAGTAAATGTTTATTTTTTTCTTCCACATTCTAAAAATTCCCATGAAGCACCTGAAGGGTTGATAAACTTCTTGAATGTGGTTTTCAGTACCTTTAGGTGTGCAGCTTTGAGAATGCTGTCACTTTTGGGTATTTTCTGTCATATAGGCCCCTCAAAATCACTTCAAATGTGAGGTGCTCGCTAAAAAAAAGGTTTTGCAAATTTTGTTGTAAAACATAATTGTGCTTATGTAAAGTAGACATGTGGGAAATGTTATTTATTAACTATTTTGTTTGATATGACTCTTTGATTTAAGGGCATAAAAATGAAAAGTTTCAAAATTGCAAAATTTTCAACATTTTCGCAAATTTCCATTTTTTTAACAAATAAACCCAAGTCGTATCAAGGAAATTTGACCACTATCATAAAGTACAATATGTCGCGAGAAAACTTTCCCAGAATCACTGAGATCTATTGAAGCGTTCTAGAGTTATGACCTTATAAAGTGACAGTGGTCAGAATTGTAAAAAATGGCTTGGTTAGGAAGGTGAAAGCAGGCTTCGGGGTGAAGAGGATAGTTAATAAAGAGATATTTTTTCCATGTTTGCAATTTTCAATACATCCCTTTCAGATGTTATTTTGTTCCATCCTGTCAATGGTTGCATAAGGGACATTATTTTTTTTAAGGATTATGGTTGGATCATGAGTGTTCAGGTTTTTCAGTGATCAGATTTCTTTATTATCAGCTTTGTTTCAGATTGCCTTGTGCAGGCATGTACTACGGAGGACAGAGAATGAACTTCAATCCAATATTGCAGCCAGCATGCAGCCAGCGGGTAAGGAAAGGGTGAATCAAACACCCGAAAACCCCGCCCTTATGGCTGAAAATTGTTCCCTCCAAATTCAGGTGACAGAGTCCCTTTAAAGGGGCTAAACTGCAGTATCAGGATCATACTCCTTCAGGAGCCAGCTAGAGACAAGAATATCTTTGATCTATTTTCCCTGCCTCTACTGGATTTACCAATGATTGCCCTCAACTGAAACCTTTGCAATAATTCAATACCTAAGCCTGAAAATACTGTACCTCATTACATTATAGAAAACTGATAAAGGTATGGGAGCAAAAGCCAAACAATGTATACAAAATTTTAATTTTTATTAAGTTCCAAAAACATTAAAAACAACAATTAAAATGGAGGATGTAACACATAGACTCCCTCGGAAGAAGCAGTACTCGAAACGCTCTTCAGGGGTGCTTCTGTGGCCACCACACAGGTTGTACTTGTTTCTGTTATTCACTATTGGTGTTATTTGTTTTCAGCCCATGCATTGCATTCTATTATCTTCTATGTGTTGCTCCCATTGTTTTTGGGTACTGATCCTTTGATTGTCTGTATGCTGTTCAGTAGCAGGAATAATCTTTATATTTCGGAGCCACATTTATTTATTACCATTTGGCATTTTTTCAATTATATTTATATTTGTTTCAGAGTTCCTTGACTGTTTGAGTGGCTTTATCTCTATATAGAAAATATATTTTTGTATCTCGTATATTTTTCTAACACTTTTCAAGGTACTTACCATTATCACTGTAGGAATTTATTCCACGATATTATGACAAATTTAGGTGAAATCACCCTTCTCTGTTTATTCTTTAAATGTGTGGCCTATGCCTATGTGTGATATCATCATTTTTAATTGCTGTTTTTAACATTTGTAGAATTTAATAAAATATACACTGATTGGCTAATGGTCTCATATCTTATAGGGGAGAGCCCTTTACCTTGCTCTATTAGAATCTCTCATTACATTTTAAACTTCAGGTTGTTTTTTTTCTAATTTGTAATTTTCAGTTTTTACAATGTATTTAACTAAAAGTATATTTTTAATGCTATCAATAAAATATGCATGGAAATTTTGTAGAGGTATGGTGGGAAGCTTCCGGGAATTGGTATCCGGGCCCACCACTAAACTGTAA
This sequence comes from Ranitomeya imitator, assembly GCF_032444005.1. Lineage (NCBI taxonomy): Eukaryota > Metazoa > Chordata > Amphibia > Anura > Dendrobatidae > Ranitomeya > Ranitomeya imitator. The sequence goes on along the minus strand of NC_091287.1, from coordinate 162,043,945 downwards.
ATGACATCACATGTTTCTGTGATGTCACCACAGTTGATACTGTCTATAGAAACCTAAAGAACTAATTTGGATAGTTCCATCCAATATGATATAACGAAACATCATAGCGCCAAACTGGTATCCTACAGCATACTCTGCATTCCACTGCGCCACAGTAATAAAAACTGTTACATGTATCAAATGATGTGTCTCAGCATGGTCTTAATTAAAAGAGTTTTCTATTGTCAAAAAAGCTCTTTCCAAAGCTGCTGTTATATATATGGTGCTTTACTCACCGTCCCTAGGTCTAGCACTGAGTCTCAGCCGCTGTTTTGCAATATATTACTACCAGCAGCCGTAACATCATGCCAACAGTGCTGCAGTCAATCAGTGAGCAGCTTTTGCTGTCTGCTTGGTCAGCGCCCCTGGGCTCTTGGCATGATGTTAGTGCAACCGACACTGGGAGCAGCAGCAGAGACTCTGGGGAGGATGAGTAAAGGAGAATTTTGTAAAAAAAAAAAAAAAACCTCCCATAAAAGGTTTTTCGGGACATGGAAAACTCTTTTAATTAAGACCATGTCGAGACCAATAAATGAATAAATGAAACAGACCTTTTATCAGAATGCAGACAGTACTGTCAGATAACAGTTTGGCGTTATGACGTTTCATGATATTTGCATCATGTTTTCCAAAAAGGGTAAAACCCCTTTAACATACAGTGGGGCAAAAAAGTATTTAGTCAGTCAGCAATAGTGCAAGTTCCGACACTTAAAAAGATGAGAGGCGTCTGTAATTTACATCATAGGTAGACCTCAACTATGGGAGACAAACTGAGAAAAAAAAATCTAGAAAATCACATTGTCTGTTTTTTTTAACATTTTATTTGCATATTATGGTGGAAAATAAGTATTTGGTCAGAAACAAACAATCAAGATTTCTGGCTCTCACAGACCTGTAACTTCTTCTTTAAGAGTCTCCTCTTTCCTCCACTCATTACCTGTAGTAATGGCACCTGTTTAAACTTGTTATCAGTATAAAAAGACACCTGTGCACACCCTCAAACAGTCTGACTCCAAACTCCACTATGGTGAAGACCAAAGAGCTGTCAAAGGACACCAGAAACAAAATTGTAGCCCTGCACCAGGCTGGGAAGACTGAATCTGCAATAGCCAACCAGCTTGGAGTGAAGAAATCAACAGTGGGAGCAATAATTAGAAAATGGAAGACATACAAGACCACTGATAATCTCCCTCGATCTGGGGCTCCACGCAAAATCCCACCCCGTGGGGTCAGAATGATCACAAGAACGGTGAGCAAAAATCCCAGAACCACGCGGGGGGACCTAGTGAATGAACTGCAGAGAGCTGGGACCAATGTAACAAGGCCTACCATAAGTAACACACTACGCCACCATGGACTCAGATCCTGCAGTGCCAGACGTGTCCCACTGCTTAAGCCAGTACATGTCCGGGTCCGTCTGAAGTTTGCTAGAGAGCATATGGATGATCCAGAGGAGTTTTGGGAGAATGTCCTATGGTCTGATGAAACCAAACTGGAACTTTTTGGTAGAAACACAACTTGTCGTGTTTGGAGGAAAAAGAATACTGAGTTGCATCCATCAAACACCATACCTACTGTAAAGCATGGTGGTGGAAACATCATGCTTTGGGGCTGTTTCTCTGCAAAGGGGCCAAGACGACTGATCCGTGTACATGAAAGAATGAATGGGGCCATGTATCGTGAGATTTTGAGTGCAAACCTCCTTCCATCAGCAAGGGCATTGAAGATGAAACGTGGCTGGGTCTTTCAACATGACAATGATCCAAAGCACACCGCCAGGGCAACGAAGGAGTGGCTTCGTAAGAAGCATTTCAAGGTCCTGGAGTGGCGTAGCCAGTCTCCAGATCTCAACCGTATAGAAAACCTTTGGAGGGAGTTGAAAGTCCGTGTTGCCAAGCGAAAAGCCAAAAACATCACTGCTCTAGAGGAGATCTGCATAGAAGAATGGGCCAACATACCAACAACAGTGTGTGGCAACCTTGTGAAGACTTACAGAAAACGTTTGACCTCTGTCATTGCCAACAAAGGATATATTACAAAGTATTGAGATGAAATTTTGTTTCTGACCAAATACTTATTTTCCACCATAATATGCAAATAAAATGTTAAAAAAACAGACAATGTGATTTTCTGGATTTTTTTTTCTCAGTTTGTCTCCCATAGTTGAGGTCTACCTATGATGTAAATTACAGACGCCTCTCATCTTTTTAAGTGGTGGAACTTGCACTATTGCTGACTGACTAAATACTTTTTTGCCCCACTGTATATATGCCTTAATAATTTAACAATATTTTAGGACTTTATAATGACAATAAAATTGACTACTGCATACAAGTCGATGGGTTTGCCTATTCCCATGGCCTCGTGTCAATCAGAGAAGGGCCACAAAATAGGATTAAGTAATAAATGTGCAAAGCTATAATGCGTAAATTTGAAAATCTGATTAATCTGTAATATCCTTTGTGCAGAAAGTCAGAAATGGACATTGCTCTGGGAATACTTACAAGCACTCAGCTGAAATATCTAAATTGATTTTGGAACAAACTAATAAAAACACAGAGACTTGCTGACATTTTTATAAAGTGATTTCTGTCAAAATACGTCTGGCATTTAAATGACCACTGTCATTTTCAGACCGAGAGAAGATGCCCTATTGTAATTCTAAGAAACCAAACAAAGAAAACAGTTTCCCTAAATATCACTCATGAAAACCATGATTTTTCCTTAGAACAAAATTAGTTATAATGGAGAGTTTACATCTACGGCGCAGGATCATCATCGGGTATCATTTTAGAAAAGCAGTTTATCACAATCTATCAGACATTAAATTATATGGGGATTACATTAGATAGGGGGAATGACTAACTATATAAAGAGAATATAACAGGTATATTTCCTTCTACAAAATGGGCCCCCAAAGTCCAAAGCATAAGAAAAATCAACATATACAATAATACATTTGTAAAATATCCACCTCTCAGTAAGCCAATAGGATAACATTTTATGAGTTTCTAAGGCTGAGTCCATACGGTCCAACCAAAATTAGTTCTTTTTAGCTGTGGTTTGCAAATTCTCAGTATAACCATGGTATTTTTTAGATAATCTAAGTAAAAAAACTTGCTTTAACCATGATAAGTGAACTCCAGCTCAATGAAACTGAAGCAACGTTCTCACAATGAGTATTTGGTGAGGTGTTTGCTGCATTTCTGTACTTAATAGGTAAATTTGATTACTTGTTTTATTTCATTGATTTTTTTTACTGCATTCTTCATTATGTTTTTGATGTTTCAATTTCTGTCTCTTGTTGGTATTTCATATTTTAAATAAAGCTGTTCTGGTTTTGATACTTCCTGGTATTTGGATATGACAAAAATGTATTGATACAGTCATGTGTGAATTTTAGTGTGTTTCCGCAGCAGAAATACATTAAAATCGCACATGCAGTTTTGCACCTGTGGATTTTTCACATCTAATGCAATTCTATGGGGAAAATCCCCAAATAAAACTCAGCGAACCCGCAAGAGAGACTGACATGTTACATATTTCAAAAATGCTGCTTGCAGCATTAAAAAAGCACAGTGGGGTTGAGATTTCTATCAATGCCATCCACTTTGTGTTAGGCTACGTTCGCATTTGCGTTGTGCGCCGCTGCGTCGGCGACGCAACGCACAACGCAGATAAAAACACACCAAAACGCACGCAAAAACGCTGCGTTTTACGACGCATGCGTCCTTTTTTGCTGAAATTTGGACACAAGAAAAATGCAACTTGTTGCGTTTTCTGCGCCCGACGCTTGCGGCAAAAAAACCGAATGCCTCGCACAACGCAGCACAACGCATGTCTATGCGTCCCCCATGTTAAATATAGGGGCGCATGACGCATGCGTCGCCGCTGCATCGCCCGACACAAACACACAAAACGCTAATGTGAACGTAGCCTTAGGCACGAGGATTCTCCCACTGCACGGGGTGGATCCCAAGCCTTGTCTGCCTCTGTGGTCTCCCATTCTGCTTTGGCTGCAGTGGGGGCTGCTCAGCAAAAATGTTTGTCTCAACGTTTTGCCCATACTCATGCTGTTCGCTTAGTTACTGCAGGCTCTCCAGCCAAAGCTATAGTAACTAGCAATAGGCAGCAGCAAACAGGCCTTCCAGAGGCTAAGTCAACAAATCTCCCTATTGAGCATGCTCGTGAGGTGGCGACCTCTCATTGGTGGTCGGTCATCAGCTGCAGTTCCGGATTGGTCCACAAGCAAGGTCCTGTCTGACTGGACTTGAACAGGAACATATGTGGCACCTCTGGGGTCCAATCACCACAGGGGTACTGCACCTCATCCAGAGGTATGGTATCCCACTCTCCGGAAAGGAGGGAGCACTACCCAGGACTCGCACCCAACACAAACCAGTTCAATCGGGGCACCTGTGGTACCCTTAGGGAGAAAGGACTCATCCCAGGCTGGATAGAACTGGGTGGTGGGAGTGGGTGGGTAGGTAGTAAAAAAGGAAGCGGGAAGCACGAGTGAGTCAGAGTGTGAGAGGAGAAAGAGTGACCAAAGAAGAAGGAGTGAAAGAACAGAGCTGAAGAGAGAATTGAGAGGGAGAGACAGAAGGAAGCTCCCAGGAGGACAGAAGTGGTCCTAGGGGCACAGGAAGTGCAGAAGCCACCCAGACATGGAGGGACCAGGTCGCAGTCAGGGGACTGATCCCAACTTAGTGGAAATCTGCAAGTTCAGCTAAGAAACCGGAGGCTGTGGCTTTTGCAAGAGTCACATCCACATCCACTCATACTTCACCAAAAAGGCAGCCATATATCATCCAGGGGACTGAGAGGATGTCGCCCGACTAGGTTCATGACTGCTGGCTTGGGACACTGTGAGTAAGGCGCTGGGCAGGAGAAGTGGAACCCAGCTTAGTGAGACAGCCAGAGAAAGGCATATGAAAGGAGTCCTGGAACGGTGCATCCTAATCTACCTGGGAGTTTGCTGGACCACTGACCCGGAGAACACAGCATCCAGCTGGCGTTTGTGGACTGGAGAACTGTGAGTAAAGTGGAAACTGCACCTGTGTCCTTTCCGTTATTTCTACAATACCTGCCCTGCCTACCACAGCCACCATCATCATAATCAACACAACATCTGCCCTGGGGTTAGCTCTACACATGGGGAGCTACACCATCTATATAATCTAGCTGGGTAGTAATCCAAATAAGAATATGCAAAAGCAATAGCGGTTGGATACTGGATAAAACGTAGCTTTTATTAATACTAAAAATAAAATTAAAATATGAAAGACCACTAAAGAAACAAAATACAAAAACCAGGGATCTGTGGTACGTGTGCCCTAAACCAAACACAGCAAGGGGAAGACAAATAGACGTAGACATACAACAAACAATTGACTGTGTTTATTGGTCCTAATGTATTAAATAGAGACCAAAATAGATAGCATATAGTACCGAAAAAACTGGGAAGTACTAGTCAATATATATCTCTCGGTATGTTATTATGGTAATGTGGTGTCCCTTATGTCGTCACTAGGTACCATAACTGATACATGCCACAGCCATAAATCGAGCGTGTCACCTAAAGCATTCCCTTTGTTGATATACAGATATTGCTACCAGGCGCATATAGCGCCACCACCCTAAGCTAGTTGTATACAACAACAAAAAAGTGTACTGGGTGTGTAAAAACAGTCAATAATAAAGCAGTAAGTCACCAAAGCCTCATAAGAAATATATAATGCACTAGACACTTGTATAGCGAACCTGTATCTCACCCATAGCCTAGCTAATGAGCGTTATAACAGTGGTCAGTGCAGACCATATACCTTTAGTGTGGATACAGCATTATATCTGAATGCAACCCGATTACTGTACAGCCATATAGAATTGCACAGATAGATCCCGCTTTCTATTGCGGGTTAGAATCACCACACATTTAACCCACTGTTGTGGGTGGATCACACCAGAGTCCGTCGATTACGTTTGCCGTGGTAAGGTAATGGTGAGGCCGTGACATAAGACAGCGTCTCCCGACACGTTTCATCCTACCGGAATCATCAGGGGAGCAAGGTATGACTGAGCCGCCTTACCGATCTCCCTCACTCCTGTGTCATTTGTATGTTCGGACCAACAGCGCGTGAGCGATGCTCCGCCCATGGCGTGTGACGCGTCTGAGGTCGTATAGAGTACTTCCGGTATGATGGGTCAGTCGTCTGGTATGTTTGGAACGCACGCAATGCATCTCGGTGGGACGCATAGCTCCCGCAAGGTGCGCCTGCGCCGTAAACCAGGCACAGTTGCTGACCCTCCTACCGTACTCATAATATAGAACCCTATAAAGTATAAAGGATCCCTGATAGGGCTGCACCAAATAAGGGTGGAACAATAAGTATATACAAACACCCCCTATGGGCAGACCCTAAGAAGGGGCGGACACAAAAAAATCTAGCGCCGACCCATACCCAAAGCGGCATGATACAGAATTAACCTATATCAATAATGGTGTGACACACCAAAAGGAAGGACAGATGGCCTGGGATAAGGCTTAAGATGACAAAAAAAGGAAAATCAAATAAGGACAGAAGTATATATAGTAGGCCAAAGAAAGGCACGGCCAAAAAAGGTTCGGTTGGCTATGAATTCATTTATTTGAATGTGACACCACGGACCCATGTGCCAATAGGAAACAGAGAGTGCAGGGGTGGTGCCGGGGAACCTGCAGGCCCTATAGAGAACTAGACCCTATTGTTCTATCTGTACCCCGCCTATCGCGGAGGTTGGCACCCTACAAGAGAAAGACGAAGAGAAATGGCGCCCCCACTCAACGGCGGCTATCCCTAACTGCATAGCCCTATTTTGTCCCTGAATTGTGCATGGGAGATAGAAAAGGATACGGTGGTTAATTCCAAGAAGGATTTCTCTAGAGGGTGGGGCATCTTTCCCTACCGACTATGGCCTACCTAGCGCAGGGGTTGGCACCCTAAAAACCTGCGCAAATGGCGCCCCCACTCCACGGCGGCTTTCCCTCATTGCAAAACCCTCAATCAATGGAGTGTAATGGAGATGAGTATTATAAAAAGCAACTGTAAGATTGTACCTCATTCAGGCCAGCTGGCTGCACGGTTCTCAGGGTAAATATCCACCTGCTCTCTTTTTGTAGGATCAATTTGTCCCAATCTCCTCCTCTTGCTGGAGGGGTTATTTTATCAATCCCAATAAACGAAATTTCTTTAAGATTACCACGATGGAAATTATTCATGTGGGTTGCCACTGGAGTATCTCTTCTATTGGCGATGTCCTGGAGATGTTCACCAACCCTTTTCCGAAATTCTCTCTTTGTTTTGCCCACATACTCCAAACCACACCCACAAGTGGCTTTGTAAATCACTCCTTTAGTGCGACAATTAATAAAGTGTCGGATGGAGTATGACGTGGCAGTAACATTGCTCTGGAAAGTTTTTGTTGATGTAATGGAGGCACAGGCCTTACATGCGCCACATTTGTAGCATCCTTTTGTTTGATTCATCCACCCAGGTTTGTTTTCTGGTTGATAGTGGCTGTGAACCAATCTGTCTGATAAAGATCTACCTTTTTTGTAGGTGATCTGAGGCCATTCAGGGATGTGTTTACTTATATCATTATCCATCTGGAGTACTGACCAGTGTTTCATCAAAATCTTTCTGACGTCACCCGCTCCGTTAGAAAACCTGGTAATAAAGCGAATGACATCATTGTCCTCAACATTAGGTTTGGGAATCAGTAACTGTTTTCTCTCCTTTTTTAGGGACTCCTTGTAGGCCCTATTAAGGATCCCTTCCGGGTAGCCCCTCTCTAAGAATCTATTTTTCAAGTCAGCCGCTTGTTCTTGGAAGGTGTCAGGATTGGAGCAATTTCTACGGATTCTCAAATATTGCCCTTTTGGTATACCTCTTTTTAGTGTAATGGGGTGGTTACTTTCCCATCTAAGGAGGGAATTGGTCGCTCTTTCCTTCCTGTGTGTTTTTGTGCTGATCTCACCATCCTGCTTTCTTTCAATGCAGATGTCAAGGAATGCCAGTTTTGTTGAATTTGCCTCATACGTAAAGTGAAGACCTAGATCATTAGTAGTACTCCATCCGACACTTTATTAATTGTCGCACTAAAGGAGTGATTTACAAAGCCACTTGTGGGTGTGGTTTGGAGTATGTGGGCAAAACAAAGAGAGAATTTCGGAAAAGGGTTGGTGAACATCTCCGGGACATCGCCAATAGAAGAGATACTCCAGTGGCAACCCACATGAATAATTTCCATCGTGGTAATCTTAAAGAAATTTCGTTTATTGGGATTGATAAAATAACCCCTCCAGTAAGAGGAGGAGATTGGGACAAATTGATCCTACAAAAAGAGAGCAGGTGGATATTTACCCTGAGAACCGTGCAGCCAGCTGGCCTGAATGAGGTACAATCTTACAGTTGCTTTTTATAATACTCATCTCCATTACACTCCATTGATTGAGGGTTTTGCAATGAGGGAAAGCTGCCGTGGAGTGGGGGCGCCATTTGCGCAGGTTTTTAGGGTGCCAACCCCTGCGCTAGGTAGGCCATAGTCGGTAGGGAAAGATGTCCCCACCCTCTAGAGAAATCCTTCTTGGAATTAACCACCGTATCCTTTTCTATCTCCCATGCACAATTCAGGGACAAAATAGGGCTATGCAGTTAGGGATAGCCGCCGTTGAGTGGGGGCGCCATTTCTCTTCGTCTTTCTCTTGTAGGGTGCCAACCTCCGCGATAGGCAGGGTACAGATAGAACAATAGGGTCTAGTTCTCTATAGGGCCTGCAGGTTCCCCGGCACCACCCCTGCACTCTCTGTTTCCTATTGGCACATGGGTCCGTGGTGTCACATCCAAATAAATGAATTCATAGCCAACCGAACCTTTTTTGGCCGTGCCTTTCTTTGGCCTACTATATATACTTCTGTCCTTATTTGATTTTCCTTTTTTTGTCATCTTAAGCCTTATCCCAGGCCATCTGTCCTTCCTTTTGGTGTGTCACACCATTATTGATATAGGTTAATTCTGTATCATGCCGCTTTGGGTATGGGTCGGCGCTAGATTTTTATGTGTCCGCCCCTTCTTAGGGTCTGCCCATAGGGGGTGTTTGTATATACTTATTGTTCCACCCTTATTTGGTGCAGCCCTATCAGGGATCCTTTATACTTTATAGGGTTCCATATTATGAGTACGGTAGGAGGGTCAGCAACTGTGCCTGGTTTACGGCGCAGGCGCACCTTGCGGGAGCTATGCGTCCCACCGAGATGCATTGCGTGCGTTCCAAACATACCAGATGACTGACCCATCATACCGGAAGTACTCTATATGACCTCAGACGCGTCACACGCCATGGGCGGAGCATCGCTCACGCGCTGTTGGTCCGAACATACAAATGACACAGGAGTGAGGGAGATCGGTAAGGCGGCTCAGTCATACCTTGCTCCCCTGATGATTCCGGTAGGATGAAACGCGTCGGGAGATGCTGTCTTATGTCACGGCCTCACCATTACCTTACCACGGCAAACAAAATCGACGGACTCTGGTGAGATCCACCCACAACAGTGGGTTAAATGTGTGGTGATTCTAACCCGCAATAGAAAGCGGGATCTGTCTGTGCAATTCTATATGGCTGTACAGTAATCGGTTTGCATTCAGATATAATGCTGTATCCACACTAAAGGTATATGGTCTGCACTGACCACTGTTATAACGCTCATTAGCTAGGCTATGGGTGAGATACAGGTTCGCTATACAAGTGTCTAGTGCATTATATATTTCTTATGAGGCTTTGGTGACTTACTGCTTTATTATTGACTGTTTTAACACACCCAGTACACTTTTTTGTTGTTGTATACAACTAGCTTAGGGTGGTGGTGCTATATGCGCCTGGTAGCAATATCTGTATATCAACAAAGGGAATGCTTTAGGTGACACGCTCGATTTATGGCTGTGGCATGTATCAGTTATGGTTCCTATTGACGACATAAGGGACACCACATTACCATAATAACATACCGAGAGGTATATATTGACTAGTACTTCCCAGTTTTTTCGGTACTATATGCTATCTATTTTGGTCTCTATTTAATACATTAGGACCAATAAACACAGTCAATTGTTTGTTGTATGTCTACGTCTATTTGTCTTCCCCTTGCTTTGTTTGGTTTAGGGCACACGTACCACAGATCACTGGTTTTTGTATTTTGTTTCTTTAGTGGTCTTTCATATTTTAATTTTATTTTTAGTATTAATAGGAGCTACACCATCCTTGCTGCGCTACCATCACCCCAGAGGATCTGAGTGCAGCATCGGCCATTATAGCTGAACACCACGGGTGGCATCATAAACAATTCCCCATAAATTTCATTTTTCCCTTTAATTACAATTTCACTGTTATTTGATGCCTAGGGCCACGGACCGGGTCACTGCTGCCATGACACATCACCTTTAAGAACTGGCCCGGTACCGAGTACCCCACTGCCCTTTGGGGTGCTCCACATATAAAAGGTTTCCTGGAGCGCACGCTGGTGCACTAAGATCATTTATACCTTTTGAGTGTGTGGAACATAGCGGTAGTGTGGACTGGTCTGTATGTGCTCAGGGCAGGTGTATAGCCTTTAGACTTCCGGCACCTCTGGAGAGGAGTTTGTGTGCGTGCACATGCTGCATTTGTGTCCACTACCTGATCCCCTGCCTCTGTGAGGGTTGCGTTCTCCTGTGAGATTAACAGGGATTGTGTTTAGTGCCATACCTGCTCTGTTATTGTGTGTGACTGTTACAGCTCTACTGCTAAGCATATTTTCCATTAATGTGTGCGACTGACACAGCTCTATTGCAGAGCATCTTTTCCGTTGCTGTGTGCGAGTGACACAGCCTCGGGTGCTATACACTGAGTGACGTTTAACTCAGTGCGAGCTAGCTATCGCTCGCAGTGTGTTCTGCCATTATTCACATTAGCTGCAGTTTTCCATCTCTGCACGGTGGCCCCGGGTTGTGGTCGCACTTCATCATTATTTATATTTAGTGTGATCCGCCAAACCTAACACTTTGCTAGAATTGTAAGATACTGCGCTTTTGTGTAAACATGAGCAACATTGAAAAAAAATCACCAAAAACTCTTAATGAGAGTTTGACCTCAAGGTGTCAAAGAGACTTCTAGGTGGGAAAAAAAAAGATTGCACAAATCTCCAGAAACATTTTCAGGGAATTATATTTATTAGTATACAGGGGCGACATATCAATGGTGCAAAATGTGCAGCCACACAGGGGCCCAAAAGGTAAGGGAGGCCATTTCCACCTACAAAGCAGGTAACATTTTCAACTGTAATGAGCTATTAAACTGCAAAGGGCCCATATGTTGTTCTTGTACCTTTTTGGTCTGTGTCTGCCAGTGTTAGTATATATTCAGGAATATTTAGTGCAAGCATACAGAATGATGGGCAAAAGCACATGGTTTAAGCTGGTTTTCTTGGTGAGGAACCTCATTGTGCCTCATACTTTTCACATGAAAAACATTGAAAGGGCTTTCTATTAACTATTTTTTTTTATAACGGCCTAAAAACTAACAGGCGGGAAGTGGGTAACTGCCTGTCTATTCTACCCAGCACTGGCTAAAAGCGGTAACAAACCACTCTTGATCCTGATTGTGCTGCTTAAGAGAAGCTCTTCCTCTTCCGGGCTGCTCTGATGACTGGAAGCGACTGCAAATGTCATGCTAATTGACAGCCAACTTCCCACAGTTAGGGAAGCTGCAGAATCACCGGCAGGAGTGGTCTGTAACTGCTCTGAGCTGGCAGAGAGCTGGCCCGCCTTGTGCAGATGCCGGGTACCTTGTCCTGTGTCAATCACAAGACCAAAAATGGAGTCTGAAGGATGTGGCCTCCCAGCTGATCAGGACGCCAAAGCTAATAAGCATATATCAGTAAGTTATCTTACTATTCAACATTATTAGACATTATCTATCTATATGATCATCTAAAGGCACTTCCGTCTGTTTGTCTGTCACGGAAATACCGGGGCACTGATTGGTCGCGGCTGGCTTGGCACGACCAATCAGCAATGGGCACAGTCCGGCCCGATTTTGCCCTTCCCTACTCCCCTCCAGTCAGTGCCCCCTCCCTACTCCCCTCCAATCAGTGCCCCATTGCGGTTTAGTAGTCCGTTAAACGGACTACATTACACCGCGGCATAACGCGGTGTAATGCAGTCCGTTAACGCTGCTATTATCCCTGGGTGACCAACCTTTTGCTATTGATGCTGCCTATGCAGCATCAATAGTAAAAAGATCTATTGCTAAAAATAATTAAAAAATAAAAAATCATTATATTCTCACCTTCCGGCGCCTTTCCCTCTCCTCATGACGCTCCGGTCCCAAGAATGCATTGTGGCAATGACCGGAGATGATGTAGTGGTCTCGCGAGACCGTTACATCATCACATGTTATTGCCGCAATGCATTCTTGGGACCAGAGCATCGCTAAACGCCTGGGCTGGATCCGGGGACCGCCAGAAGGTGAGTATATAACTATTTTTTTATTTTAATTCTTTTTTTAACAGGGATATGGTGCCCACATTGCTATATACTACGTGGGCTGTGTTAGATACTACGTGGGCTGTGTTATATACTGCATGGGCTGTGTTATATACTGCGTGGCCTGTGTTATATACTACATCTCTGTGCTATATACTATGTGGGCTGTGTTGTATACTACGTGGACTGTGCTATATGCTATGTGGGCTGTGTTATATACTACGTGGGCTGTGTTATATACTACGTGGGCTGTGTTATATACTACAAGGGCTGTGCTATATACTATGTGGGCTGTGCTATATACTACGTGTGCTGTGTTATATACTATGTGGGCTGTGTTACATAGTACGTGGGCTTTGCTATATACTACTATACATATTCTAGAATACCCGATGCGTTAGAATCGGGCCACCATCTAGTTAAGGTACCGTTACACTAAACAATTTACCAACGATCACGACCAGCGATACGACCTGGCCGTGATCATTGGTAAGTCGTTGTGTGATCGCTGGAGAGCTGTCACACAAACAGCTCTCCAGCGACCAACGATGCCGAAGTCCCCGGGTAACCAGGGTAAACATCGGGTTACTAAGCGCTGGGCCGCGCTTAGTAACCCGATGTTTACCCTGGTTACCATTGTAAATGTAAAAAAAAAAACAGTACATACTTACATTCCGGTGTCTGTCACGTCCCCCGCCGTCACCTTCCCGCACTGACTGTCAGTGCTGGCCGGCCATAAAGCAGAGCACAGCGGTGACGTCATGACGTCACCGCTGTGCTCTGCTTTACGGCTGGCCGGCGCTGACACAGTCAGTGCGGGAAGCTGACGGCGGGGGACATGACAGACACCGGAATATGAGTATGTAGTGGGTTGTTTTTTACATTTACAATGGTAACCAGGGTAAACATCGGGTTACTAAGCGTGGCCCTGCGCTTAGTAACCTGATGTTTACCCTGGTTACAAGTGAACACATGGCTGGGTCGGCGTCACATACGCCAATCCAGAGATGACATCGGGTGATCCAGCGACGAAATAAAGTTCTGGCTTTCTAGCTCCGACCAGCGATGTCACAGCAGGATCCTGATCGCTGCTGCATGTCAAACACAACGAGATCGCTATCCAGGACGCTGCAACGTCACAGATCGCTATCGTTATCGTTCAAAAGTTGCTCAGTGTGAAGGTACCTTTAGACATAAATTTTGTAGGTTAGAAACAAACTTTAAAGCATGAATCTATCATTTATGCTTTAGCATTTATACATTAATATATCCAAATCGATATGTGGGAATTTAAAGATAAAAGATGGTTATAAAATTCATAAATTCATTAAAAGTGACTGATTGATGAAGGATAGATTTTGTAAAACATATTTAGACATTTTCTTTTCATTGTTTGCTAAACCGTATTATCTTATCATTTTCTTGTCCAGATTTCTGTAAATGTATTTGACCACTTTTTCTGAATTTCACACTATGCCGCACTCTGCAGCAATATCTATATTTTTCATTGTGCATTACAAATACTGTACAGTTTCATTGCTATATTTCCTTATAGCTTGCATGTTTGAAAATTGGATCCAAGGAGAAGTTCTAACTCATTGCTAACACAATCTAATACAGTTCAAACAATGGGCAAAATAAATAAGACATTGTAGGTGAGATATAGCAAGAAGAGCCATTCCATGTGCAGCAATGAGCATCTTCTGTTTGACAGTCCATGCATTTCTTATGAACTATGGTGTACATTCTGACTCTGCTCCAGTCTACCACAAATGTGTTAACTCAAACATAATCATCTATGGGTCACAGGGATCTTCCATGTTTCCCATGATAATAAGATGACATCTCCTACTCAAGCTGTTGACTATGCAGGTTATATATTAAAAAAGGATATTTCTGAATAGTATTATTGCACACCAAGATAGAGGGAAATGCTATAAATCAAAAAGTATGTATTCCATTGCTGCCAGATTTTTTGTAATGTACCCTAAAAAAGTTTGCATACATCTTAGTGAAACATTTTCTACAATTAATGTTCACTTTTCCTCTATAAACTTATGTTTTACTATGGTTACAGTCTACAAGCAAACTCTGCATAGTCTGATACTACAGCCATACTGCCTTCCATCTGTCTACATACTATGTTTGATCTATTTATTTGGCTAATCTCTGCTTTTTCCTAAATCTATCTAATGCTCTGCTTTGTTGATTCCTATTTTTTGGCCTTCTCCTGTTCACAACCTACTGGTATTGAAGTGGCCTGACAATACACTGCCAGACTGCTCCAACAGGTAGCAGCTCCTCTGTGGATCCATCCCAGGAGCCCCTGTGTAAATCCATATACCTGTACAGGAGTTAAATAGTGAAGGCCACAGTGGCTATCACTAAGCCTGTCCATGAAACCCTATTTGTAGAGCTGCTAGGATACCATGCACCGTGCCCCCATGAGAATCACAAGCACAGAAATTCACATACATATATACAATAATGCATTTATACATTAGGCAACATATACACATTGTGTACATTCTATTCTATCAAGCTGCAAATGCTGCTACCACTCTGCTTTATATGCTACATTGCAACAGCAGGAGTTTACTGTTCAGGTTACTGTGATGTCAGGAGTTGCTGATGTTTCCTTTTTTTTTTGGTCTGGGTCGTCCTCCCCCAAGAGCCTTTGTGCAGCTTAATCCCCTGCACAGACCGCCCCTGATGACCATACTGGTTTGGGCACCATTTTTAACTGATCTGATAAATCTAACAAAGTTGATTTAGTATTAATGGAAAATGTGGGGTAGGAATTAATACAGTAGGAATTAACAGATAATTATCTTTCCAAATGTACCTAATGAAAAGTAATTTACAGATTTGTTTGATATGCTGTTAATCCAATCTGCACGACAAGTGTATTGAATTTGTAATGGGTTTATCAAAATTGGAATAAAAGCTGAAATACCCACAGGGTCCAATGATTGGTTGCTCGAGTCACGAGACAGAGAGTAGAGATGGGCGAACCTGAACAGCGAACATGCACATGACAGCGTGTCAAACACTGGATGTTCGGGCCCCACCTTCAAGTGAATGGGGTCCGGGTTCGGGTACTGTTCTGGTACACGAACCCAAACATTTTGTAACTGTTCGGCCGAATCCAAAAGATCCGAACATCCAGATGTCCGCCCATCTCTAATAGCAAGAACTAATGTTATACTATAAGCCCATAGATTGACTAGATAAGTTTATTTTTATAATTCAGTACATTTTCCTTTCTTTTCGACAATTTTGAAAAATGAAAAGCTCATCTTTTAACCCCTTCATGACCCAGCCTATTTTGACCTTAATGACCTGGCCGTTTTTTGCAATTCTGACCAGTGTCCCTTTATGAGGTAATAACTCAGGAACGCTTCAACGGATCCTAGCGGTTCTGAGATTGTTTTTTCGTGACATATTGGGCTTCATGTTAGTGGTAAATTTAGGTCAATAAATTCTGCGTTTATTTGTGATAAAAACGGAAATTTGGCGAAAATTTTGAAAATTTCGCAATTTTCACATTTTGAATTTTTATTCTGTTAAACCAGAGAGTTATGTGACACAAAATAGTTAATAAATAACATTTCCCACATGTCTACTTTACACCAGCACAATTTTGGAAACAAAATTTTTTTTTGCTAGGAAGTTATAAGAGTTAAAATTTGACCAGCGATTTCTCATTTTTACAACGAAATTTACAAAACCATTTTTTTTTAGGGACCACCTCACATTTGAAGTCAGTTTGAGGGGTCTATATGGCTGAAAATACCCAAAAGTGACACCATTCTAAAAAATGCACCCCTCAAGGTGCTCAAAACCACATTCAAGAAGTTTTTTAACCCTTCAGGTGCTTCACAGCAGCAGAAGCAACATGGAAGGAAAAAATGAACATTTAACTTTTTAGTCACAAAAATTATCTTTTAGCAACATTTTTTTTATTTTCCCAATGGTACAAGGAGAAACTGAACCACGAAAGTTGTTGTCCAATTTGTCCTGAGTACGCTGATACCTCATATGTGGGGGTAAACCACTGTTTGGGCGCACGGCAGGGCTTGGAAGGGAAGGAGCGCCATTTGACTTTTTGAATGAAAAATTGGCTCCACTCTTTAGCGGACACCATGTCACGTTTGGAGAGCCCCCGTGTGCCTAAAAATTGGAGCTCCCCCACACGTGACCCCATTTTGGAAACTAGACGCCCCAAGGAACTTATCTAGATGCATAGTGAGAACTTTGAACCCCCGGGGGCTTCACAAATTGATCCGTAAAAATGAAAAAGTACTTTTTTTTCACAAAAAAATTCTTTTAGCCTCAATTTTTTTCATTTTCACATGGGCAACAGGATAAAATGGATCCTAAAATTTGTTGGGCAATTTCTCATGAGTACACCGATACCTCACATGTGGGGGTAAACCACTGTTTGGGCACATGGTAAGGTTCGGAAGGGAAGGAGCGCCATTTGACTTTTTGAATGAAAAATTATCTCCATCGTTAGCGGACACCATGTCGTGTTTGGAGAGCCCCCGTGTGCCTAAACATTGGAGCTCCCCCACAAATGACCCCATTTTGGAAACTAGACCCCCCAAGGAACTTATCTAGATGCATATTGAGCACTTTAAACCCTCAGGTGCTTCACAAATTGATCTGTAAAAATGAAAAAGTACTTTTTTTCACAAAAAAATTATTTTCGCCTCAGTTTTTCATTTTCACATGGGCAATAGGATAAAATGAATCCTAAAATTTGTTGGGCAATTTCTCCCGAGTACGCCGATACCTCATATGTGGGGGTAAACCACTGTTTGGGCACACGGCAGGGCTCGGAAGGGAAGGCGCGCCATTTGACTTTTTGAATGGAAAATTAGCTCCAATTGTTAGCGGACACCATGTCGCGTTTGGAGAGCCCCTGTGTGCCTATGCATTGGAGCTCCCCCACAAGTGACCCCATTTTGGAAACTAGACCCCCCAAGGAACTTATCTAGATGCATATTGAGCACTTTAAACCCCCAGGTGCTTCACAGAAGTTTATAATGCAGAGCCATGAAAATAAAAAATAATTTTTCTTTCCTCAAAAATGATTTTTAGCCTGGAATTTCCTATTTTGCCAAGGGTAATAGGAGAAATTGGACCGCAAATGTTGTTGTCCAGTTTGTCCTGAGTACGCTGATACCCCATATGTGGGGGTAAACCACTGTTTGGGCGCACGGCAGGGCTCGGAAGGGAAGGCACGCCAATTGGCTTTTTAAATGGAAAATTAGCTCCAATCATTAGCGGACACCATGTCACGTTTGGAGAGCCCCTGTGTGCCTAAACATTGGAGATCCCCCACATATGACCCCATTTTGGAAACTAGACCCCCAAAGGAACTAATCTAGATGTGTGGTGAGGACTTTGAACTTCCAAGTGCTTCACAGAAGTTTATAACGCAGAGCCATGAAAATAAAATAAAAATTTTATTTTCTCTAAAATGATTTTTTAGCCTGCAATTTATTATTTTCCCAAGGGTAACAGGAGAAATTTGACCCCAAAAGTTGTTGTACAGTTTCTCCTGAGTACGCTGATACCCCATATGTGGGGGTAAGCCACAGTTTGGGCACATGTCGGGGCTCAGAAGGGAAGTAGTGACTTTTGAAATGCAGACTTTGATGGAATGGTCTGCGGGCGTCACGTTGCGTTTGCAGAGCCCCTGGTGTGCCTAAACAGTAGAAACCCCCCACAAGTGACCCCATTTTGGAAACTAGACCCCGAAAGGAACTTATCTAGATGTGAGGTGAGCACTTTGAACCCCCAAGTGCTTCACAGAAGTTTATAACACAGAGCAGTGAAAATAATAAATACGTTTTCTTTCCTCAAAAATAATTTTTTAGCCCAGAATTTTTTATTTTCCCAAGGGTTACAGGAGAAATTGGACCCCAAAAGTTGTTGTCCAGTTTCTCCTGAGTACGCTGATACCCCATATGTGGGGGTAAACCACTGTTTGGGCACACGTCGGGGCTCAGAAGGGAAGTAGTGACTTTTGAAATGCAGACTTTGATGGAATGGTCTGCGGGCGTCACGTTGCGTTTGCAGAGCCCCTGGTGTGCCTAAACAGTAGAAACCCCCCACAAGTGACCCCATTTTGGAAACTAGACCCCCCCAAGGAACTTATCTAGATATGTGGTGAGCACTTTGAACCCCCAAGTGCTTCACAGACGTTTACAACGCAGAGCCGTGAAAATAAAAAATCATTTTTCTTTCCTCAAAAATGATGTTTTAGCAAGCAATTTTTTATTTTCTCAAGGGTAACAGGAGAAATTGGACCCCAGTAATTGTTGCCCAGTTTGTCCTGAGTACGCTGATACCCCATATGTGGGGGTAAACCACTGTTTGGGCACATGTCGGGGCTCGGAAGTCAAGTAGTGACGTTTTGAAATGCAGACTTTGATGGAATGGTCTGCGGGCGTCACGTTGCGTTTGCAGAGCCCCTGGTGTGCCTAAACAGTAGAAACCCCCCACAAGTGACCCCATTTTGGAAACTAGACCCCCCAAGGAACTTATCTAGATATGTGGTGAGCACTTTGAACCCCCAAGTGCTTCACAGACGTTTACAACGCAGAGCCGTGAAAATAAAAAATCATTTTTCTTTCCTCAAAAATGATGTTTTAGCAAGCAATTTTTTATTTTCTCAAGGGTAACAGGAGAAATTGGACCCCAGTAATTGTTGCCCAGTTTGTCCTGAGTACACTGATACCCCATATGTGGGGGTAAACCACTGTTTGGGCACACGTCGGGGCTCGGAAGGGAAGGAGCACCATTTGACTTTTTGAATAAAAGATTGGCTGGAATCAATGGTGGCGCCATGTTGCGTTTGGAGACCCCCTGATGTGCCTAAACAGTGGAAACCCCTCAATTCTAACGCCAACACACCCCTAACCCTTATCCCAACTGTAGCCGTAACCCTAACCACAACCCTAACCCCAACACACCCCTAACCCTAACCACAACCCTAATTCCAACCCAACCCTAACCCTAAGGCTATGTACCCACGTTGCGGATTCGTGTGAGATTTTTCCGCACCATTTTTGAAAAATCCGCGGGTAAAAAAAAGGCACTGCGTTTTACCTGCGGATTTACTGCGGATTTCACCTGCGGATTCCTATTGAGGAATAGGTGTAAAACGCTGCGGAATCCGCACAAAGAATTGACATGCTGCGGAAAATACAACGCAGCGTTTTCGTGCGGTATTTTCCGCACCATGGGCACAGCGGATTTGGTTTTCCATAGGTTTACATGGTACTGTAAACCTGATGGAACACTGCTGCGGATCCGCAGCGGCCAATCCGCTGCGGATCCGCAGCCAAATCCGCACCGTGTGCACATAGCCTAATTCTAAAGGTATGTGCACACGCTGCGGAAAACGCTGCGGATCCGCAGCAGTTTCCCATGAGTTTACATTTCAATGTAAACCTATGGGAAACAAAAATCGCTGTACACATGCTGCGGAAAAACTGCACGGAAACGCAGCGGTTTACATTCCGCAGCATGTCACTTCTTTCTGCGGATTCCACAGCGGTTTTACAACTGCTCCAATAGAAAATCGCAGTTGTAAAACCGCAGTGAAATGCGCAGAAAAACCGCGGTAAATCTGCCATAAATCCGCAGCGGTTTAGCACTGCGGATTTATCAAATCCGCTGCGGAAAAATCCGCAGAGGACCAGAATACGTGTGCACATATCGAAACCCTAACCCTACCCCTACCCCTAACCCTACCCCTAACCCTACCCCTAACCCTAACCCTACCCCTAACCCTACCCCTACCCCTACCCCTAACCCTACCCCTAACCCTACCCCTACCCCTAACCCTACCCCTACCCCTAACCCTACCCCTAACCCTAACCCTAACCCTAGTTCTAACTCCAACCTTAGTGGAAAAAAAAAAAAAATCTTTATTTTATTATTGTCCCTATCTATGGGGGACAAATGGGGGGGGGTCATTTACTGTTTTTTTATTTTGACCACTGTGATAGATTATATCACAGTGATCAAAATTCACATTGGAACGAATCTGCCGGCCGGCAGATTCGGCGGGCGCACTGCGCATGCGCCCGCCATTTTGGAACATTGCGGCGCTCGGGGAAGAAGACGGACGGACCCCGCCAGGATCGGTAAGTATAAGGGGGGGAGATCAGGGCACGGGGGGGCGTCGGAGCACGGGGGGGGAGGGATCGGAGCATGGGGGAGAGTGATCGGTGTGCGGGCGGGTGGATCGGTGTGCAGGGGGGGTGGATCGGAGCACGGGGGGGATCGGAGTGCGGGGGGGTTTGATTGGAGCACGGGGGGTGTGATTGGAGCACGGGGGGAGCGGACAGGAGGACGGGGGAGCGGAGCACAGGACGGAGGGGAGCGGGCCACAGATCGGGGGGCTGGGGGGGCGATCGGAGGGGTGGGGTGGGGGCACATTAGTATTTCCAGCCATGGCCGATGATATTGCAGCATCGGCCATGGCTGGATTGTAATATTTCACCATTTTTTTAGGTGAAATATTACAAATCGCTCTGATTGGCAGTTTCACTTTCAACAGCCAATCAGAGCGATCGTAGCCACGAGGGGGTGAAGCCACCCCCCCTGGGCTAAACTACCACTCCCCCTGTCCCTGCAGATCGGGTGAAATGGGAGTTAACCCTTTCACCCGATCTGCAGGGACGCGATCTTTCTGTGACACAGCATATGCGTCACAGGTCGGATTGGCACCGACTTTCATGACGCATACGCTGTGTCACAGGTCGGGAAGGGGTTAAAATATCTCCAAATAGTATTATTTTTTCTTGCTATATGTGATATCACTGCTTCTCTCAATCCTGGCTCATCAATTTCACTTAGAATATATAATTTCGGGAATCAGATTCCTTTTCACATTTACAGTTAAAATTCCGATGCTGCAAAGTTTTAGAACTGAGGGTCAGTTTGTAATGTCAGATTTTGTTTAAACCATTATGATAAAGTAATAAGAGACATTGGGGGAAGGGGGCAAATACTATGCTGATAGGATGGAAATGAAACAGTTTATCCTTCCACGTGTTGATGTATATGAGTTTGGCAATGTGTGGCTTCCTAACCTCTCTTTTCATAAGGGTAATATTGAAAGGTATAAACACTACAGATCACATAAAAGAAGCAGTGAAATCGGCTGACTTTAACAGGATTAAATGATAATGAAAATACATAATAGCCTAAACCTTTCACTTCACATAAATACCAGAGTAAATTGTTACAGCTCAGCTTTTAGCCCTTCCATCACATCACATCACGGTTACATTCTGCTTTTCTCATTTTAGGCATCACAAGTAATTGAAAACTATCTACTGGTGAAAAAAAAGATGCTATTAATTTAAGTGCATTTATAGTGTGTTATGCCACTAATAGACTTAGCTGACATTAAGCCTTTATCCTTTTTACAAATCATTATTTTATTGTCCTCTCATTTGTAAGATTTTTGTTCCACTTAAAGCAGAGTGGAGTGAAAGCTTCGCTGGCTTCTATTATGTTATTGTCCTGTCATTACTTTAACTCCATTATATTCCACAAAATAGGCATCAAAATCCATTTGTCATATTATTTATTCCTAAGGATTATGTTCGGATTCAGCTGTCATGTTGTGCCGACTAAACATAATTTGCCATCAATGTAAAATTCCTTCAGATTTGTTTTATAATTTTAGAGCAGTTGTTTTATGGTATGAAATCATTATGATGTAATAATAATAATGATGAGTTAATAATAAATGTTGTACTAAACAATTAGATCCAAGTAGGAAGAATTTTTTTTTGTTATGAAAAGAGTAAGTATCATTTTTGATGGTCCTTCAAGAATACAGTGGGCAAGAAAAGTATTCAGACCGCTTTAAAATTTTTACTCTTTGCTTCATTGCAGCCATTTGGTAAATTCAAAAAAGGTCATTTTTTCACATTATTGTACACTCTGCACCCAATCTTGACTAAAAAAAACAGAAATGTAGAAATTTTTGCAAATTTATTAAAAAAGAAAAAATTAAATATCACATGGTCATAAGTACTCAGACCCTTTGCTCAGACATTCATATTTAATAATAATAATATAATAATCTTTATTTATATAGCGCCAACATATTCCGCAGCGCTTTACAGTTTAACAGTATCAAACACAAAAGTCATAAGTAACAACGTTAACAATACAATAATTAAAGCAAAATAAGACGACCCTGCTCGTGAGAGCTTACAATCTACAATGAGGTGGGGGAGATGCAAAGTACAGGTGTGTATTTACAATGATGTATTTACAATGATGGTCCAGCCATCTTCAGGGGTTGGGGAATAGATGGGGATAGTGAATGGGCTATACACACACAAACATAACATAACTTTGATTAGTGAACGTGATAGGCCGCTCTGAACAAATGTGTTTTGAGCGAGCGCCTAAAACTATGCAAATTATGGATGGTCCTAATATCTTGGGGTAGAGCATTCCAGAGGATTGGCGCAGCACGGGAGAAGTCTTGGAGTCGGGAGTGGGAGGTACGGATTAGTGCAGAGGTTAATCGAAAGTCATTTGCAGAGCGCCGTGGTCTGTTAGGCTGATAGACAGAAATGAGGGAGGAGATGTAAGGGGGTGCCGCACTGTGGAGAGCTTTGTGGGTGAGAACAAGTACTTTGAATTGTATCCTGTAATGAATGGGTAGCCAGTGTAACGACTGGCGAAGAGCGGACACGTCCGAGTAACGATTAGCCAGATGGACGACCCTGGCTGCTGCATTAAGGATGGACTGGACTATTTAAGCCACATGCTCTCCATTTCCATGTGATCCTCCTTGAGATGGTTCTACTTCTTCATTTGAGTCCAGCTGTGTTTAATTAAACTGATATGACTTGATTTGGAAATGTACACACCTGTCTATATAATACCTCACAGCTCACAGTGCATGTCAGAGCAAATGAGAATCATAAGGTCAAGGGAACTGGCCAAGGAGCTCAAAGACAGAATTGTGGTGAGTCACAGATCTGGCCAAGGTTACAACAGAATTTCTGCAGTGCTCAAGGTTCCTAGGAGCACAGTGGCTTCCATAATCCTGAAATGGAAGAAGGTTGGGAAAACCAGCAGTCTTCCTAGACCTGGCCATCCAGCCAAATTGAGCAATCCTGGGAGAAGAGCCTTGGTGAGAGAAGTAAAGAAGAGCCCCAAGATTACTGTGGCTGAGCTCCAGAGATGCAGTAGGGAGAAGGGAGAAAGTTCCACAAAGTTAACTATCACTGCAGCCCTCCACCAGTCAGGCCTTTATGGAAGAGTTGCCCGACGGAAGCCTCTCCTCAATGCAAGGCATATGAAAACTTGCAAAGAGTTTGTTAAAAAACACATGAAAGGTTCTCAGACTATGAGAAAAACTATTTTCTGGTCTCATTAGACAAAGATAGACCTTTTTGGTGATAATTCTAAGCGGCTTGTGTGGAGAAAACCAGGAATTGCTCATTACCTCCCAATACAATCCCAACAGTGAAACATGGTGGTGGCAGCATCATGCTATGGGGTTGTTTTTCAGCTGCAGGGACAGGACGACTGGTTGTCTTTGAAGGAAACATGAATGCTGCCAAGTACAGAGATACCCTGGTTGAAAATCTCTTCCAGAGTGTTCTGGACTTCAGATGTCGCCAGAGGTTCACCTTCCAACAGGAAAATCACCCTAAATACACAGCTAAAATAAAAAAGCAGTGGTTTCAGAACAACTCTGTGATCATTCTTGACTGGCCCAGCCTGAGCCCTGACCTATATCCAATTGAGCATCTCTGTAGAGACCTGAAAAAGGCTGTCCACCAACGTTCACCATCCAACCTGATGGGACTGGAGAGGATCTGCAAGGAAGAATGGCAGAGGATCCCCAAATCCAGGTGTGAAAAACATTCCCAAAAGGGTGCTTCTACTCAATACTGAGCAAAGGGACTGAATAGTTATGACCATGTGATATTTCAGTTTTTCTTTTTTATTAAATTTGCAAAAATGTCTACATTTCTGTTTTTTTCGGACAAGATGAGGTGTAGAGTGTACATTAATGTGAAAAAATGAACTTTTTGAAATTACCAATGAAACAAAGAGTAAAAAATTTTAAGGGGTATGAATACTTTCCATACACACTGTATATCAATTGATTCCTGAGTGCGTCATTTGTGACAGAAATTAATGTAATAAATATTATTAAACAAAGCACTTTGGAGCATTTGTGTATTTCCTAGGTCATCCTATAATTATTATGGCATACAAGTGCTTCTCACAAAATTAGAATACTGTATAATCAAAAAGTTGATTTATTTAAGTCCTTCAATACAAAAAGTGAATCTCATATATTATATAGCATCATTTCAAACAGAGTGATCTATTTCAAGTGTTTATTTCTTTTAATGTTGATGATTATGGCTTACAGACAATGAAAACCCAAAAGTTATGATCTCAGTAAATTAGATTACTTTATAGCTCCAGCTTGAAAAATGATTTTCAAATCTGAAATTTTCACCTACTTAAAGGGAACCTGTCACCCCGTTTTTTCAGATTGAGATATAAATACTGTTAAATAGGGCCTGCGCTGTGCGTTACAATAGTGTATGTAGTGTACCCTGATTCCCCACCTATGCTGCAAAATACATTACCAAAGTCGCCGTTTTCGCCTGTCAATCAGGCTGGTCAGGTCGGGTGGGCGTGTTCACAGTGCTGTTTCTTCCTCAGCTTTACGTTGGTGGCGTAGTGGTGTGCGCATGTTGAAGTGACTAATCCACTGTGGGCACGTGAACAAGCAGCGCGCGATCTGCGCTATCACCCCCTTGTCATCGGTGGGGGCGGCCATCTTCCTGGGGCCGCGCGTGTGCAGATGGAGTGCTCTGCTGCAAGGGGCTTCAGGAAAATGGCCGCGGGATGCCGCGCGTGCGCACAAGAGATTGCGGCGGCCATTTTCCCAAAGCCGAGTTTGCATCTCGGCTTTGGGAAAATGGCCGCCGCGATCTCTTGTGCGCACGCGTGGCATCCCGCGGCCATTTTCCTGAAGCCCCGTGCAGCAGAGCACTCCATCTGCGCACGCGCGGCCCCAGGAAGATGGCCGCCACCACCGATGACAGGGGGTGATAGCGCAGATCGCGCGCTGCTTGTTCACGTGCCCACAGTGGATTAGTCACTTCAACATGCGCACACCACTACGCCACCAACGTAAAGCTGAGGAAGAAACAGCGCTGTGAACACGCCCACCCGACCTGACCAGCCTGATTGACAGGCGAAAACGGCGACTTTGGTAATGTATTTTGCAGCATAGGTGGGGAATCAGGGTACACTACATACACTATTGTAACGCACAGCGCATGCCCTATTTAACAGTATTTATATCTCAATCTGAAAAAACAGGGTGACAGGTTCCCTTTAAATGTATGTTCAGTAAATACACTCAATACTTCGTCAGGGCTCCTTTTGCATCAATTTCTGCAGTAATGCGGTGTGGCATGGAGGTGATCAGCCTCTAGAGAAAAAAGTTGAGCTACATGCCCCAGCCAGCTCACCGACAGCCACAGGTGCTCGTAACTCCCTCTAGACTTGATGTGGATCAGCAAGATACAAGGGCAGGCGTTCCAGCTCCTTAAAGCTAATTCTTTATTATACAAAAGCTAAAACATAGTATCAGGTAAAATCCTCGCTAAATGTGGATGTGCACATCAGGCACTGACAGTCTAGCGATGCGTTTCGATATTAGAGCAGATCTTTGTCGCAGCTAGCTTTTTTTAACAATCCTTTCAAGGCTGGAGTTATGCCGGTGGCGTGTGCATCTTTTTCTACTACACTTTTTCCTTCCACTCAACTTTCCATTAATATTCTTGGGTACAGCACTCTGTGAACAGCCAGCTTTTTTAGCAATGCCCTTTTGTGGCTTACACTCCTTGTGAAGTGTGTCAGTGACTGCCTTCTTGACATTTGTCAATTCAGCAGTCTTTCCCTTGATTGTGGAGCCTACTGAAACAGACTAAGGGGCCTTTTTATACACTTAGGAAGCCTTTTCAGGTGTTTTTTGTTAATTATTCTAATTTACTGAGATAACGACTTTTGAGTTTTCATTGGCTGCAAACCACAATCTTCAACATTAACAGAAAAAAACATGTGAAATAGATCAATCTGTTTGCAATGACTCCATATAATTTACGAGTTTCACTTTTTGAATTTAAGAACTGAAATAAATCAACTTTTTGGTTATACATTATTCTAATTTTGTGAGAAGCACTTGATGATATTCTAATTTAGTGAGAAGGACCTGTAGTAACATAATTCCAAGTCTATCTTCTTTGTTATTATGGCCTAAATGATAAATACTGAACTCGTCATGAGCATTTACTTGTTGGAGCTTATATACTCTACAATCCTGCAAATAAAGTGATTGATAAAAGGATATTAATTACGGGAACTGTCTTATGCCTTATGTTAAATGCCTTATGTTAAACTGTCAGAGTCTAACAGGTCAGTCAATATAATCAATGACATTTTGTTGCTCACAAGCATGTTAATACGGTGTATTTTTGTTTAATGATTAGCTGGGATTTATTAGTCAGAAAGTGAAGTTGATCTGTTAGAAGCAGGAAATATAAATGTAAGGAATCAGGATCCGTATGAGGGCCAAATTGTGATGGCTCAATGACTAGGTCAGGGGATCTCCAAATCTGAAGGTGTTGTGTGGTGTTCATCACTTCAAAAATAATCCAGTATTCGGGATTAAAACTTGCTCTTTGCTTTTTATTTGTAGATTACATCATGAAATCCAAAGTCCTTCCCATTGTAGGAGACATAAAAGTTAGCTTACATGTTTCAAGCATCTCATTTCTTGGTTATAGCAAAGTAGTTGTGCGGTGTTCCTATCAAAAGTGATCCAAGCCAATGAGTAAAGTGGCAACAGGGTGTTTTAGTGCATATTGCTGAAATAAATGCTAGAAAAAGGCAAGTACATTACAATTTCCTGCATATGGGAAAAAAGCAGCCATACTTATCAATACCTGGTGACAATACTACATTACAAGATGCATCAGGCCTCCCTGATAAAAGGCAGAGGCAGCACATTACAAAATACTTATGAAACAAACACTCACACACATATCATCCATGTAGTGATGGCTGTTCAGTATGATATGGATAAGGCTTGCATTAGGTGGTAGTCATACATATATGTATTGCACTACGCAGTCTATTGGTCATATTATTCATATTATTAGATCAGATGGGCTCCCCAGCACTACTGCATGTAAGTCCACCCCAAAAGAAAAGACATCCAAATTGCCCCCCACTAGCACTATAAGGCTTGAACAGATCCTGAAAAAATGAAAAAATTACATGAAGGATTAGTTGATATTTTGGCAAAAATATATAAGCTCATATGGGGTCCTCATTGTCTTGCGAATTCCTACACTAAAATTCTAAGCAAATAATTGAATATCCAAAATACATCACAATAAAAAAACAGCTTGGTAATCTTCATATGAATAAAGAATATTCCTGAGATCACTGGTAATTATATTTTATCCAGCCAACCAGTAGCCTAATTTGTATCGATGAGGGTTAAGAACCCAAAACAAGATTTGAAATTTAGCACCTTTTTCTTTTGACAAGCCTTTGTTTTGCTTAACATCCTGTGTCAAAGCTTGTTAAAAGGTCAGACATTGGATTGTTGGTCAGCTACCTCCAATGGGTGGTACTAGAAAGCCAGCTTTCTTCCTTTTAAAAGACAGCTAATTTGCCTACATTATTTTTGAGCAAATTATATGTAATAGTTTGACCACATTGTGTAGACATCTATTGTTATACTATATGCCACTTACATAAACAGTTCAGGGCTTGGAATTTGAGCACTACAAATAGTACGGAAGCGATAGTTGTATTTCTGTCCAGCATCTTCACTGACACCTCCACCTTGTGCCAGTCATTGCACTGGTCACCCACAGAGCTCTCCACAGTTGTGTCCCACCCTACATCTCCCCTTGTCATGCCGTTCTGTCTGTCTCTGGTTTTCAACATGACAGGCACTGGACAAGCGGTGGATACTGCGTCCATGGTCCGCATACACCAGCCCACTCTCACTTCGCGGTCTGCTCCCTTTTAACCCTTAGGAGCCACTCACAGCAACAGGGACTCCCTGTCCATTCACTCACCAGGAGTACCCTATTGATTAATAGAGTGAGGTACATTGATGAAGGACTAGTGATTAGACCGAAACGTCTACCACTATATGTATTTTACCTCATTAATAAACCCCTCTTCTTCACTGCATTTACGCATTGGTGTGTGCCAAGTTTATTGTCATATGTCTCTGGTTTTCGGCATGACAATGCATATGTTTGCTTTAACCCTTTACTCTTTTCCCCCTAATTTGAGCTGGGATACAGCTGGCTGTTACCTTAATGGAGCCTTCTCAGTTCCCTGCTCTGCTGCGCAGTCGTACATGGGCATTTAGGTATTTGCCCTGCTGCATACCTTCCTCGTGTGCGGTCCCTGGTTGCTGCTGTGAAGCTGTCTGTGGGTTGTGAGGTCATTTGCAGCTGGTGCATGGCTTTCTACGTGGTTCAGTGCATGCAGTCTCAGCCAGGTGCCCTGAGTCACAGATCCTGCACTGTGTGCTGTAATGGTTTCTGTGTGTGCTTAGGGCGTGAGCGGCCACACCTCCCCTGCTTTTCTCAGGGTTAGGGTGTGTACTTCAAATGCTGTCCCCAGCCAATTGCTGAGGGGCAGCTCATATATAAAGCTCCCCTGCCCTATGGGCGGGGCCTGAGCTACACTCACAAAGCTCCTGAACTTTGCTATGTGTGTTTCTGTTCCTGCACCTCCCCTGTCTATGTTTTGGTACCAAAGTCCTTGCCTTGATTCCTGTTTTGTCCTGTTCTGGCGCCTGTCCTCGAGGCGGTAAATCCAGGCCTAAATCCTTGATCCTGTACCTGTCCTGTACCTGAACCTGTCTGAACTGTGTCTGCTGTGATTATGTTCCTGGAATCCCTTTGCATCTGAAGCCTCACTCCCAATGACTTTGAGTCTCTTGAAACCAGTGTTTCTGCTGAGCATCTACTACTCTGTGCTCTGACTACCATGCAGTGTTAACACCGTCTGGCTCATGTCCAGTACGGCGGTGTCTGCACCATCACGCTTGAGTTCCTTCCTAGGTCCTATGCCCGGAGTCTGATGACCGCAGTCTGGAACCTGATGACCGCTGTATGGAGCATGGAGCCTGTAGGTCATGTCAGATGTCCGGAACCGAACGACTCCTGTCTGATGTCTGCCGGTGACCCTGGGTCCAGATGTCCTGATGTCCTGTCTGTACCCTGATGTCCTGCCTGTGTCTTGATGACCTCATGGACCCTGATGTCCTGATATCCTGTCTGTTCCCTGATGTAACCTGATTTCCTGGGCTGCCACGCCAGTGTCCCAGCTGATGACCTGGGCTCTAATGCCAGGGTCCCAGATATCTATCCGGTATTCCTGTGTCCTGATGCCCTGCCTGGGTCCTGATGTCCTGAGGTCTTTCCTGAGTCCAGATGTCCTGATGTCCTGTTTGTATCCTGATGTCTTGCCTGTACCCTGATGTCCTCGTGTACCCTGATATCCTGCCTGGGTCCTGATGTCCCGCCTATCTGTGCCTCGGTGATCCGTTGGTGCCTTGGGTCCACTGGGTGGTACCCTTCTGAGGTGTGGAATCTGGAGCCTGATATCATCATGTTTTGTTTATGTACTGTCTGACTTTACTTTAGTAAACTTTACTTTCTCTATACCTGAAGTATTGGTGTAATCAAGTCATATGTGTTTCTTTCCTTGTCCACATGCTCAGCTGCCACAGAACCCCGGTCGCTGCCCTCCCCTAGTTCGGGTAGGCCGGGTCCCCCTCTGCAGTTTAAAGGGTCCGTATTGCATCCCCGGGGGACGCGCGCCCCATGCCTTCTGAGTTTGGTCGGCTTGGGGGCGTCTATGGGCTGGGCCGCATTGGTGGCCGCAGCTGATCGTGACACCCCTCATCTTTGTTAATTACCTTACCCGTATTCTCCATTCTGCAACTGATTGAAGACTAACATCTCCCATAAACTCATTCGCAAGATGCTTTCACTGCACTCAAACAAGCAAAACTCGCATTCAAATCAGCTCTCACCTCTGCTAGACAGGCCTATTTTACATCCCTCGTATCTTGTTTATCCCCAATCCCAAACAGCTGTTCAACATTATTAACTACCTCCTCCGCCCACCACTGCCCCCTCCGAGTTCCCTAATCATTGCCGAGGACTTCGTTATGCACTTAAAAAATAAGATAGACCAAACAAGGCAAGTCTTTGTTGTCAAACCACAACAACCCCTTTGTATACCAGACCAATGCCCTAACCCCATAACTTCCCTCTCCAAAATCACTGAAGGGGAGCTTGCTCATCTTCTGTCCAAATCACAGCACACCACTTGTGTGCTTGACCCCATCCCACCTCCTCATTAACCTCACCATCACACTAATCCCATACCTAACCCATCTCTTCAACCTATCACTAACTTCTGGTACCTTCCCCTCTGCTTTCAAACATGCCGCAATCACACCTATTCTCAAAAAGCCATCCGTTGACCCAAACGCTAAGCCCAGCTATCACCCCATATCTTTGCTCCCATTTGCTTCCAAACTCCTTGAGCAGCACGTCCATGCTGAACTTTCCTCTCACTTTGCATCTAACTCTCTCTTTGACAGCCTACAATCTGGCTTCCGTCCCTACCATTCCACTGAGACTGCCCTGACCAAAATTACTAATGACTAGGGTTGAGCGAAACGGGTCGTTCATTTTCAAAAGTCGCCGACTTTTGGCAAAGTCGGGTTTCATGAAACCCGATCCGACCCCTGTGCGGGGTCGGCCATGCGGTACGCGACTTTCGCGCCAAAGTCGCGTTTCAATGACGCGAAAAGCGCCATTTCTCAGCCAATGAAGGTAAACGCAGAGTGTGGGCAGCGTGATGACATATGTCCTGGTCCCCACCATCTTAGAGAAGGGCATTGCAGTGATTGGCTTGCTGTCTGCGGCGTCACAGGGTCTATAAAGGGGAGTTCCCGCCGACCGCCATGTTACTGCTGCTGATCTGAGCTTAGGGAGAGGTTGCTGCCGCTTCATCAGAAGCAGGGATAGCGTTAGGCAGGGTCCATTAACCACCAAACCGCTTGTGCTGTAGCGATTTCCACTGCCCAACACCACCTTCGGTGTGCAGGGACAGTGGAAGCTACATTTTTTTTTCCCCCTCAGCGCTGTAGCTCATTGGGCTGCCCTAGAAGGCTCCCTGATAGCTGCATTGCTGTGTGTACGCCACTGTGCAAACCAACTGCTTTTTTCAAAGCACAAATCCTCTTGTTCCTTCCTTTCTGCACAGCTATCTTTTTTGTTTGTACACACTTTTTATTTAATTTGTGCATCAGTCCACTCCTTATTGCTGCCTGCCATACCTGGCTGAGATTACTGCAGGGAGATAGTAATTGAAGGGCACTCCCTGTTTTGTTTTTTTTTTTTGTGGGAGATTAAGATTGACATTTCTGCTAGAGTGCCATCCCTGTCTGTGTCATCTCTCACTCAGTGGGCCATAGAAAGCCTATTTATTTTTTTGCTTGATTTGGGTTATAACATCTACCTGAAAAAAATCACTACATCAGTCAGTGGGAGAAAAATATTGGCCTCAGGGCTTGTGTGCCACTCTTGACTCCTGTGTGTGCCATCTCTCAGTCAGTGGGCCATAGAAAGCCTATTTATTTTTTTGCTTGATTTTGGTTCTAAAATCTACCTGAAAAAATCACTACATCAATCAGTGGGAGAAAAATATTGGCCTCAGGGCTTGTGTGCCACTCCTGACTCCTGTGTGCATCATCACTCACTCAGTGGGCCATAGAAAGCCCATTTTTTTTTTTTTGCTTTATTTGGGTTCTAAATTCTACCTGAAAAAATCAATAAATCAATCAGTGGGAGATTAATATTGGCCTTTGGGCTTGTGTGCCAGTCCTAAGCGTGCCATCTCTCTCTCTCAGATAGTGGGCCATAGAAAGCCTATTTATTTTTTTTTTTATTGGGTTTATAAATTTTCCCTGGAACCAAAAAAAAAAAAAGTGGGAGATTAATATTGGCCTCTGGGCTTGTGTGCCAGTCCTGAGCGTGCCATCTCTCTCACAAATAGTGGGCCATAGAAAGCCTATTTATTTTTTTGCTTGATTTGGGTTCTAAAATGTACCTGAAAAAATCACTACATCAATCAGTGGGAGAAAAATATTGGCCTTAGGGCTTGTGTGCCACTCCTGACTCCTGTGTGCATCATCACTCACTCAGTGGGCCATAGAAAGCCCTTTTTTTTTTTTTGCTTTATTTGGGTTCTAAATTCTACCTGAAAAAATCAATAAATCAATCAGTGGGAGATTAATATTGGCCTTTGGGCTTGTGTGCCAGTCCTAAGCGTGCCATCTCTCTCTCTCAGATAGTGGGCCATAGAAAGCCTATTTATTTTTTATTTTTTTTATTGGGTTTATACATTTTCCCTGGAAGAAAAAAAAAAAAGTGGGAGATTAATATTGGCCTCTGGGCTTGTGTGCCAGTCCTGAGCGTGCCATCTCTCTCACAAATAGTGGGCCATAGAAAGCCTATTTATTTATTTTTTTTTGGTTTTATAAATTCTCCCTTAAAAAAAAAAGGGAGATTAATATTGGCCTTTGGGCTTGTGTGCCAGTCCTAAGCGTGCCATCTCTCTCTGTCTCTCAGATAGTGGGCCATAGAAAGCCTATTTATTATTTTTTTTATTGGGTTTATAAATTTTCCCTGGAACAAAAAAAAAAAGTGGGAGATAAATATTGGCCTCTGGGCTTGTGTGCCACTCCTGACTCCTGTGTGCGTCATCTCTCACTCAGTGGGCCATAGAAAGCCTTTTTTTGTTTTATTTGTTTTCTAAATTCTCCCTGAAAAAATCATTTTATTTTATTTGGTTTCTAAATTCTTCCTGAAAAAATCATTTTATTCTATTATTTTTTTTTCCTAAAGTCTCCCTGAAAAAAAAAAACAAAAACAAATCAGTGGGAGATTAATATTGCCCTTTCTGCTTGTGTGCCAGTCTTGACTCCTGGGTGTGCCATCTCTCTCTCTCTCTCCAATTGTGGGCCATAGAAAGCCTATTATTTTTTTAGCTTGATTTGGGTTCCAAAATCTACCTGAAAAAATCACTACATCAATCAGTGGGAGATAAATATTGGCCTCTGGGCTTGTGTGCCACTCCTGACTCCTGTGTGCGTCATCACTCACTCAGTGGGCCATAGAAAGCCTTTTTTTGTTTTATTTGTTTTCTAAATTCTCCCTGAAAAAATCATTTTATTTTATTTGGTTTCTAAATTCTTCCTGAAAAAATCATTTTATTCTATTATTTTTTTTTCCTAAAGTCTCCCTGAAAAAAAAAACAAAAACAAATCAGTGGGAGATTAATATTGCCCTTTCTGCTTGTGTGCCAGTCTTGACTCCTGGGTGTGCCATCTCTCTCTCTCTCTCCAATTGTGGGCCATAGAAAGCCTATTATTTTTTTAGCTTGATTTGGGATCCAAAATCTACCTGAAAAAATCACTACATCAATCAGTGGGAGATAAATATTGGCCTCTGGGCTTGTGTGCCACTCCTGACTCCTGTGTGTGTCATCTCTCACTCAGTGGGCCATAGAAAGCCTTTTTTTGTTTTATTTGTTTTCTAAATTCTCCCTGAAAAAATCATTTTATTTTATTTGGTTTCTAAATTCTTCCTGAAAAAATCATTTTATTCTATTATTTTTTTTTCCTAAAGTCTCCCTGAAAAAAACAAAACAAAAACAAATCAGTGGGAGATTAATATTGCCCTTTCTGCTTGTGTGCCATTCTTGACTCCTGGGTGTGCCATCTCTCTCTCTCTCTCCAATTGTGAGCCATAGAAAGCCTATTATTTTTTTAGCTTGATTTGGGTTCCAAAATCTACCTGAAAAAATCACTACATCAATCAGTGGGAGATAAATATTGGCCTCTGGGCTTGTGTGCCACTCCTGACTCCTGTGTGCGTCATCTCTCACTCAGTGGGCCATAGAAAGCCTTTTTTTGTTTTATTTGTTTTCTAAATTCTCCCTGAAAAAATCATTTTATTTTATTTGGTTTCTAAATTCTTCCTGAAAAAATCATTTTATTCTATTATTTTTTTTTCCTAAAGTCTCCCTGAAAAAAAAAAAAAATCAAATCAGTGGGAGATTAATATTTACATTTGTGCTTCAGTGACAGTCCTGCGTGTGTGGCATCTCTCTCATTTGTTGCCACCAACAACAGAGTGTGTAACATTGTGCCTGATTTTCGTTGTGGTCTCACTCACCTGTAAAGGGGTAGCTAAATCATACTGAAGTTATAGCTCACCGTGTAATTTGTGTGACAGCAACAAATACCGTTAGTTTGTTTACGTTTTTAAAACAATGAGGAAGTATGGTGGAAGAGGTCGTGGCCGGGGGCGTTCATTGTCAGCTGGTAATGAGGGTAGTGGTAGTGGTGGAGCATCAGCTGGTCGTGGGAAAAAAAATATTGTACCTAAGTCTGGAGCTGTGGAGCCAGGTTCGTCGTCAGGCTACACAAGGCCTCGAACGCTCCCTTTTCTGGGAGTAGGAAAACCGCTTTTAAAGCCGGAGCAGCAAGAGCAAGTTTTGGCTTATCTTGCTGACTCAGCCTCTAGCTCTTTTGCCTCCTCTCGTGAAACTGGTAAATGTCAAAGCAGCGCGTCGTTAGTGGATGTTCACGGTCAGGGACAAGTTGCTTCCTTGTCCTCTTCAGCAAAAACAACAACAGAGAAGAATGCAGCAGGCGACACAACGGGTTACTCCATGGAGCTCTTTACACATACCATCCCTGGCTTAGAAAGTGAAGCAGTTAACAGTCCATGCCCATTACAAGTTGAATCTGACATGGAGTGCACTGATGCACAGCCACAGCCAGACTACTATGCTGGTCCTTTGACTCAGACCACAACATTGCCCTCGCAGGGTAATGATCAAGAATCAGACCCTGATGAGACTATGTTGCCCCATCACGAACGCTATACCACCGACCGACACGGTGACACAGACGAAGTTGCACACGAGCTACAAGAAGAGGTAATAGATGACCCAGTTCTTGACCCCGATTGGCAGCCATTGGGGGAACAGGGTGCAGGCGGCAGCAGTTCTGAAGCGGAGGAGGAGGGGCCGCAGCAGGCATCAACATCGCAACAGGTTCCATCTGCCGGGCCCGTATCTTGCCCAAAACGCATGGCAAAGCCAAAACCTGTTGGAGGACAGCGTGGCCATCCAGTTAAAGCTCAGTCTGCAATGCCTGAAAAGGTATCCGATGCTAGAAAGAGTGCAGTCTGGCATTTTTTTAAACAACATCCAATTGATCAGTGCAAAGTCATCTGTGAAAAATGTTCAACTACCTTAAGCAGAGGACAGAATCTGAAAAGTCTCAATACAAGTTGC
Source organism: Ranitomeya imitator (assembly GCF_032444005.1). Taxonomy (NCBI): domain Eukaryota; kingdom Metazoa; phylum Chordata; class Amphibia; order Anura; family Dendrobatidae; genus Ranitomeya; species Ranitomeya imitator. The sequence continues at coordinate 162,007,835 of NC_091287.1, read as the reverse complement.
ATGCATAGACATTTAACCACCATGCATTTGCAAGCCTGGACTAACTACCAAACGTCCCTTAAGGTTGTAGCACCCTCGGCCAATGAAGCTAGTCAGCAACGCAACATCCCTTCCGGCAGTGTAGGGCCACCATTTTCCGCACCACCTGCAGTATCTGTGCAGGTTTCTTTGCCAGGCCAAAGCAGTCAGGGTCAGGGAATCACCAGTTTCGTAGTAGGAAACACTGCATCTAGGGCACCGGCGGCAACAATACCATCTCCCACCGTCTCTCAGTCTGCCATGTGCACCGGCACCCCCGCTAGTTCCACGATCTCCAGCTCTCCAGTCCAGCTCACCCTACATGAGACTATGGTTAGAAAAAGGAAGTACTTAGCCTCGCATCCGCGTACACAGGGTTTGAATGCACACATAGCTAGACTAATCTCGTTAGAGATGATGCCCTACCGGTTAGTTGAAAGCGAAGCTTTCAAAGCCCTGATGGACTACGCTGTACCACGCTACGAGCTACCCAGTCGACACTTTTTTTCCAGAAAAGCCATCCCAGCCCTCCACCAGCATGTTAAAGAGCGCATCGTCCATGCACTCAGGCAATCTGTGAGCACAAAGGTGCACCTGACAACAGATGCATGGACCAGTAGGCATGGCCAGGGATGTTACGTGTCCATCACGGCACACTGGGTAAATGTGGTGGATGCAGGGTCCACAGGGGACAGCAAGTTTGGGACAGTTCTGCCTAGCCCACGGTCTAGGAAACAGTTGGCTGTAGCCGTTTGCACCCCCTCCTCCTCCTCTTTGTCCTCCTGCAGAAGCGAGAGCTCGTCCACAGACCGCAGTCGCACAACCACTCCATCCGCAGCTGCCACTGTTGCACACCAGGTCTCCCATTATGGGGCAGCTACTGGCAAACGTCAGCAGGCTGTATTGGCTATGAAGTGTTTGGGCGACAACAGACACACCGCGGAAGTTCTGTCCGAGTTCTTGCAGAAAGAAACGCAGTCGTGGCTGGGCACTGTAGATCTTGAGGCAGGCAAGGTAGTGACTAGTGAGTGATAACGGAAGGAATTTCATGGCTGCCATCTCCCTTTCCCAACTGAAACACATTCCTTGCCTGGCTCACACCTTAAACCTGGTGGTGCAGTGCTTCCTGAAAAGTTATCCGGGGTAATCCGACCTGCTCCTCAAAGTGCGTGGACTATGCTCACATATCCGCCGTTCGCCAGTACACTCCAGCCGTATGCAGACCTATCAGCGTTCTTTGAACCTTCCCCAGCATCGCCTAATCATAGACGTTGCAACAAGGTGGAACTCAACACTGCACATGCTTCAGAGACTGTGCGAACAGAGGCGGGCTGTTATGTTTTTGTGGGAGGATACACATACACGGGCAGGCAGTAGGATGGCAGACATGGAGATGTCAGGTGTGCAGTGGTCGAAGATTCAAGACATGTGTCAAGTCCTTCAGTGTTTTGAGGAATGCACACGGCTGGTTAGTGCAGACAACGCCATAATAAGCATGAGCATCCCCCTAATGCGTCTGCTGATGCAAAGTTTGACGCACATAAAGGATCAGGCGTCTGCAGCTGAGGAAGAGGAAAGCCTTGATGACAGTCAGCCATTGTCTGGCCAGGGCAGTGTACAGGACGAGTTAACGGGCGAAGAGGAGGAGGAGGACGAGGAGGATGATGGGGATGATTATATTTTTAATGAGGAAGCTTTTCCGGGGCCACTGGAAATTGGTGGCGCGGCAAGGCCGGGTTCTGGTTTTTGGAGGGACACAAGTGACGTGGATTTGCCTGAAACTGCCCCTCAACCAAGCACAAACGCAGATTTGAGAACTGGAACTTTGGCCCACATGGCGGATTATGCCTTGCGTATCCTCAAAAGGGACACACGCATAACTAAAATGATGAATAATGACGATTACTGGTTGGCCTGCCTCCTTGATCCTCGCTATAAAGGCAAATTGCAAAATATAATGCCACATGAGAACTTGGAACTAATATTAGCAACCAAACAATCAACTCTTGTTGACCGTTTGCTTCTGGCATTCCCTGCACACAGCGCCCGTGATCGTTCTCACACGAGCTGCAGGGGCCAGCAAACCAGAGGAGTTAGAGGGGCAGAAATCAGAAGTGGCGTTGGCCAGAGGGGTTTTCTGACCAGGTTGTGGAGTGATTTTGCTATGACCGCAGACAGGACAGGTACTGCAGCATCAATTCAAAGTGACAGGAGACAACATTTGTCCAGTATGGTTACAAACTATTTTTCATCCCTTATCGATGTTCTCCCTCAACCGTCATTCCCATTTGATTACTGGTCATCAAAATTAGACACCTGGCCAGAATTGGCAGAATATGCATTGCAGGAGCTTGCTTGCCCGGCAGCTAGTGTCCTATCAGAAAGAGTATTCAGTGCTGCAGGTTCAATACTAACAGAAAAAAGGACTCGTCTGGCTACCCAAAATGTAGATGATCTAACCTTCATTAAAATGAACCACAACTGGATTTCGAAATCTTTTGCCCCACCTTGCCCGGCTGACACCTAGCTTTCCTATGAAAAGGTCTTGCCTGTGGACTATTCTGAATGCCTTTTCCAATCTCGTAATTTTCTGCACCTGATTGTCCAGCATACGACATGTTTACACCTCACTAAATGGCCAAACTCCCCACACGGGGCCGTGGTATCGACACTTGGCGACAGCACCCGTGAGAGTGCAGTTTGTCTGAAGAGGTGGGTGTGCCCGCTTTTGGTCAACGGCACTGCCACTGGGTCCCTCCTAGTACAATAAAGTGTCTCTGGCGGTGGTGGTGCGCACCCAACGTCAGACACACCGTTGTAATATGAGGGGCCCTGGGCCTGTACCGCCGGCCACAAGACAGTTCCCCCCCCCCCAGCTCAAACAGTGCTCTACCACTTGCAAAATTATCTCACAGCTCCACCAATGTTTAGTCTATGCGCTGACATTCTTCAATGCCTGCCACTGACAATACCATTGTATTGACATTTTTGTTATGTTAGGCCTTCGATGCCTGTCTGTGGTCACTCCTTCCACTAGGCCTCCACTGACCACACCACTGCTGCCCGTGTACCCCTGGAACCAATTTAAAATTGCCTACAGCCATGTGTTATTATTTTAGGCCTTCGATGCCTGTCTGCGGTCACTCCTTCCACTAGGCCTCCACTGACCACACCACTGCTGCCCGTGTACCCCTGTAACCAATTTAAAATTGCCTACAGCCATATGTTATTATTTTAGGCCTTCGATGCCTGTCTGCGGTCACTCCTTCCACTAGGCCTCCACTGACCACACCACTGCTGCCCGTGTACCCCTGGAACCAATTTAAAATTGCCTACAGCCATGTGTTATTATTTTAGGCCTTCGATGCCTGTCTGCGGTCACTCCTTCCACTAGGCCTCCACTGACCACACCACTGCTGCCCGTGTACCCCTGGAACCAATTTAAAATTGCCTACAGCCATGTGTTATTATTTTAGGCCTTCGATGCCTGTCTGCGGTCACTCCTTCCACTAGGCCTCCACTGACCACACCACTGCTGCCCGTGTACCCCTGGAACCAATTTAAAATTGCCTACAGCCATGTGTTATTATTTTAGGCCTTCGATGCCTGTCTGCGGTCACTCCTTCCACTAGGCCTCCACTGACCACACCACTGCTGCCCGTGTACCCCTGGAACCAATTTAAAATTGCCTACAGCCATGTGTTATTATTTTAGGCCTTCGATGCCTGTCTGCGGTCACTCCTTCCACTAGGCCTCCACTGACCACACCACTGCTGCCCGTGTACCCCTGGAACCAATTTAAAATTGCCTACAGCCATGTGTTATTATTTTAGGCCTTCGATGCCTGTCTGCGGTCACTCCTTCCACTAGGCCTCCACTGACCACACCACTGCTGCCCATGTACCCCTGGAACCAATTTAAAATTGCCTACAGCCATGTGTTATTATTTTAGGCCTTCGATGCCTGTCTGCGGTCACTCCTTCCACTAGGCCTCCACTGACCACACCTCTGCTGCCCGTGTACCCCTGGAACCAATTTAAAATTGCCTACAGCCATGTGTTATTATTTTAGGCCTTCGATGCCTGTCTGCGGTCACTCCTTCCACTAGGCCTCCACTGACCACACCACTGCTGCCCGTGTACCCCTGGAACCAACATCAGAAAATATAAAAATAAGTATTTTGCTTATAAAAAAGAAAATACTGGAGAGATATCAAATGCAGACATTTTAACATTAAAAACAAACACATACAACAAAAATCTGGTACAGTACTAAAAATGGCCACCAGCTACAATAACTTTCTCCTGCAAGTAGTTAACTGAAAGGTTTTTTCAATTTTAAACACAGATATGGCATCCACCGAGTGTTGTCCTGTCGCGTCTTCTTTATATTATTGCCAAGAAGATGCAAAACAATGAAAATAATAAAATCATTATTTACCAAAAAAATAGAGTAAGTCAAAACCACATTGCAAATAAACATTCATTACAAATAAAGAAGCAGGGCGCGTCCGAGGGTGAGTATATACCTAATAAGAATATAATCACCCACGGATGCGCCCTGCTTCTTTCCGACAGCCTTCCTTCCTAAGAATCAGCCCTTCCGTGGTGTAGAGAGAGGGTTTGTTACACTCCAAGGTGTTCCCCAGGTTGCCTTTCCTGAGCTTCGATCTTCTGGCTCTCGTTTAGTAGTTGTTGGAAACTACGCTGCATTAGGCCTACAAATTGGGTATGGGGTGTAGAGAGATGGTGTGTTCCACTCCAAGGTGTTCTCCAGGTTGCCTTTCCTGAGCTTCGATCTTCCGGCTCTCGTTTAGTAGTTGTTGGAAACTACGCTGCATTAGGCCTACAAATTGGGTATGGGGTGTAGAGAGATGGTGTGTTCCACTGTAGAGAGATGGTGTGTTCCACTCCAAGGTGTTCCCCAGGTTTCCTCGCCAATGCTTCGATCATCATGCTCTCGTTTAGTAGTTGTTGGAAACTACGCTGCATTAGGCCTACAAATTGGGTATGGGGTGTAGAGAGATGGTGTGTTCCACTCCAAGGTGTTCCCCAGGTTTCCTCGCCAATGCTTCGATCATCATGCTCTCGTTTAGTAGTTGTTGGAAACTACGCTGCATTGGGCCTACAAATTGGGTATGGGGTGTAGAGAGATGGTGTGTTCCACTCCAAGGTGTTCCCCAGGTTGCCTTTCCTGAGCTTCGATCTTCCGGCTCTCGTTTAGTAGTTGTTGGAAACTACGCTGCATTAGGCCTACAAATTGGGTATGGGGTGTAGAGAGATGGTGTGTTCCACTCCAAGGTGTTCCCCAGGTTTCCTCGCCAATGCTTCGATCATCATGCTCTCGTTTAGTAATTGTTGGAAACTACGCTGCATTAGGCCTACAAATTGGGTATGGGGTGTAGAGAGATGGTGTGTTCCACTCCAAGGTGTTCCCCAGGTTTCCTCGCCAATGCTTCGATCATCATGCTCTCGTTTAGTAGTTGTTGGAAACTACGCTGCATTAGGCCTACAAATTGGGTATGGGGTGTAGAGAGATGGTGTGTTCCACTCCAAGGTGTTCCCCAGGTTTCCTCGCCAATGCTTCGATCATCATGCTCTCGTTTAGTAGTTGTTGGAAACTACGCTGCATTGGGCCTACAAATTGGGTATGGGGTGTAGAGAGATGGTGTGTTCCTCTCCAAGGTGTTCTCCAGGTTGCCTTTCCTGAGCTTCGATCTTCCGGCTCTCGTTTAGTAGTTCTTGGAAACTACACTGCATTAGGCCTACAAATTGGGTATGGGGTGTAGAGAGATGGTGTGTTCAACTCCAAGGTGTTCTCCAGGTTGCCTTTCCTGAGCTTCGATCTTCCGGCTCTCGTTTAGTAGTTGTTGGAAACTACGCTGCATTAGGCCTACAAATTGGGTATGGGGTGTAGAGAGATGGTGTGTTCCACTCCAAGGTGTTCCCCAGGTTTCCTCGCCAATGCTTCGATCATCATGCTCTCGTTTAGTAGTTGTTGGAAACTACGCTGCATTAGACCTACAAATTGGGTATGGGGTGTAGAGAGATGGTGTGTTCCACTCCAAGGTGTTCTCCAGGTTGCCTTTCCTGAACTTCTATCTTCAGGCTCTCATTAAATTGTGGTTAAACGGAACAACTGCATTTGGCGTACTAGTTGGTTTGGGGCCTACTATCGGTGTCTGCCACTCCTTGCTGTTCTGCTGGTTTCCTGTCCTGAAATTCCGTTTTCAGGCGCTCGTTAAGTAGTTGTTAATGTTAGACTGCATTTGGCCTACTAGTTGGGTTGGGGCCTACTATCGGTGTCTGCCACTCCTTGCTGTTCTCCTCCACTGAACAAAGCTGTGCCGCCTGTTTTACTACTGTTGCCAATTTTGAACTGCATTTCAACTACTTACTGATTTGGGCCTACTCTCTGTGTCAGCCTCTCATTCCAGTTGTCCTCCACTGCAATGCCCCCTGATTAGTCCTGTGTTACCAATTTTGAACTGCATTTAGCCCACTTTATTCTTTGGGCCTATATCTGTGTTTCCTCCTCATCCTGCCCATTGCCCAGCCAGTGATAGATGAGTCTGCTGGTACATTGACCCATAACGCAACATTTCCCGTGCACGCTACACTGCAAGATTGTGACCCTGCTGAAAGTCAGGTCCCCCTTCCCGCATACCATACCACCTTACACGGGGACAAACAGGAAGGTGCAGATGAAAGTGCAGGTTCCTTCATCAGGTGGGGGGAGGAATACTAGTTGGCGACGTCACTGGCACAGGGCCTCTCATAGTACGCAAAAGTGTTGCTGCCGGTGGGAGGCGCCCCCGCCGTGCAAACACACCGCTGTACTTTGAGGGGCCCTGTGCCAGTGCCAATGCCAACGAGTGGGCCCCCCCTGCTTGCTCAGGTTCACAGCACTTGCAAAGTTGAAATACTTACCTCTCCCTGCTCCACTGCCGTGACGTGGTCCAGATTTCCTGGGCCCACTAATTACTTGAACCAGCCCTACCCACCACAACTTTAGCCAAATGAACCCAAATTTCAAATGCCTTCCAATTATTATAAGGTAAATTACGCTTGACAAGCTTCATTAAGAAGAATGGATGGTTTTGACATTAAAATGGGCACTCTAGGTGTTTTCCTGGCCCCCACTCACTGCCGACTATGCTGCCCCATTGACTTGCATTGAGTTTCGTGTTTCGGTCGATCCCGACTTTACGTCATAATCGGCCGATTTCACTCGACCCGACTTTTGAGATAGTCGGGTTTCGCGAAACCCGGCTCGACTCTAAAAAGGTCAAGGTCGCTCAACTCTACTAATGACTTATTTACAGCCAAAGCTAACACTCAATTCTCTATACTCACCCTTCTAGACCTGTCCTCTGCCATCAACACAGTTGACCACTGCTTCCTACTACAGATCCTCTCTTCCTTTGGTTTCAAAGATCTTGCCCTATCTTGGATCTCCTCATACCTTACCAACCGCACATTAAGCGTTTCCTACTCCCATACTATCTCTTTATCTTGCCCCCTCTTTGTTGGTGTCCCTCAAGGCTCTGTCCTAGGACCCTTACTCTTCTCAATCTATACACTAGGCCTGGGACAACTCATAAAGTACTATGGCTTCCAGTACCACCTGTATGCTGATGACACTCAGATCTACCTCTCTGGCCCAGATGTCACCTCTCTGCTCTCCAGAATCCCAGAGTGTCTGTCAGCCATATCCTCCTTCTCCTCTTGCTTCCTCGAGCTCAACATGGACAAATCTGAACTAGTTATCTTTCCTCCATCTTGCATATCTTCCCTACCTGATCTACTGTATCTATCAAAATAAATGAAATCACAATTTCCCCTGTCCCCGAAAACTGCTGCCTCGGAGTAACCCTTGTCTCTGCCCTGTCCTTCAAACCACACATCTAAGCTCTCACCACCTCCTGTTGCCTCCAGCTCAAGAATATTTCCAGAATCTGTCCTTTCCTCAAACCTCACTCTACTAAAATGCTTGTGCATGCCCTAATCATCTCCTGCCTTGACTACTGCAACATCCTCCTCTGTGGCCTACCTTATAACACCCTCGCACCCCTCCAGTCCATCTTTAGCTATGCTGCCTGACTAATTAATCTCTCTCCTCACTACACACCTGCTTCCCCTCTTTGCAAATCCCTTCACTGGCTTCCAATTTCCCAGCGTATCCAATTTAAGCTACTAACACTGACCTACAAAGCCATCCATAACCTTTCTCTTCCGTATATTTCCAAACTAATCTCTCAACATCTTCCCTCACATTATCTCCGGTCCTCCCAAGACTTCTTTCTCTCCTCCTCGCTTATTCACTTCTCATCCAATCGCCTCCAAGACTTCTTCCAAATATCCCCATCCTCTGTAATTTTGAACCCCAGCATGTCTGGTTATCCATCACATTTCGATCCTTCAAAAGAAATCTGAAAACCCAACTCTTCAAGAAAGCTTACAACCTGTAATGACCACACGGCCACCTCAACACCATCAGAGCTACTGCAACCCCCGACCTACTGTCTCCTTCCCCATAATCCTGGAGAATGTAAGCCCACAAAGGCAGGGTCCTCTTCCCCCTGTATCAGTCTGTCATTGTTAGTTTGTTTACTGTAAGTGATATTTGTATTTTGATGTAACCCCTTCTCATGTACAGCACCATGGAATTAATGGTGCTATATAAATAAATAATAATAATCCAAACCAACCATTTCCACATCCAAGACTTCTCTCTTGCTGAGTCAGTGTTGTTGAAAGCAATAACCCTGACAATTTGACTAATACCCAGCCCCCACATTTTTAAGAGTATTTTAAAAACACATCTCTTTAGACAAGTCTATCACCTTACCTCACTGTCTACTCCCTCCATTCATCTGTTTCCACATCCTTCATAGACCCAATAGCACTTGATAACTTTGCTTAGATACTGGCTGATGACCGGCATTTGCAGCTTATGATATACCCTATTATTATAATGATAGCTGGACCGTACATAACAAGGACGTTCTACTTATTGTGTCCCCCTCATTTCCTTATAGATTGTAAGCTTGCGAGCAGGGCCCTCACTCCCCCTGTAATTGCTGAACTTTGTGTTACTTTTAATGTCATTAATGCTTGTACAAGTTTCTGATTAATTATAAAGTGCTGCAAATGTTTTGACACTATAGAAATAAAATCATTATTGTTATTGTTATTATTATTAGTGTCACATTCACATAAGAGTGCAAATATATTATCGTAATATGCTTGAATGACTAAAGTGCACTGCCTATGTTTTATATATTAGTTCATAGAATGCCTATGATTAAACTAGAAGTATAGAACAATCTCCTGATTCTTTAATACATTTTCTTATCCACCTACTGGTCAAGCCTTACCTCAAATCCTTGTGTGACCTCCTGCATACAGCACATCTATTCAAGCTAAAAATGAAGCTCTTCTACATATAAAGCTATTCTACAAAATAAAATATGATTTTAATATTTTAAATAAATGTACATCAATAATGTATTTAAAGTTATTATTTAATCTCCATAGCTTTCTGCAATTTTTTTTTTAAATAGTAGTGTTTTCATCAGCCGGCTTCCTCTACCAGATGCTGTTTTTTATGTTTGTAATAAATTCTCATGTTAAATGCATTTTAAAAAATCAATAATAAATAAGTACGCCAACACTTACCCTCAGAACAATGGTGATGTTATTTACAAAATTAAAAAATACCAAACGAATGGCAAGGGACTTTCTAACCAATTCATTACTACCTTCCTTATTGTATACCGCCCGGCTGCATAATCTGTTTATTGAAATTGAAATCTTTGGAAGCAATCCTCCACATAGACATTACGAATAAGCATCCTGTACAATAAGAGAATGCTTAATGCAATATTAACATGATATGAGCCGAGCTTTAAATGCCCTCAGGCTTTTACCTACTTGAATTAAGCATTTTAACACTCTGTGTTCTTCCAGTGCATTAAGTTCGATATTTAATTTACAGGATGTAAAATGCAATATCCACAGATTACAACAAAAACGAAAATTGAAGACACAAACAAAATTGTTAGCAAGACAAGCAATACCTATGTTCATTAGATAAGCCAGATACTCCACTCTTTTTCCCCTAAGCAGCTGGGTAGCAAAGGCGGATTGATTTTACTTTTGTCCATTCCCGTTTAATAGCCTTAAACCTCATTGAACTTGCTGATGGCTAACAAAACATTTCTACCTCTGAGTCTAGACAAGTGACCTTTTCTAGATGTACTTGTACGGCCGCTCAGTAAAATTAGGAACACCCTCCTCATACAGCCTCCTAGATCTATATTTTTCTGCCACTTGATTATAAAGAAATAACTTATTTTGATGCATTAAATAAGTGAAACGATTATAGCCAGATTCTGACTGGTATTGACTCTAGAAATTAAAGTGTAAAAAAGCTCTTTAAAGAAATGTTGTCCCCAGGTTGTTGAACCCTCATCTGAGAGCATCATAATATAGGAGCAGAGACCATGATTTCAGCAATGTATCATTTACTGGGCTGTATGCTGTTGTTCTGATAAAATCATTTTATATTACGTTATTTTTAATCTGTTAGGATTATGTTTTTAATCTATTCTGCTGCAGATCTTTGAATGCTGAGCTCTGTGTGACTCCACCCTAGTCACTGATTGGAAGATTTCTGTGTACACTGTGAATAGGCAGAACGCTTTTCAATCAGCAGGTTTACTAGTTCTCTAGTGATAATCTCTTGTTTAATCTCAATGCTAAAATGGTGATTTTATCAAAATGACAACAGGCAGCCCTTTAAGTGACACATCAGTAAAATCCAGATCTCTGTCTTTACATTATGCTATCAGATTAGGTGGCTAAAAGCTGGTGAAAGATTCCCTTTATGGTACCTTCACACATAACGATTTCGTTAACGATATTGTTGCTTTTTGTGACGTAGCAACGATATCGTTAACGAAATCGTTATGCGTGACAGCGACCAACGATCAGGCCCCTGCTGGGAGATCGTTGGTTGTTGGGGAATGATCAGGACCTTTTTTTGGTTGCTGATCACCCGCTGTCATCGCTGAATCGGCGTGTGTGACGCCGATCCAGCGATGTCACCGCTGTGCTCTGCTTTATGGCCGGCCGGCGCTGACACAGTGCAGGGAAGCTGACGCCGGGGGACAGACACCGGAATGTAAGTATGTACTGTTTGTTTTTTTTAACTTTTACAACGGTAACCAGGGTAAACATCGGGTTACTAAGCGCAGCTCTCCAGCGACCACACAACGACCTAAACAGTGACGCTGCAGTGATCGGCATCGTTGTCTGTATCGCTGCAGCGTCGCTAAATGTGACGGTACCCTTGAGTAGTTAGCAAACATCTTTAGTAGGCACATTAAAATCGAAGTCTCAGGGTGTGCAATCGCGATTAGTCCCATTGGTGAGGATGACCTAATGTTATTTTCATTTGGACATGTGTCTTCAGATGTCCTTCCTATTGAAATCCATTGCGAAGCAGAGAGTCACTGTGCTGCAGCAACTTCACATAGGCCTTTGATGTGATACTGGTGGTGTGACATCATTGTGCCACCTGCTCTGTAACTGCAAGCCTCTGACAGGCTATATGCCCATGATTATAAAGTACTTGTGGAGCAGGGAGACAGCCAGGAGAAGGAGAAATAATACACAGCCATTTGGCATGGAAGTGGGGACCAATGAAAGATATGTTTGTTCTTTTTATTAGCAGTGGAGCCAGATTATGGCGGCAGAATGGGGGTCATATAAGGAGGTAGTAGTATGGAGGAAATATAGGGAAACATTTTAACTACAGTATATTAGGGTCAGTAAGTGAGACAATATAACTATGTGGGGTCAATTAATAGGATATTATTACAATAGGGGGCAACCAGGGGGACATTGTTAAAGAGGTTTTTTTTTACTATTTTTGACCCCTTTCCAAATGTCTTACCTTTTCTTAAAAATCACTTTACTAATATACTTTTATTAAATCTCCTGTTTCTATGAGCACATTTCTGTGTGAGTCATGTAATTCATTGCTGCCATGCAGCCTTTACTTCCTGCTCCGTTACTTCCGATCTGAGCACCAGAATTGCCTTGCGCAGGCGTGTACTATGGAGGACATAGAATGAACTTCAATCCAATATTGCGGCCAGCATGCAGCCAGCGGGTAAGGAAAGGGTGAATCAAACACCCGAAAACTCCGCCCATATGACCGAAAACCGGTCCCGCCAAATTCAGGTGACAGGTTCCCTTTAACTCTAAAAAATAACCCATCACCTATCATTGTTTGTGAACACTCAGTCATTGACGCTATTGCCTCCTGAGATTCCACCATGGGGCAAATTTCACACATCTATAAACAACAACAAGACTGAGACAAATACAATGGAGGTTAAGTCTAAATGGAAAGCAGAGCTGGGAGAAATTTCTGTGTGACAATGGAGAGAAATCCTGGAACTATACCCATAGTTATCTCCTTGTGAATTGCAAAGATTATCACAAATATATCTTGTCCACAGGATGTACAGAACTCCAAGCTTCCTTTTCAAAATAGGTCTTCTCCCAAATGCAAATTGCCCTAGTTGTGGTAGCGAGACTGGTCACTTATTGCACATGATGTGGGAGTGTTTTTCCATAGAAACCTTTTAGAAGTGAGTATTTGATTTTGCAGAGGGAGTATTTGAGGTGAGACTGGAACCAGAGCCTGGTAGATGTATACTGGGTCTTTTGGGGAAAATATAGATGTAGACTCTCCAATAGTTTTGGACATCTCAAGGATTCTCTTTCTGGCACGTAAGCTGTTGGCATATCATTGGCTAGATCCGAACCCGTCAACATTAAAAAGATTGTCTGGTCCAAAATTATAGTCTGCAGTCACTCTGTGTGACTGCAGACGTATGAATCCACCCAGCGCACGCAATGTGTGCTGCGGTGATTCACCAATTTTTAAGCCAAGACCAGTGGGTACATATGCATTATGCATATTCCCAGCTGTAGCCCGGCTAGTGGGAGCAGTCTAATTCTATACACTTATCACTAGATGGGACGCAGCCTCGCTCAATACAAGTTTATGGAGAGAGGCTGCATCAATTAGTCAGGCTGTGGAGTAGGCCTAAAGCATACGTACTCGCTCAGAAACTGGCAAATCCTCGCTGCGCACAGTGCATGTGCTGTGAGGATTCGTAAGTCTGTAGTCACACAAAGTGACTGCAGACTTATCATTTTGGACTGAACAGCCCCTTTAACAGAATTGAAGAATAAAGTGAATAATATTATACTTATGAAGAGAGGAGTGTATCAGAAGAGAAATGTCATGGGGAAATATAAGTTGACTAGATGGTGGCCCGATTCTCGCATCGGGTATTCTAGAATATGTATGTAGTTTATTTATGAAGTTTTCAGAATAATGCAATTTATACACAGGATTCGGCGGGCCGGCCATGACCAATTAGCGAAGCGTGGTTCAAATTCCATGCCAATTTGCGGGCGGACTGCGCCTATCGCTGATTGGTCATGCCCGGCCACGAACAATCAGTGAAGCCAGGGCCGGCTTCAGGTTTTTGAGGGCCCCGGGCGAAAGAGTCTCAGTGGGCCCTCCTCTTTAACATATACCATGATTCATGATGCACAGATACAGCAGAGAAATATAGCACAGCCAAGTAGCGTATAACACAGCCAACGTAGTATATAACACAGCCCACATAGTATATAGCACAGCCACATATTATATTGCCCAGCCACGTAGTACATTGCCCAGCCATGTAGTATATTGCCGAGCCCACATAGTATATTGCCCAGCCCATGTAGTAAATAGCACAGACACGTAGTATATTGCCCAGCCACGTAGTATATTGCCCAGCCACGTAGTATATAGCACAGACATGTAGTATATAGCACAGACACGTAGTATATAGCACAGACACGTAGCATATTGCCCAGCCACGTAATATATTGCCCAGCCACGTAGTATATTGCCCAGCCACGTAATATATTGCACAGCCATGTAGTATATAGCACAGAGACGTAGTATATAACAGTGCCCATGCAGTATATAACACAGGCAACGTAGTATAGAGCACAGCGATGTAGTATATAGCCCAGCCACAAAATATATAGCACAGCCACATAGTATATAGCACAGCCCACATAGTATGTAGCACAGAGATGCAGTATATAACACAGCCCACGCAGTATCTAACACAGCCCACATAGTATATAGCAATGTGGGCATGCAGCGCCCCAGAGTCCTGGTTCGTTGCAGTAATGTTGTTCTTCCACCAGGGGGAGTGATGTTACATCTGAAGGCAATGAAGGAGATCTGCTGTCCAGGTATCACAGCCACACACACACTTCACACACCAATCCACCAGGGGAGCTAAGGGTTCTATCTATTAGGCCACTCCTCACATAGTGTAAAACTGGAGGGTTGGTTAGGAAGTTAGCGAGTGCAGTTGGAGGAGAGGAGAGTTCCTGGCTGGGGAACGATGAGGAAAGGTCTCCCGGTCGAGCTGGCTGGGGTGATCCCTGGTCAGATCCAGACTGAAGTCTGAGGAAGAGACAAGGAAGGACATGGAGCTGCGCCTGCAACCCATGCAGCAGCATCCTAAGAAAGGACACAAAAGGAATTCTGCTGTAGTGAGTGAGAAATGAAGTCATAGCAACAGGAGTGAAACATCAGTGGGAGACCAGCTAGAAGCAGGCTGTCTCCATCTGAAGCGCAAATCCGGTGGCCAGAATACCTAGGGAGTAAAGAGCTCTATGCTGTTACTTCAGAGACTGGCAGGGCAGTTGATTTCAAGTTGGCTGTCTGACATTTATACCTAAGAAGACACAGTGGCAACTTGTGGGGGTCGGGGCGTCTCTATGGTCCCTATAAACAAGCCTCAGGCCATCAGTCATACGGGTTTTGTCCTATCCGTACCATCTGGGGGACAGAGAGGAGTAACAACAGTGAGGACCTTATGGTAGCTTATGCAAGTAGGGACCTACTACGTTTCTGTGTGCTAGGGGAAGGCTATTAAATTCCTCCAGGATAAGGGGACTATGGAATTGCCTTCAGACCGGCTGGACTCAGCCTACCCTGTGGTCCCTACCCTGGACTGTGGATGCTGAAGCCTTCAGTAAAAGGTAAAGAGACTGCAACCCTGTGTCCTCATTATTCACTGCGCCTTACACCATCCACATCTACACTCTGGGAAGCCCTGGGGACATACTTCACCTGTGAAAAGGTATACCATCTAGCTGCCATAACATCACCCCAGTGGACCCCTAAGCAGCATCGGTCACCCTGACCGAACACCACAGGTGGCATCACGAACTTTATTCCTTTAAAGACCTTTCCCCAATTTACAACGGACGTTCCCCTAGGGCCACGGACCGGGTCAGCCACCGTGATATCCCCCCGAACCAAAGGACCCGGTGCCAAGTACCCCATTGCCCTACTCTGGGGGCGATCCAGGCACCATATCCCTATTGCCCAGCCACATAATATATACCACAGCCACGTAGTATATAGCACAGCCCACATAGTATATAGCACAGAGATGTAGTATATAACACAGCCCACGTAGTATCTATCACAGCCCATGTAGTATATAGCAATGTGGGCACCATATCCCTGTTAAAAAAGAATTAAAATAAAAAATAGTAATATACTCACCATCCGTCGACCCCCCGGATCCAGCCAAGGCATTTACTGATGCTCCTCGCGACGCTCCGATCCCAAGAGTGCATTGCGGTCATCATCTCGCGAGACCGCAATGCATGGACCGGTCACCGTAGCGAGGAGTGGGAAAGGCCTGGTCTGCATCCGGGGGGCCGACGGAGGGTGACTATATAATGATTTTTTATTTTTTTATTATTTTTAACGTTAGATATTTTTACTATTGATGCTGCACACCGTATAATGTGGTGTAATGGAGCCATTAACCCTGTGTGAGCGCTGACTGGAGGGGAGTATGGAGCGGGCACTGACGGCAGGGGAGTAGGGCGCAGCCATTTCCCCGCCGGACTGTGCTCATTGCCGATTGGTTGTGGCCATTTTGCCGTGACCAATCAGCGACTTGGGATTTCCGTGACAGACAAACAGACAGACAAACAGACAGAAGTGCCCCTTAGACGATTATATATATATATATATATATATATATATAGATGAGGGGACCCTGGATAGATACTCCAGACCTGCCTTCCTACACACTATTAAGAGATAATGCGATCCTATCTTTCTATTCTAAATCCTCTTACACTTAGGATTTAGTCCTTAAGGTACCTTCAACACTGAGCCACTTTAGAACGAGAACGACAGCGATCCGTGACGTTGCAGCGTCCTGGATAGCGATTTCGTTGTGTTTGACACGCAGCAGCGATCAGGATCCCGCTGTGACATCGCTGGTCGTAGCTAGAAGTCTGGAACTTTATTTGGTCGTCAGGTCGGCGTGATTCATCATGTTTGTCAGCAAAAGCAACGATGCCTGCAATGTTTTTTCATGGAGCTAACAACCAGCGAGAACGATAAGTACGTCACTGGATCGCTCCTGCATCGTTCTGCTGTTGCCGTGTTTGACGTCTCCTAGCGACCTAAACAGCGACGCTGCAGCGATCGGCTTGTTGTCTATATCACTGCAGCGTCGCTTAGTGTAACGGTACCTTTACACTCAGGACTTGAGAAAGCAAAGAGTTAAGTGACCCTTATAGAGCTGTGCTCACAGAGACAAAGGAGGTAATAAAAGTACATTTGAAAAGTGATTTTTAGGAAGAGCTAGGTCATACGAAAGGAGGTCAAACCCATTTAAAGTCCTTCCCAACATGCGCCGCATGTATACGGTGCGCAAGTGTCAGCTTTTTATGAGAGCTGACACCCTGCAGCAATGGCCACGATCGGTAGTAGCTGTAAATAGAAGCATTGCAAAGTATTAGGTCATCAACCTGTCAGTGTGAAGTTGATGTCCTATCCTGGGACAATGTGAAAAAGTTTAAAAAAAAGTTAATAAAAATTGTAAAAATATTTAAAAAATTTCAAAAATAAATAATAAAAAAATTAATCCAATAAATACATTAATTTATGTTAAAAAAAAAAAGTACATATATTTGGTATCGCCGCATCCAGAATGACCAGACCTATAAAACACTCTCTCTACTTAACCCTTTCAATGAACATCATCAAAAAATAAATGAAAAAGCAAATAACTATGCTTTACAATCATACTGCCGATCAAAAGTGGAATAAATGCGATCAAAAACATGAATGTAAATAAAAATGGTATCTCTGAAAAAGTCATCTTGTCCTTCAAAAAAGAAAGCCACCATACAGCTCTGTCAGCAGAAAATTAAAACATTTAAAGCCCTCAGAATGAAGGGATGCAAAAATATTTTTTTCTCTAAAATAATTTTTATTGTGTAAAGGCTCCAAAACATATAAAAATGATATAAATGTGGTATTGCTGTAATCATACTGACCCGAAGAATAAAGCTGCCTTATCAATTTTACCAAACACAGAGCATCCTTAAAAAAAAAGCAATTCTTGAATGGTTGGTTATTGTTTATGCTGCATCCCAAAAATTGGAATAGAAAACAATCAAAAAATGCAATGTGCCCAAAAATACTAGCAATGAAAACATCAACTTATCCAGCAGAAAACAAGCCCTCAAATGACTCTGTTGGCAGAAACATGGAAAAATTATATTTCATGTCACTCAGAGATGTAGATGTAAACCCCAATGTAAGTGCTCAGCGTAGAGCACCAGATAAATGTGATCCCAAATGTTATGTAGAATGTTCTCAATAAAAGCTTCAACTCAATCCACAAAAAAAAAGCAAGTCTCCGCTCAGCTTAGTCATCTGTTAATGGAAATATTGGAGGCTTCCACGTACAGGTAATACAACGGCTCTGGAAAAACGCTATGGCTCCTCTCCCCCCAAAAGAAATTCAGCAAATTCTAAACTCCCAAATCCAAATGTCCCCCCTCCTGAGTCTCAGTGTGCCTAATTGCTGCTTGTTTCTGGAAAACACCCATGGAGTCAAAGTCGTCACTACACCTGTAGATAAATTCCCAAGGGGGCATAATTTCTAAAATGGGGTCACTTAGGGGCTCTTATATGTAGTCCACAATCTATTCTAGCAAAATCTGCACTCCAGGGGGAAAATAGCGCTCTGTCTCTTCCGAGTCTCGCAGTATGGCTAAGCAGTACTGTACAGCCACATATGGGGTATTTTCATATTCAACAGAAATTGTTGGACAAATTTGTGCACCACTGTTACCCATTCCCAGAGTGGAAATATAGAATCTGGGGCTAAAACTAAATTTTGAACTATAAGACTTTCCTACAAAATTTTTGAAGAAAAAAGTATGTCTTATAGTCCGAAAAATACTGTAATTTATTTCTTCATTGCCCAATGGTTTAAAGTTATGTGACACATCTGTATTGTCAATATTATAACTGCACCCTTAGATTAATTCATTCAGAGGTGTAGTTTGTAAAATGGGGTCATTTATGGGGGTTCTGCTGTTCTGGTACCTCAGGGGTTCTGCCAAAGTGACACAGCATCCTCAAACCAGTCCAGCAAAATCTGAACTCCAAAATGGAGCTTATTCTCTTCTGAGCTTTGCACTGTGCCTCAAAAGAATTTTTCACCAACATATGGGGTATTCATGTACTCAGAACAAATTGCACAACACATTTTGTGGTCCATTTTTCCTGTTAAGCTTGTGAAACAATGTAGGCCTAAAAGAACATCTTTGTGGTAAAAAAATGTGATTTTTGTATTTTCATGGCTCATTGTTATAAACTTCTGTGAAGCAACCGGGGTTTAATGTGCTCACCACACATCAAGATAAATTCCTTGAGGGGTCTAATTGCCATGACTTCCGCTAATTATTGCAGCAAATTTTACAATCAAAAAGTCAAATGGCGCTACTTCCCTTTTGACGTCAGCCATGTGCCCAAACAGTGGTTTTCCTCCACATATGCAGTATCGACATCCTCTGGAGAAATTGCACAAGTAAATGCAAGTCATATTGAACAAATTTTATCACTGTCGTGAGGTACAATATGTCATGAGAAAAAATTCTCAGAATTGTTGTGATCCATTGAAGCGTTCCAGAGTTACTATCACAGTCACTATCTAGTGGTAAAATTGTATCTGGTCATGGTGTGACAGTATTTGTCCCTTGTGTGTAGTCTTGGTATAGTGGGTTTTGCTCAGTTACAGGATGTGGGTTATATTCAGACAATATGAGGTAGGAATATATGGTCATGGAATCACGGCATTATTTCTTGTATGTGTTATTATTGGTATATTGGTCTTGGTATAGTGGTTTTGTGTTTTTGTTCAGTATAGCATAGGAATAATCTTTTTTATTCAGAAATTATATGACTGTTTTAATATAAGTAGTGGTTAATTTACTAATGTACTAAATAGAAAAAATACTTATAAAACACAGCAATAAGATAAGTTTTTGTCAGCTTTTATATGGTATTGGTGTGTTTTTCAACACTATTAATGCAACTGGGGCCTATGTTTCTGAACAACATGCTAATGTGCATGGGGGCTGTGGGGCCCAAAAACAATAAATAATATTTATTGCAACAATTATTGGTTATTTAGATTCTGAATTGTGGAGTAGAATAATGGCTATAACAATAACAATAATAATATTTATTAGTATTTTATTTAAGTACCTTTATGGTATTTTTAGTAGTGTTTTTTTGCAATGACTAAAGTCCGTCACCTCTGTTTGGAAGGTCTGCTGACCAACCCCTAACCGCAATTTTTTTTAGTAATAAGCCCAGTTTAACATCATCGTTATGGTATTTGTGATGCATGAAATAGTGATGGGAATGCCAGCAGGCGAGGAGGTTTAAAGGGATTCCATCTCGCTGTCACAAAATACTGACCTCGCCCCCGAACAGGGGTCCTACACATTGATCTGCTCCTCCCTCTTACAATTAATAGTGGATTATATTACACCTAGGAGGTGTTTTATGCTAAGCTATTAAATAGCAAGGAGCCCACATGCAGTTCTTACCTGTCTACTGTGATCTCCCTTGCCCAGAATATAATACCAGATTACTAGAGGACTAGCAATGAGTCAGCTTCAAACTAATCTAAGGTATTACAGCATCTAAAGTGAATAACACAATTAAATGTTGTCTTCTAGTTTTCTGGCAGTAAAAATGACTTATTGTATAATAAGTTTCTAAATCATTTAAAGTTTCAGTAACTATTTTCCAAAACTGAAATTTTTGTCAATGATTTCAAACATTCCCCCTTAGGAAGCTGCAAACCTGGCTAGAATGTGTATTGCTTATGCAGATGCACAGCTTATGCTCAACTTTTAGATGTAAATAAGAATATATTCTTTCCATGATTGCAAGCAAAAACTTGAAGAGAGATTAAAAGCGGACCTTTAACAGGACAAAAGTGGCCAGGTTTTTCTGTTATTTTATTCCCGCTGCATTCCTGTATGTTCTGTTTTCTACATCTATGTAGATGCAAGCAACTAATATTGTTGAAAGATAAAAAAAACTGCCTCACAAAGTGTGTGTGTGTGTTACATACAGTACTGATTTTATGCTCACCTATTTTAAAGGGAATCTGTCAGCAGGCGTTTGGTATGTAATCTGACAACAGAGGTAGGGACAGAGAACCTAATTCAAGGAATGTATCACTTAGTTTCCTGGATGCAACAGTTATTACAGAGTCACGGTTTTCTCTGCTGCAGATTTACCAGATCTGAGATGCTCAGAAGGTATGTTCATCATGTTCTGCAGTGTCTAGGGGAGAACAATATGTTTGTCAAATTGTCCAACACTCCTTGCCTTACCTTGACTACCCTGCTTCCAGCCAGGGTCCTGAAAATGTTTCTACTGTTCTCTCCTGGTTTTGTCCCCAAAAGTTGTGAGCCATGCAGCGGTTAATGGGCTTCACCAACTTTTACAGACAAATTTTTACTTTTATTCCACACTTATCATCCCTCATAGCACCTATCTTCTCCTTATCCAAGAAGGGCACTAATGCTAGGATCTGGCCTGAGTCGGCCGTGTCGGCCTTCTAGCATTTCAAAGAGGACTTTCTGAGAACTCTAGTGCTGCATCACCCCGATCCTAACAAACAGTTTCTCTCGGATGTTGATGCCTCCTCTTCTCAAAGAACTTATTCTGGGAGGTCTGCCCCTTGCGGTTTCTTCTCTAAACTGTTTTAGCCGGCCCAGCAAAACTATGCTATTGGAGATCATAAACTCCTGGCCTTCAGGATGGTGCTCAAGGAATGGCGACATCTACTGGAAGGTACCAGCTTTCCGGTAATAATATACAAGGGCAATAAGAATTTGATCTCCTAATGGTTAAATCTTGTTGTTTTGACTTCATGTTACACTTCCATACTGGGTAGATGAATGTCAAAGCAGATACTCTGTCTTTATCCTTTGACATGACTGATTTCACCGAGGAGTCGCAGGCGCAGCACATCATCGACATGCTCAGTATTGTTGAATCTGCCCCGTCCTTCTGAAAGACATTCCTCTTGGTGATAACTTTGTTCCTACTGCTAGGATGAGGAGATTTCTGTCCTGGGGACACAAATCCAAGCAAGCCAGCCATATGGGCATACGTAAATCTAGCGAGCTGATTGCTCACCGCTTCTAGTTGCTCTTCCTGGCCAAGGATGTTCAGGACTTCGTAACCGCTTGTTCACAGTATTCCAGAAACAAGTTCTCCAGGAACAACCCTGCAGGTCTTCTGCCTTTGTTGGTTCCTTCCACTATCTGGCAACATATTGCTATGGACTTCATCATGGACCTGCCCCTCTTTGATACCACAACACCATCTGAGTTGTTGTGGATCAGTTCCCTAAGATGGCTCACTTCATTCCTCTGGCCAGTTTTCTCTCTGCGCCCAAACTCACCTTGCAGTTTTTCCAACATGTGTTTTGTCTCCATGGTATTCCTCTCCATATTGTTTCTGATCTCTGAGTCCAGATCACTTCGGTTTTGTAGAGCTCGCAGATTCTCTTTTCTTCTTTGTATACTCCCAGCACCCTCAAGTGCCCTCTCTTATGTCTGCTTCCTCTGGGGTATAAGCAGCTGATTCCTCTTGTGGCAACTACCTCCAGATTTGGTGGCACTGGCAAACTCAGACCTTCTTCTTTAAGACCATGGTCCGGATGAAGACTCATGAGGACAAGAAGAGAGGTTTGCAGTCTTAGTATCACCCAAGATATAAAATCTGGCTGTCATTCTGGAATATTCGCCTAAAGGTTTCTTCTTACAAGTTCACCGCACAGTAACTCGGTCCGTCAAGTTCCTCAGACAAATTAATCCAGTGACCTACTGTCTTCAACTCCCAGCAAATCTATGGGTCCAAAACAATTTTCATGTCTCATACCTGAAGCCGCTGGTCCTGAATCACTTCTTGAATCCCTATTTTTCTTCCGATACCCCTGATCCTGAGGGTCCCTTGGACGTCTTTGAGGTTACGAATATTTTAGATTCAAGGGAGGATCTTGTATCTAGTGGATTGGAAGGGCTTCGGTCCTGAGAAGAGATACTGGGAGCCTGCGGAGAACATCTGTGCACGTTATCTTGGAAAGCTTTCTCTATCGGTAAGGACAGGAAAAGTAGGGGCTTAAAGGGGGTACTGTCATGGAAGTAACGTGCATGAGTTCCCAGAGCCATGCTACTCACTGTGTTTGCCACTTTCCTCATTCCTGTATCATGTTGCCGCATGGAGTACATCATACAGGACTTCCAACTCTGCTGCATATTCCTACTGGCTTTAAGGAGGCGTGGCCAGATTGTGCCAGAATTCAACCCTGCTGTGTCCTGCAGGATTTTGTTTCTCCAGCCTTTCCCCTGCCAGAAAGGTATATATTATGCTGCTCCTCCTCCTGTTCCCTGCCAGAACTCAGGTTCATGTTCATGTTCTTTTCCATCATTCAGTCTAGTGTTTTGTCTCGTCTCACCTATTACTGACCAAGTTTGTTTACCAATTCTGTATGACCTCTCCACTCCTGTTCTCAGATTAGTTTAGTGAACCCATGCTGCCTGCCCTGACCTTGAACCATCTGTCTATGCTTCTGTCTTCACCCCTCTGTGCTCTGTGTGCCTGCTTTGACTCCTAGGTCAGCTGCTGCAGGATCGGCAGACTGCCTTGGAGTGACACTTAGTGGCTACATGAGGCCAAGCCTATCCTCACCACTAGAGGCTCTAGTGAAAGCCATGTAATCACTTAAAAGCATCAAAAATTGAACACAACGCGTCAGAGTGGAGAGTGGTTCGGACATCAGCTGAGACGCGTCTCCACGGCAACTCCAGAGCAGAGAGCCAGCGGAAGCACACACCGTGGGTGGTGAGGCTGAAGGAAACACGTTGCGCCGGGCGGGGGAGTAGTCAGGCATCACATGACCGTTCCGAGTGCTATGAGGTCACAAATCGTATAGCACTCTTTCGATGTATACGCTATGGTGAGCGAGCAATAAACGTCACTTCCAGGTCACATAGTACGCATTAGGTCCCAGAGAGTCTGAAGAGTGGTGACGTCACTGAGAAAAGGAAAAGAACAAGGCTGGATACTGGAGAAAGTGGCAATAGGTGACTATATTAATACACTCACACTACATTTCATGCATATACACACATTTAAGGAAAAAAAACTAATTATGGGAGTGTTCCCGTAATATATGTGGATCATTCTGGGGCAGTTTGATTTGTAAACCTGCCTCATTATGTGAGTAAACATATTAAAATATATGCATACAAGTTAGTTGTAACAATCCAACTTTATTTTTTTTATAAACAACTTTTAAAGTCCAAATTACAAAAGTCATTTTTAGCAAAGGCACTATCATGGGCAAACAGATGTTGTTTGTAATGACGATAACGCAACTACAATATCACAAAAAGTGCATCTATAGAAGTCAAGACCGATCATTCCATAACCTTCACTGCATGAGCACAGTAAGTCTCTAAAGGCTGCAGGCGACTTTTACTCTGGACTATGTTTTTTGTCAGATCAATGACAAGTCACGTTAACAGCAGTATTTAATTCTATCAATATGTGACCAATTGTGTTAGATTGTTTGTTCATTGATTTTGCTTAGTGCCAGAGTTTGAGCTTTTAAAATGTAACTACTTTCCCCTGAGTCACATTGCACAATGACAAATGGGGAGTGTCTGCATAACCAGTGCTCTCAGACACTAAGATCCCCATAACTGGCATATAACACCCTTTCTGATAATTGCTGATTTTATCTGTCAACTGGTGACTTTGTTTTTTTAAAATTTTTCTACCAGAACCATTTACCGTATTTCCATTATATTTGCAAAGGGAGTATCAACTCATGACTTTTGGGGCTTGATTAAAGTATATCGCCTCTTCAGACGACAATTAAAAGGTAGACACCACCCAACACAAGACAATGGTTGTTTGTAGTCCTTGTAGTAGTAATTTTTAGGTCTAAGGGTATGTTCCCATGGTCAGCAAACGCTGCGGGTTGGACGCTGTGTACATCCGCAGCATCCAACCCGCAGTGGCCAGATGTTAGAGCATAGTGGATGGGATTTCAAGAAATCCCATGTCAACTATGCATGCACTGGCACCCACGGATTCCCTGCGGAGACAGACATGCTGTGTGTCTTTCCAGACTGCAGCATGTCTATTTAGTTTATTCAGTCTATGCAAGATAAATATCACCTGTACAATGTATTGGACGTTGTGATTCCACACGATTCAATGAACACATGCAGAATCACCTGCGTTCAAAAGCCAGCAGTGCTTTGGACACTGCGGACATGTGCTACGTCCAAAGCGCTGCCTATACTAAATGTGTGCACATACCCTAAGGCCTCAGACAGACATAATTTTTTTTTACATATGAGAAAAACAGACCAAGCTTCATCAGTGATTTTTATCAGTTTCATCAGATTTTCATCAGAGTTTGCTCAGAGTATCATCAGTTTTTGTTATTGATGAGAAAAAAAAAGTTTCTCCACCTTCTATCTATCAATGAAAAATGACAGTTCACAGATGGCATCCGATTGCTTTCTTATTTTTTCACAGACCCATAGACTTTCATTGCCGAGTTTGGTCAAACACTTCGAGTTATATCTCTGTGATTTTGCCTGCACCACTCGGTGCACACAAAATCAAGGACATGTGATCAGCAACATAGACTGTCATAGGTATGAGTGCTATCCATGAAAAAAAAAAGATAGCACATGTGCATGAAAACCTGATGTGAGAATGAGCCCTTGGGCTGTGTTCACCGCTGAGGTAATGCCGTGGCTATAAACTGCAGCAGCCCTGTAATGCTGCTGTCTTTCCACTGTTTGGATATAATATTATTTATTATTATAGTGCCATTTATTCCATGGTGCTTTACATATGAGGAGGGGTATACATAATAAAAACAAGTACAATAATCTTGAACAATACAAGTCACAACTGGCACAGGAGGAGAGACGACCTGTGAGGGCTCACAATCTACAAGGGATGGGTGAGAATACAGTAGGTGAGGATAGAGCTGGCCGTGCAGCGGTTTGGTCGATCGGTGGTTACTGCAGGTTGTAGGCTTGTCGGAAGAGGTGGGTCCTCAGGTTCTTTTTGAAGGTTTTGATGGTAGGTGAGAGCCTGATATGTTGTGGAAGAGAGTTCCAGAGTAGGGGTGATGCACGAGAGAAATCTTATATGCGATTGTGGGAAGAGGAGATAAGAGGGGAGTAGAGAAGGAGATCTTGTGAGGATCGGTGGTTGCTTGCAGGAACGTACTGGGAGACGAGGTCACAGATGTATAGAGGAGAAAGGTTGTGGATGGCTTTTTATGTCATGGTTAGGGTTTTGTACTGGAGTCACTGGGTAATGGGGAGCTAGAGAAGGCGATTCGAGAGGGGAGTGGCCGGGGAATAGGGGAGGGACAGGTGGATTAGTCGGGCAGCTGAGTTTAGAATAGATTGGAGGGGTGCAAGAGTGTTAGAGGGGAGGCCACAGAGCAGGAGGTTACAGTAGTCAAGGCGGGAGATGATGAGGGCATGAACTAGGGTTTTTGCAGACACTTGGTTTAGGAATGTACGGATCCGTGAAATATTTTTGAGTTGAAGGCAGCAGGAAGTGGAAAGGGCTTTGGATATGTGTTTTGAAGGAGAGATCAGTGTCAAGGATTACCCCCAGACAGCAAGCTTGTGGGACTGGGGAGAGTGGGCAGCCGCTTACTGTAATGGATAGGTTCGTTGGGGGGTTGCGTGAGATGGGGGAAAGACGATGAATTCTGTTTTGTCCATGTTAAGTTTTTGAAATCTAGCGGAGAAGAAGGATGAAATAGCGGATAGACATTGCGGGATTCTAGTTAGTAGGGTAGTGATATCTGGTCCAGCGATGTAGATCTGTGTGTCGTCAGCATAGAGATGATACTGAAAACCATGAGATTCTATGAGCGTCTAATACAGGAGAATATTGTCTGAAACCTGCGTGAAAAAGCGCTCCCCAAATGTAGTGTTCACATACTGTTCTCCTGCAGAATGAATTAATCTTGCAGTCAAACAACTGTTTCACCTACACCCTGTGAGGCCATTTCAATCCGCCACATGGTCTTGAATGTGAAACACTGTTTTCCAACAAGATTAGTTATTGTGCGTGGAAACAGTGGAAAGATTGCAGTGGAACAGGGCTGTTGCAGTTTAAGATTGAACACAGCCTAAGGCCGGCCTCATACTAGCGTGTTTTACGGACGTAAGAGAGGTGCTGAAAATACGGATTGCATACGGTACAATGCTTCTCTATGCCCCAGCTCCTATCAGCCGTATTTTACTGATCCGTATTATACGTTGTTCTACGACTGTAGAAAATCGCAGCATGCTGCGTTTGTCACCATATTGCGCAAAAAATATGCCAATGAAAGTCTATGGGGGCCAGAAAAATACAGATTACACACGGACCAGCAGTGTGATTTGTGAGAAATACGCAGCGGTGTGCTATAGAAAAGCTGGCAATTCAGTGCGGTGTACAGTAAAATCACACTGACAGGTTAGAATAGAAGAGCTAAAATAAATGTCTACACATAGTATAGGGGTAAATATATATATATATATATGTCAGTGAGACACATATATGTATATATATTAATATTTCATACAGCGCTAGATAGCTTAAAAGCCGGTAATTCAATTGCCGGCTTTTGCTATCTCCTTCACAAACCCGACATGATATGAGACATGGTTTACATACAGTAAACCATCTCATATCCCTTTTTTTTTGCATATTCCACACTGCTAATGTTAGTAGTATGTATGTGCAAAATTTGGGCGCTCTAGCTATTAATTTAAAGGGTTAAATCGCGGAAAAAATTGGCATGGGCTCCCGCACAATTTTCTCCGCCAGAATGGTAAAGCCAGTGACTGAGGGCAGATATTAATAGCCTGGAGAGGGTCCATGGTTATTGGCCCCCCTGGCTAAAAACATCTGCCCCCAGCCACCCCAGAAAAGGCACATCTGGAAGATGCTCCTATTTTGGCACTTGGCCACTCTCTTCCCATTCCCGTGTAGCGGTGGGATATGGGGTAATGAAGGGTTAATGTCACCTTGCTATTGTAAGGTGACTGTTGTGAATTCTGTGGCAGAGCTCCCTCCTGTGGTCACAAGTGGTACTTCGGCTGATTCTCTCTGTGAGCTTCTGTTGGTGGAGGGAAGTGGTACTGCGGCTTCTGAGTTTCCTCCCTCAGGTGATCTGGTGAGGTCGTTAGGTGCTTCTCTACTTAACTCCACCTAATGCTTTGATCCTGGCTTCCTGTCAATGTTCCAGTGTTGGACTTTCCCTGGATCATTCCTGTGGCCTGCTGCTCTGCATAGCTAAGTTCTTCTTTGCTATTTGTTTGCTATTTTTTCTGTCCAGCTTGTCTAATTTGTTGCTGGAAGCTCTGGGATGCAAAGGGTGTACCTCCGTGCCGTTAGTTCGGTACGGAGGGTCTTTTTGCCCCCTTTGCGTGGTTTTCTTTAGGGTTTTGTGTAGACCGCAAAGTTATCTTTTCTATCCTCGCTCTGTTAAGAAAGTCGGGCCTCACTTTGCTGAATCTATTTCATCTCTACATTTGTCTTTTCATCTTAACTCACAGTCATTATATGTGGGGGGCTGCCTTTTCCTTTGGGGTATTTCTCTGAGGCAAGGTAGGCTTATTTTCTATCTTCAGGCTAGTTAGTTTCTCAGGCTGTGCCGAGTTGCATAGGCAGAGTTAGGCGCAATCCACGGCTGCCTCTAGTGTTGTTTGGAGAGGATTAGGGATTGCGGTCTGCAGAGTTCCCACGTCTCAGAGCTCGTTCTATGATTTTGGGTTATTGTCAGATCACTGTATGTGCTCTGACCGCTATGTCCATTGTGGTACTGAATTGCCTTTCATAACAGGTGACATTAAGCCAGGTTAATAATGGAGAGGCATCAATTATGACACCTATCCATTATTAATCCAATAGTATGAAATGGTTAAAAAAAAACACACACACACATTATTACAAAGTATTTTAATGAAACCCCTTCAGATGGATTTACATTGTTGGACGTGACAGAACGACGGAAGGTATGGGATATTGTTGTTTTTTATTTTACCTCTTTTACAGAACGAGGGTCTTCAGGTGGATTACCAGTATAATAAAATATTACAACAACCTGTGTATTTATTTCATTAAAATACTTTGTAATAATGTGTGTGTGTTTTTTAACCATTTCATACTATTGGATTAATAATGGATAGGTGTCATAATTGACGCCTCTCCATTATTAACCTGGCTTAATGTCACCTTACAATAGCAAGGTGACATTAACCCTTCATTACCCCATATCCCACCGCTACACGGGAATGGGAAGAGAGTGGCCAAGTGCCAGAATAGGCGCATCTTCCAGATGTGCCTTTTCAGACGTGGCTGGGGGCAGATGTTTTTAGCCGGGGGGCCAATAACCATGGACCCTCTCCAGGCTATTAATATCTGCCCTCAGCCACTGGCTTTACCATTCTGGCGGAGAAAATTGTGCGGGAGCCCACGCCATTTTTTTCCTTTAAATTAATAGCTAGAGCGCCCAAATTTTGCAAAAAAAGGATATGAGATGGTTTACTGTATATAAACCATGTCTCATATCATGTCGGGTTTGTGAAGGAGATAGCAAAAGCCGGCAATTGAATTACTGGCTTTTAAGCTACCGTATCTAGCGCTGTACGATACATTAATATATATATATATGTATATATATATATGTGTGTCTCACTGACATATATATATATATATATATATAGACAGTATATATGTTTTTACGATTTTTTGAGAACATGGATCCATTGTATGTCCGTATGTCAGTTTTGCAAGCCTGCGAGAAAATCTCGCAGTACGGATGCCATATGGATTACATACAGAGGATGTCATGTGCAAAATACGCTGACACACCCTGCCTACGGATGAGATACGGACCACTATTTTGGTGACTTTTCTGCGTATTACGACCGTAAACTACGGACCGTGTTTTTATACGCTGAGTGTGAGGCCGGCCCAAAGTTGCTCATACCTGCTCATCAAATAGTCTTTCTAGACTTCCTCTGCGCATATGGCCCTATACACATGTGGAGCTAAGTGTGCAGGTCTTCTGCACGGGGCGAGAGGAGGTGATAGCTTATAGCCAGAGAGAGAATCGGGTGGTTAAATTAAAAATGCCCAACTCATAATCTCAGCATAATCTGTTGGACAAGAGTGTGGAGGCCTCCATATACATTAGATGGTCATCTGGTCTTGCTGGAATTGGTGGGTTAGGTCATCTACTGTAATGTTTATGATGGGGCCTATAGAATTCCATTACCTAGAATAGAACCAGTGCATGATACTCGCCGGGTATCAGCCTGTTGCCTCTACAAATGCAGTGCCTATAACCATATATTAATAGCTCTTCATGCCCACTGTAACATCGGCTGGAGCAGATGCCTGGTCAAACACTTGAAATACAATCTATTAATTTTTGAGTCTTTCTTTAAATTATTAAAACTGTGTTTCTTTAAATTCCATTAGGAATTCCTTTGCTTTCCAATGCATGAAGCTCTGCTGTACAATATAAATATTCTAACCTCACGTGAGTAAAAAAAGTGGCTGCCACAAAATATGTTGTGTAGCAAAAAATAAACAATATGATAGATGTTCTCTTTTTCATGGGTTAAAAATTCCAGGTCATGGTATTGATTGTGTGAAGATGCCGTAAGCTTTTTAGTCCTTTCCAGTGCTCAGCTTATCAATTTACTTGCAAATGGTTCCCTAAAGTATTAACCCAGGTTAATTATTCGTCAAATATGATTATGCAGTGGTAATGTAAAAAATCGGAAGTGCGGGATGGAATTTTTCACTCCAGCAGTTTGGCTATTGCGGCAGCTGCTGGAATTGCTGGAGTAATTACTAGGCCATTCCAGCTGGTGGATCTGTATTTTGGTTCAGAAAAAGGATGAGAAAAAATATGAAATGGAAAAAAAAGTCAGAGAAGCGGGAATATAAGCTTTGCCAATCGACGTAAGGAGAGATTTCACAGCTGCCACTGGTGATAAATGAGAAAGTGAGGGCCAGCGTCCAATCAATACATGTAAATGCTCCTCATCATTACCGCTTTTTATACACACTTCTCAATTAGCCTTTCCTCCCACTGGTAGGGAGCATTGTCACGCTTTCTGGACTGTGAAAGTGGCTGCGCTCTCAGCTCACCTGCAAGTGTATCACTCGGCACTACTGGAGCCGCCTGAAGCTCCGTCTGGCAGCAGGTGGCAGGGAAAGTGCGAATTTCCTGCCCAATGAAATCCTCAGCCCTGCCATGTAATTAAATACCTGGTTAGTTTCATATATTGCTCTACAGCTTGTTAATAATAATAAATAGAAACAAAAATTTTTTTCCCCTTTCAGAATTTTTGTGACTAGATACATACAGGCAAAACCAAATCTAAATATACGCAATTATACAAAACAGGGGTCAGAACTAAAAAAAGGAAAACAATGTTTTATAGCTCTAGGATGGGTGCATATTTATATAGTGTGAGAACATTTATATATTGTGTTCCAATAAACCTGAAAAGCGGTCTTGTGCAAAACCACAAGTTGCTGGATCAGATTTTCATTAGTGTTTGGTTTAAGTGTCTATTTTTGCAATCATTGTTTTATCCATTTTTCAGGCTTCATCTACTAACTATAAAGGGGTATTCCCATCTCCAAGATCCTATCCCAATATGTAGTAGGCATAATAATAATAATAATAATAATAATAGTGGCCAATACCTTCAGTTAGAAATGTAGTATAGTTCTTATGATTTGTTATGTCTCTTTCCTCATGTGCAGGCATTGCAGGACCTTCAGTTTCCATGGTTATGACCACTAGCAAATAGCTGACTTCACCAGTGATCGTAACCATGGATTCCTAAGGTCTTGCAATGTCAGAACATCAAGAAAGAGACATAGTGAATCAGAAAAACTATACTACATTTCTAATTGGAGGTGTTTGCTAATATTATTACATCTACTACATGTTGGGATAGGACCTTGGAGATAGGAATATCCCTTTAAACAAATAAAAAGGACAACACAATATTAGCCCCATAGACTATAATGGGGTATGTGTTCTATCTCTTCAAAGGATAGAGCATGTATTAGGCCGGGATCACACATGCGAGAAACATGTCCGTGTCTCGCAGGTGAAATCCAAGCTCTGGCGCCGGCACTCCAGAGCGGAGCGTGCGGCCGCATAGCAACACATGGAGCCGCACGCTCCGCTCTGGAGTGCCGGCGCCAGAGCTTGGGTTTCACATGCGAGACACGGACGTGTTTCTCGCATGTGTGATCCCGGCCTTATGTGTGAAAACAGATGCCTGAATGCGACCCGAGGAGAAGCTTGGAACTTTTTAACTTTTTTTTAAATATGAGAAAAATAAATGAAACATTGTGGAAAAAATGATCACACTGTCCAAACACTGATTAAAATCTGGTCCAGCAGACTAACACTAATGGAAATCATTATGTTTTTTCTCATATGAGAAAAAACGAACGTGTCAATGGGGCCTAGGACTTTTACACATTCATTTTCTTGTGGTATAAGTGCTATCCATTTATTTCTTTTAGGATGGATCACGGACCTTTTCTAATCAATGTGCCTATATTTTACGTATTTTTTATGTGGACTGATTGTCTTATTTTAATCTATATTACAAATCAAAACCTGTGAAAAAAATGGATAGAACATGGATGTCCTGTGTGTGCTGTCCTGTCCGTATTTTACTTGTTAATGAGAAGAAGCTAAGGAAGTTTTCTCTTCATATCAAAAGAACAGAGGCAAGAAACGGACACATGGTCCAAAAATGTCTTACTGCGCTGCAAAAAAACAGACTGTTTTATACATATGATAACATAAGTGAAATGTGGAACTGAATGGTCATAGGGCTCATTCAGACAAGCTTACCAGGGTATGTACACATAATGTATTTTTTGGGTGGTACCCTCTGTAACCCGCCTGAAAAAGCGCTGAACAAATGTTAAAAGCTGTGCATATTGTCAGTCTTTTGATCGTCTTTATCTGCTTCACCTTTGTAAAGACGTGAAGCTCATAAAAGAAGTGACGAGTCCATTCTTCAGACAGCTTCTGCTGGGAAGTCACCCACTAGGTGATATGTACAAGCTAAATAAATTCCGGATAGCAACGAAGCTGAAGCCTAAAGTGACTCTAAGGGTATGTGCACACGTTGCGGATTGTCTGCGGATCCGCAGCGTTTTTTGAGGTGCAGAAATGCTGCAGATCTGCAATTGATTTACAGTACAATGTAAATCAATGAGAAAAAAAAAGCTGTGCACACTTTGCAGAAAATCCGCTGCGGAAACGCTGCGGTTTAAAAGAAGTAGCATGTCACTTCTTTTTTGTGAATCTGCAGCGTTTTTGTACCCACTCCATTATAGAAAACCGCAGGGGTAAAAAATGCAGCAAATCCGCAAGAAAACCACAGCAAAAACGCACAAAAACGCTGCGGAACCGCACAAAAAACGCGACAAATCCGCAGGTGCGTTTTATGCCAGGAGAGGAAGAATCCGCACCAGAAGTTCCTAGGCCGCAATGTGTGCACATAGCCTTAAAGTGCCAAAGAAGACACTTCAGCTCTTCAGGAAAAACTGCCAGCATCTTCCTGAAGAAACAAATTACACTGCCATATACTGTATAGATGAACCAGTACATTATGATAATTTATGTAATACTTACATTAAAAATGCCTCTGATAGGACTAAAACAAACAGAAAATCATGGAATATACTTCATACAAAGCAATACATTGAAAAAAATATAGGGGGAAAATCATCAAAGTGTTTACACCTGAAAACTGGCATTAAACACTTCAAACACACCAGTTTCAATCATCTCCAACAAAATGGGCAGAGCTTGGAAGGAGCTGGGGCAGCACGTATCTTATGCTAGAAATGTTACTCCAGTCATTGACTAGAATAACATTTTGGGTAAGACGCCCACACTTTATATGATGCAACCAAATCATTAAGTGCACATGCACCTCTTAAAAAAGCACTCCCATAAAAGTGTCTATCCTTTTAATCCCTTCATGACATGCGCCGTACATGTACTGCACATGTCGTGTCTCTCCCTTTGATTTTGATTTGTTTTGAAAAGCTGAAATGTGCTCTTAAAAGCCGCTGGAGAATCACGATCCATTCATGGCTGTTAACCTGTTAAATGCCGCTGTCGATCTCTGACAGCAGCATTTTAATGTGATTGCGCTGGAAGCGCGTCACTAATACCGCCCATCGGCGCCCATGTCGAAAGACCGCTGGTCACCAGTGGGTTGGCATGACCCCTATGGTTGTCTTTGCCGGATTGCTCATTGCTGGATTGCTATGAGTGCTGCCCAGCGGTCGGCCTTCATAGCAAGTGAGCATTTCAGCTACACACAGGCAATCTAATCATCACCTGTGTGTAGCAGAGGCGATCAGAAGATCTCAGCTTCTAGTCTCCCATGGAGACTTTTGAAGTAAGTGAAAAGTAAAAAAAAAAGGTTTTTAAAAATATAAAAAAATAAAAAAAATATAAAAGTTCAAATCACCCCGTTTTGCCCCATTCAAAATAAAACATATATACACATGGTATTTTTGGTCACTGCAACATTGCATTAAAATGCAATAAAGGGCAATCAAAAGATTGTATTTACACCAAAATGTTATCATTAAAAACGTCAACTCAGCGCATAAAAAATAAGCCCCAGAACACGAAAAATGGAGACACTACAGGTTTTGGAAAATAGTGCTATTTTTTTTTAACATATGTTGGATTTTTTTCATCAATTAAATAAAAAACAATCTATACATGTTTAGTGTCTATGAACTTGAAATGACCTGGAGAATCATAATGGCAGGTCAGTTATAACATTTGGTGAACATGGTAAAAAAAAAACCTCACAAAAACAGTTACACTTTTTTGGCAATTTCACCATATTTGGAATATTTTTCCTGTTTTCCAGTACATGATATGGTAAAACGAATGGTGTTTTTCAAAAGTGCAACTTCTCCTGTAAAAGAAAAGTACCACATGGCCATTTTAACAGAAAAATAAAAATGTTATAGCTCTGGGAAACAGGGGAACAAAAAACAGAAAAGCATAAACGAAAATGGGCTGCGACATGAAAGGGTTAATATATTCCAGTCACCATACTATACAGCACTATAGCACTGTGTACTTACAATTGCTTATTTTGCCTTTCTACTCATATAATCCTAATCTTTTCTCTGCTCTATGTACAAGCAGGAAGTCTCTTGTCCCTCCATTTATCATCCCCCTCTCCAACTCCTGACACAGCTGCTCTTTCTCCCCCTGCTAGGGATTTTTTCAGTGATTGATGACCCATACATGGAAAATTGACCTCCTGTTTCTACATAGAGCTTAGAAGAATTCAGCTAGTCAGTTTTTAATCATGTGATGTCATAGACCTAATGGAAAAGATTAGAACTATCTGGGTAGAAAGGCAAAATGAGCAATTGTAAGTATACAGTGCTGTATAATATGATGACTGCAATATATTGATGATAAAAATATTATGGGAGTGCTTCTTTAATGAATTTAGAGCATCTTATTCCTGCACAGTCCATATTAACACTGACGAGCAACATGCCAGTCTCAATGAATCAAAGCCATAGTGATTAGTGAAGACAGCATAAAAATGACATTTTTCAAATACTTATCAGCATTTTTATTATACCTTTTATATGCTATTTAATAATACAAATCCTTGTCTGGTTAAAGAAAAGGCTGTACAAAGATATTTCTGCGCTAAAATAAAAATGGCTATTGACTAAATATGTTCTTAAAAGGGTTGTTTCATGAAGACAAACTTTTGAGACAGCTGCCCAAGTCAATCAGCTTGTTAGCTTGGGTCTAGATTTGGGTCCCAAAACTCTCAGCTCTCTGCTGTTTTCACTTGGATAAGTTATCACTGGCTGCTGTAGAATAAATTTAATAAAACTGTGGTGGAAGAGTCAGTTGAAACGGAGCTGAAATACTTGTATTTCCCATGCAAAAGACCCTTTGTACCTTGTTCTCATTTCGCATTTAGGCATAAAGAAAAAGATTGTCTTTTTGTTATTATAAGTGGTGAGCGAGTATACTCGTTGCTCGGGTTTTCCTGAACATGCTAGGTTGGTCTCTGAGTATTTGTGACTGCTCGGAGATTTAGTTTTTGTTGACGCAGCTGCATGATTTACGGCTACTTGCCAGCCTTAGTACATGTGGGGGTAGCCTGGTTGCTAGGGAATCCCCACATGTATTCAAGCTGTCTAGCAGCTGTAAATCATGCAGCTACGACAACAAAAAACAAAATCTCCGAGCAATCACAAATACTCAGAGACCAACCTAGCGTGTTCAGGAAAACCCGAGCAACGAGTACACTCGCTCATCACTAGTTATTATGGATTAGACCCGTATTCAACACTGCAGTCTGTGCTTCTATCCTGAAGAAGTTGGATAACTTTGAAATACATAAATAATATAAACCGTATATTCCTTCACCCTGCGTGCCCTGCTTCATCCATGGAACTTCATCAGCAGCGTAGAAAACCACCTATACATCCCAACCGAATAGTGTTTTCTACCAAGCACTATAGACTAGTCGGACAGGCAGGTGCCCAGCAGCTTCTCCCTGCCCGCTGACAGTGATCGATAAGCTTCTGCCTATACATACATGTAGGCAGAGACTTGTCAATCCAGGGCAGAGGATGGGGAGAAGCCACTGGGGACCCATCTGTCTGACTAGTCTCCAGTCTGGCTGCAGTGTTTCAGAGTAGAACATATATGGCTGAGATCATACAGCTAGTGGCTGATACATACTGCCCATGGATTGGGCAGTATATATCAGATGTTAGGTCCACTTTTATGAGAGCTGCCCTAATAATATTGCATTATCACTTGCAGGTGTTGACTGTATTATACAGCCAACACCCCTCTCTAACAGCAAGGATAACTATAACCCCAACCACTGAACTAGAGGCAGGAGGTTCACAGGGTTTATAGAAGTAAAACATTTCCTTAGGAAACATACCAGCCTTGCATTTACAGGAGGTGATGATAGGCCCCTGAACGCATCAACACATAACAATGCTCACAGCCACCCCATAGACCAGGGGTGGGGAATCTTTTTTCTGCCAAGGGCCATTTGGATATTTATACCATCCTTCAGGGGCCACATAAACTCCACCCACAAAGTACATCCTGACTCTGGCATTGGTTTCAGGACATAATCTTTCATTGCATGCCCTTCAGTGTACAGTAGTGAACATTGCGTGTGTGTGCTAACAGAACAAGAAGAAATTAATGAGCTGGTTGTAATCAAAATACACCTCCCTGCCCAAGAATGCAGCCCCTGAGAATCTTCTCGAGGGCCTGATAAAAGGTCATCGAGGGCCATAGGCCATAGGCCATTACATATAACAAATAGATTGCTACATTTTGTCTTGTCCTGATTATTTGTAAAAAAAAAAAAAAAGACTTCCAACAGAATGGTGCGAGTCGACACCTATCCTTCAGAATGCCTTTACACTTGGTTTATATTGCATGAAAAAACAGATCCATCAGAATTGCATTGTTCAACGGGACAGAACAATAAAACAAACAGCTTTAACCAAGACTGAACCCCCACTGAAAACTTAAGGGTCTGTGATTGAATTAGCTGGAGTTAATGAAAGGCAAATAAAAAAATGAAATGTGATGTAAGCAGGTCGTAAACACTTAAGGTACCGTCACACTAGACGATATCGCTAGCGATCCGTGACGTTGCAGCGTCCTGGCTAGCGATATCGTCCAGTGTGACACGCAGCAGCGATCAGGCCCCTGCTGTGATATCGCTGGTCGGGGAAGAAAGTCCAGAACTTTATTTCGTCGCTGGATCTCCCGCTGACATCGCTGAATCGGCGTGTGTGACGCCGATTCAGCGATGTCTTCGCTGGTAACCAGGGTAAACATCGGGTTACTAAGCGCAGGTCCGCGCTTAGTAACCCGATGTTTACCCTGGTTACCATCGTTAAAGTAAAAAAACCAACCACTACATACTTACCTACCGCTGTCTGTCCTCGGCGCTGTGCTTCTCTGCTCTGGCTGACAGTGGCTGTGAGCACAGCGGCCGGAAAGCAGAGCGGTGACGTCACCGCTCTGCTTTCCAGCTGCCCGGCGCTCACAGCCAGAGCAGAGAAGCACAGCGCCGGGGACAGACAGCGGTAGGTAAGTATGTAGTGGTTGTTTTTTTTACTTTAACGATGGTAACCAGGGTAAACATCGGGTTACTAAGCGCGGACCTGCGCTTAGTAACCCGATGTTTACCCTGGTTACCGGGGACCTCGGGATCGTTGGTCGCTGGAGAGCTGTCTGTGTGACAGCTCTCCAGCGACCAAACAGCGACGCAGCAGCGATCCGGATCGTTGTCGGTATCGCTGCAGCGTCGCTTAGTGTGACGGTACCTTTAGGGTCCAATTTATCAAAACTGTTATGTCAGAATTCTGGAGTAAAAAGCTCTAAAATGTAGCAAAATTTTAACCCCTTAATGAATGGAGCTTTTTTCAATTTTGCATTTTTGTTTTTCGCTCCCCTCCTTCCCAGAGCCATAACTTTTTATTTTTCCGTCAATATGGCCATGTGAAGGCTTATGAGTTGTACCTTTGAATCACACCATTGGTTTTACCATGTTGTGCACTATAAAATGGGAAAAAAATTCCAAGTGCGGTGAAATTGCAAAAAAAAGTGCAATCCCGTACTTGTTGTTTGTTTGGCTTTTTTGCTAGGTTCACTAAATGCTAAAACTGACCTGCCATTATGATTCTCCAGGTCATTACAAATTCATAGACACTAAAAATGTCTAGGTTATTTTTTATCTAAGTGGTGAAAAAAAATTCCAAACTTTGCTAAAATAAAAATTGCGCAATTTTCCAAGCGTCTCAATTTTTCATGATTTCGGGTCAAGTGAGGGCTTATTTTTTGCGTGCAGAGCTGACATTTTTAACTATGCAATTTTGGTGCAGATACGTTCTTTTAATCGCCCGTTATTGCATTTTAATGCAATGTCGCGGTGATGAAATAAACGTAATTCTGGCGTTTTGAATTTTTCTCTCGCTACGCTGTTAATACTGTTTTTTTATTGATAGATTGGGCGATTCTGAAAATCAAATATGTGTATGTTTGATTTTTTTTATTGTTTTATTTTGAATGGTGTGAAAGGTAGGTGATTTGAACTTTTATAATTTTTTTATTTTTTTCATATTTTTAAAGCAATTTTTTTTCATTTTGCCATGCTTCAATAGCTTTCATGGGAGGCTAGAAGCTGGCATAGCTCAGATTGTTCCTATGTAGCTGAATTATAGCATTACTATAAGCGCTGACCACAGGGTGGCGCTCATAGCAATCTGGCATCAACAACCATAGTGGTCTTCAGGAGACCTCTGGTTGTCATGCTAAAGCATCACTGACCACCGATCATGTGACGGGGGTCAGCGATGCGCGCATTTCTGGCCCGATGGTTTGACAGTTTGACTGTGGCATTTAACTAGTTAATAGGCATGGGCAGATAGCGATAGTGCCCCCGCCTCTTGCAGGCACATGTCAGCTGTTCAAAACAGCTGACATTTCCCGGCTTATACCGTCCGATGCCAGAAAGGGGTTAACTCAATGAGATGCTAAAATTTTGTATCTTATAGTGTTATTGTGCCATTTCCTCCCAGCGTCACAGACTGCTCCTGCTGGGGATTCAGAAGCCTCTACTGATGTCAAGTCTACAGAGTGGAGCTGTCTAACTGGGGTAGCCAGCTGTCAATCAGAATGACCTCGAAAGTCCCGCCCCATCACAACAGCAGAAACCTCTGAATCCCTGGCACTGTGCTCTGCTTTACAGCCGGCCGGCGCTGACACAGTCAGTGCGGGAAGCTGACGCCGGGGGACGTGACAGACATCGGAATGTGAGTATCTACTGTTTTTTTTTAACTTTTACAATGGTAACCAGGGTAAATATCGGGTTACTAAGAGCGGCCCTGCGCTTAGTAACCCGATATTTACCCTGGTTACCCAGGGACTTCGGCATCGTTGAAGACAGTTTCAACGATGCCGAAGTCTTTCCCCTGATCGTTGGTCGCTGGAGAGAGCTCTCTGTGTGACAGCTCCCCAGCGACCACACAACGACTTACCAACGATCACGGCCAGGTCGTATCGCTGGTCGTGATCATTGGTAAGTCGTTTAGTGTAACAGTACCTTTACTTGTGAATAAAAAAGGTGAACAACTTTGGCTCTCTTGGTGTCTGAAGCTTTGGGAAATTAGTTGCATAGAATTTGGCTATGTTTTTTTTTTACAATATTCTACAATTTTTGTTTGCATAAAAAAAATAAAAAAGCAATTATTTCCCCTTCACAAAAAGAACTACACTAGATATGTAAAAACTCAGTATAACTGCACATGACAAACAAGCACACCTTTCTTGCTGACACTGATTTCAGATATTTTTTCTTTACAAAATATTGTGCTACCTTACTGCTGCTATCTAGTGCATTAAGAATGAAGAAAAAAGTGTATTTAAAATTCAAATGCAGCAGGACACATACCATGTACATCATATCATTGATCAATCAAACTGAGTCTGACACCACTGCTGACACCTCACCTATCTCCACTATCAATTAAATCAATTATTTGCAGATCACTGTAGTTATCTTCTTTACTGCTGAAGTTATTCAACACATTACTGTATGGAGTATTTTTCTAATGTTTTAGGACTAACATTGCTGCTGCATTCACTATCTCGACTTCTATATGGGCAGTAGTATCAAAGTCTGTTTTGATTGGCTTTGATATACTATGTGATGTGATAGATATAAGGCATTATGGTGAAGCCAGCACGGCTGCACCTGAGGTCATTTCAGCCTTCTGATGCAATCTTCTGTAATATGTTAAATAGTGGCGGGCATTCTGAGGCAATTTGAACAAATCAATAGCAAATTACAAAAATTTGAATGCACCTGCAAATTTCTAAAAATTCATCACAGATTTGGTTCACATGAAATTAATATGCTGGTCTTTGTTTGGGGCCCTTTGCATTATTTTTAAGATAATTGAAATTTGTTTGTGTTACTTATTTGTAATATTGTTGTTAAATGGCAAATTGTAAAAAAAAGGATGAGATATTAAAAACAGAGTAAGTTATTTTTCCTATACATTTTATTAAAGCATTCAACACCAAATTATTATTTTAGAAATCAGTTTTATCTTGGAAGCTTTTACAGTAACCAGATGCCATAGCAAACATTCAAAGGAAGGCATTACATGGCAACTGATGCTTAGTGAGGGCAACCACAGCAGGCATGACACAATCAATACCCATTGAGCTACCTCCACTGGGAAGAATAGAATTGCAGAATAGTGTATGATTTTGCTTGCAAAGAGATTTCTGCCTCAAACATGGAAAAATAAAGTGTGAGCTACTCATACAGCACATTGATATAAACACAGCATACAGCTTTCATACTGTCAGTCCTTGATGGTTAGAAGACTCTAACAAACATAATGTGCCTCAGAGAATCTAAATATTTCAATTTCTGTCAATTATTTCCTTGCCCCTGTGCCTCATCAGTATGACAGATCATAATGCCCACAACAACCTCTTTCCTGTGGTTCCCATATGTGTCCTTTGACCCAAGGCTATTACCATGCAAAGGCAAGTCCAGGTTTATCTTTGTGATTCTTTAAGACATAATTGCTTTAGCCTCCAGAAAAGCCAGGCAGGACCCTGATTATCTTAAACATATTTTCTGATGCATTTTAATGTTTTTGACCAAGTTCCCTATTGGGTTTTGTCTGCAGGCGAGATAATCTTCTGTTACCTTACAAAAGATAAATCTGTCAATTTGTTTTCTATTTTACACTACTTTTGACATTGTTGTTTTGATGCATGAAAGTTTTGCTGTATTTTCCAGTTTGTAAAATGTGTTTATTGCCATATTCAAGTGTTGTCCCATCAAAATCTTAACTTCATAATAGTAATATTTGGGAACACTTTTGGCAGGAAAAGTTTGATAGGAAGTTGATTTTAAATGTGTGTGAAATATAAAGGGAATAAATATAGAGAGTCGTTGTATGAGTAATCAACAATGGCAGTTTGGTGAAGTCAGACACTCCTGAATAATGAAAAGGAGTGGCATGCACCTCTGCACTATGCCAGTGAATGTCAGCCTGTTATGAATTAGATGAGGTGTATAGTCACGCCCCTGCTGTGCCCCTCCAGCTCCAGCTCCATCTATTTTGGAAGAGATGATAAATACTGTTATGAAAATGCCAAAATTTGCAAAGTTTTGTGACTTTATAAACAATTTTCTTTGATGAATTGGCAAAATTAATTTAGATGAATTGGTGCCAATGTGATTGGGTTATGGCAAATTATTATTGTTATTATTATTTATTGTTATAGCGCCATTTATTCCATGGCGCTTTACATGTGAGGAGGGGTATACATAATAAAAACAAGTACAATAATCTTAAACAATACAAGTCATAACTGGTACAGGAGGAGAGAAGACCCTGCCTGTGAAGGCTCACAATCTACAAGGGATGGGTGAGGATACAGTAGGTGAGGATAGAGCTGGTCATGCAGCTCTATCCAAATAAAGTAGGCTTTGTTCAAGTATCCCAGACGAACTATGTTAAGACAAAGGGAACTATCTAACTGAATACTGAGCCTTAC
Source organism: Ranitomeya imitator (assembly GCF_032444005.1). Lineage (NCBI taxonomy): Eukaryota > Metazoa > Chordata > Amphibia > Anura > Dendrobatidae > Ranitomeya > Ranitomeya imitator. Next base: position 161,965,564 of record NC_091287.1, on the reverse strand, counting down.
CAGCACGGCAAACCCTATTTTCTATTGATCGCAAGTGAAAGGCCACAGGCCATAAATAAATGTACAACGTGAGATGTGGCCATTAAAGTAAGTTGATGATGGAACAACAGTTTCACCCACCAAACACATTTTAGTCTCTATTGGCTGCTAAAGTCATTCAAAACTGCATATGTGTCCAACGACATCTTGCAGACGATGAAAATTCTGTTTTGGAATGTTGTTTTAACAGCAGAATTGATCACAAACAAATAATCTTTGTCCGACTATCAAGTGAAGGATTTTTAAACTCATCAAATTGAGTTCCAGAATATGATGGGATAGCCTAAGTCAACTAAAATCGTCATTTCTTTGCCAGGGTTTGTTGGTAATGATTTAGATGATTTATGTTATGATTCATCAACTTTATCTAAATGTCTATGGGCACCTGACCAGGTATAAAATGAAAAAAAGGAAAAACAACAATAACACAGATAGGACAGTTAACGGTCGGTATGTCTGTCCCTGGGTTAAGGTCAACTTGGCATTAAACTAAACTTTGCTTTTGTAAACGGTATTTCCATTATCTCCCAATCTGCTGAACATTTGTCTTCTTCCACTGTGTTCTTTCCTTTCTCATCACGCGTGTGTTTGTAATACCACATTGATGTACAGAAGTTACCACTCTGCCATGACAGTGACAAAAAGGAAACGATTTGTGATGCCAGGGTGCACTTAGTTAGCCTCTGTTTCTAGGTATTTTTATGTAATGTGGTGTACTCCAATTAATCCAGGAAAGAGGATAGACATATGGTTTAGTGTAACCATTTACTTGTGTAAGGATCACAGGTACATTTTTCTTAATGGTTCTTGAACAGTTTCCCATCTATTGCAGCAAGCAGTTACTGTGAAGTGAGATGGTCGTTCTCAGGCAAGGTCCTGGTGCAATTGTATGTATCCTAGGTGCTAAGATTTCGCAGCTGGTCATTTGTACATATGCTGTATGATCCTGGCCCACGTTGACTGCAGCTGAGACCTTGGTGTTTTACATAGGGGAGCTATGGCTGATCTCCTACCTGCTTCCTCAGCTTCCTTAGACTCTTATCTTTACAGACGATAAGGTGGTCCAGATACACCAGTACAGTGTGTAGAATGGTTTATTCAAGTTCACACAGACTTAAATTTTACTTTTTAAGATGTATTATTTTTTATTTAATTCAGAAGGCAGCATTATAAAGGATGTCTAGGTATTTTTTTGCATTAACCATACCCTCCACAATATGAAGCCTTCCAACACCATTGGTTGCCATACAGCCCCAGACCATTACTTTCATCGGATGTTTCACAGAGAAGCTGAAACACTCTGGCTTGTACTCTTCATGTGGGAACCTTCTCACACAAGACTTGCCATCATTTCCTAAAATGCAAAAAGTGCTTTCATCACTAAATAGCACTTTTTCCCACTCCTCCTTCCTCCATTTTAAATATTTTAATGCCCACAGTTTTCGCCTTTGTCTTTGTATGGCTGTCATCAATGGCTTCTTTCGGGCCTTGCACCCTCTCAATCCTGCTTCCAAACATCTCTTCCTAACAGTTGATGTTGCTACCTCAATATTGCACTTTTCTTGCCTTTCTCGCAGAAGCTGAGGAGAGGTGAGCTTTCGATTGGCAAGGGATGTTCTTATAAGTACTCTATCCTCCCTTTTAGTTGACTTTCTGGGCCGACCAGATCTGGGCCTGTCCTGGGTGATTCCAAGCTGCTTATGTTTCTGCAAAATTCTTATGACCGTACTCTGATTACAGCCGACCTTCCTTGCGATCTGGGGGCCAGTATAACCCTCTTCATGTAGCACCACAACTCGCACACGATCCTCCGCTGACATGAAGGCTCCCATCATAAAACCCTACAGTATGATTCACTAGATAGACCAACAGATAAAACAAACAAACAAACCAGCAGATGTGATGCAATGTGATTGGCTGCCATATCCAGGTTATGATTGGTCACAAGAACCTCATCTGTGATTGGCTAATTTTGGATCTGAAGCTGTACAATATTTAGTTCTGCTTTCAATTCCCATATTGTTGCAATATTTTCAGGCAAAACTGCTTCAAAAGCTAAAAATATTACAGGGAGAGAATGCAAAATTGTATTCTGAACAAAACCATATAAAATATGTCATATTAGCATCAAAGATATTCGACAGAAAATGTTTAAAACTTGAAAAATCAATCAATTTATCCTATGCCTATGCAGGACTTTTGAACACCACTGTAGCTCCACGTCGGGCGTTGTTAGTCACACACCTGCCTGGTTCTTCCAGGAGGAACTTTCATATACACTCCGACTCCATCCTCTTGAGGGAGCAGGTGTACATGCAATGAGCTGATATGCTTTTCATATACAGTTTGTTTCTAGAAGCATCTTGGCAAACGCCTTTTCACTTTAGCAGTATAACATATTAACCCAGTAGTATCCTGAGCATATTAGTGCAAACATGAGTCTGCTACCTTGCACTATAGGATATCTGCATCCTGGTACAATAAGTGCATTGACCATTATACGCTGCAATAACTGGTCATGTACAGACATTTGCACATTTGTACTAAAAGATAACTGTGAACACTCTGTTGTACCCTGATTTGGGGTACTACTACATACTACATACTTCATGCATGAATGGCATGTGGAAAAATTGGCTTCCAGCTCGTGCATAGCACATAGAGCAAGCCGGTTAGTTTGAATTACTGTGACGTCAAAGAGAAGAGAACAACGGAGCTGGAAACCGGAGAGAGCAGAGGTAGATGAGTATATTAATACACTCACACTACATTACATGCATGTACACATACACTTAAGGAACAAAAAAGTTAGTGAGGGCTTCTTTAAAGGGACTGCCTTTGAACATGCCATCTCAAATACAGTTATTGCTATGTGGTCTTTAAAGAGATTGTACTCCTTCATTAAGGATGTGGTCTGATACTACATTTTGCACTGTAGTTATGTCATGTGATAATTAAGAAATCTGTTCAACCTAAACATCTGGATCACACTGGGAAGCCCCTTGTATGCTGTGACAACTCGCTGTCAGTTGTCGGAGTGTATACAATACGGATTGTTAAAAAAAGGTACAATCCATTTCAGGAGCATTATCTATATTATTAGATATCTTTAGAAAACTGTATTTAAGAAATAACTTCTACCTGTCTGCAGCACACAATAACTGTGTGAACACTATGCTTGGTATAAAAAGTGAAAGAAGAACATAATGGTGCTCTATATCTATAGAGATATACTAATACAATACTGCATCATAATGGCTGGGATCAACTCATGTAAAATAATAATGGCATTTGTAGGCCAACACAAAAATCTTATATATAATTGCCTAGAATACTACTTCCTGCAATTTGTGCCAACTTCCGTGGCTTTGTCCGGAGCTAATGTCCGGAGCTAATGTCCGGAGCTAATGTCCGGAGCTAATGTCCGGAGATAAGTGACGTCAACAGTGTCCAGTGTCTGATTGGTTGCCGCCTGCTGCGAGCGACCAATCAGAAACGTGCCGTACTGTGACACACTCCGCCCGCCATTTTGGTGTGATTTTTGAATTTTTACCTCACAGCAAGTTTCTACTGCGTGGAGGCGGGCCCAGTGACGTTACTCTTCAAGCTCCTGCCGAATTTCAAGTATATATGGATTCTAGACTCCCGATTCTTTAGAATCGGGCTGCCATCTAGTCTAATATATAATTGCCTAGAATACTACTTCCTGCAATTTGTGCCAACTTCCGTGGCTTTGTCCGGAGCTAATGTCCGGAGCTAATGTCCGGAGCTAATGTCCGGAGCTAATGTCCGGAGATTAATTGCCTAGAATACTACTTCCTGCAATTTGTGCCAACTTCCGTGGCTTTGTCCGGAGCTAATGTCCGGAGCTAATGTCCGGAGCTAATGTGCGGAGATAATGTCCGGAGCTAATGTCCGGAGCTAATGTCCGGAGCTAATGTCCGGAGATAAGTGACGTCAACAGTGTCCAGTGTCTGATTGGTTGTCGCCTGCTGCGAGCGACCAATCAGAAACGTGCCGTACTGTGACACACTCCGCCCGCCATTTTGGTGTGATTTTTGAATTTTTACCTCACAGCAAGTTTCTACTGCGTGGAGGCGGGCCCAGTGACGTTGCTCTTCAAGCTCCTGCCGAATTTCGTCAAAAAAATGATAATACCATTTACCAAAACTATATATATTTAGTTGTGAAGTGGTTCAGTCACATTTTCACACCAATTTTGAACTTTTGTTTGGTGTTTTCTCCATATACTGCCTATTATTTTTGTTCTTTCTTACTATTATTTATTAATTGTATTATTCTTACATTTGAATAAATAAAGTATATATGGATTCTAGACTCCCGATTCTTTAGAATCGGGCTGCCATCTAGTATATAATAAACGGGTTATCAAGGACTAGTTTATTTTTTTTACTATTGACAGTTATTTTCTGATTTGGGCTCCGTCTGTCTTTGGCTGGTGCAAAAGCTGCCCACCTAAATTGGCACAATATCATTTTTAAGGGCTTCAGGTGCAGCCACATCATGGCCCCATCACAGCCACAAATCATAGAGTTGGATGGGACTTCCAGGGTCATCATGTCCAACCCCCTGCTCAATGCAGGATTCATTAAACCATCTCAGACAGATGTCTGTCCAGCCTCCATTGAAGGAGAACTCACCACCTCTCGTGGCAGCCTGTTCTGCTCATTGATCACCCTAACTGTCAAAAAGTTTTTTCTAATATCTAATCTGTGTCTTCTCCTTTTCAGTTTCATTCCATTATTTCTCGTGTTTCCATATGTAAATGAGAATGAGGATGATCCCTCTACACTGTGTCTGATTAAGACATGAACCTGACCTTAGTCTCCAAAGATTCCGAGGGTATGCCAAAAATGTCTAATACATGTATATTCTACCTCATGATCCTAGACTTGTATCTCAAGAATGAGGCTCCATCTTATTCTATAATGAATGGTGGGGTGGTCAAGAATTCATTGCTCTCTTGATTAAATTCTATAGGAGTTTAGAAAAACCCACATGTGCTTACAAGTATGGCCACCTTTCTTTTCACAATGACACGAGACAGTGTCCCATTTTTGGGACCGAGAGGTGGTAACATGCATCTAACAAAATGTATTTAAAAAAAGTTTTTAAATCAAATTGCCTCTTCAATTATTAAGCTCCCTTCTGGTTTCTCCATGTGAGTATGTGGTTTTGTAGGACAGGGATGCGATTTTTCAGTTAATAAAAATAAGCTTTTTTTTGTACCTTCTATAATGTATACACAGTTGCTGACATGAGTAGACTTAAGTGGAAAAAATGTTATTAATGACTAAGAAGCTCTGAGCCTTGTCTGATAAAAATCAGCAGCTAGTGGTGCGATGGAGTGGAGAGATACGATGTCCGTCAATGTCACTCTATGTTTATGGCATTATATGTATGTGTCAGTGCATTTCATTGTGTTTATGGACATATGTGCCTCCTCATTGTATTTATGACTGATCAGTCCTTAGTTATTACCAACAGGTATATGGTATATATATATAGAAATAAAAAAAATATTATGCATGAAATTAATATATGTTCATGTTTCACATCCTTACCTCCTCACTCTCCATTCACATTAGTTAATAGGATGTACTAGTAAACTACAAGCTGTCACAACGCATCTCATCACAACAATCAGTAGAAAAAAGGAAATTAAAAGATCCAATGGCACTGGATTCCATTTCAGTCATTAGCTTTGAGGTAGTGGCAGAGAACAATTCAAAGGACCAGACCCCCGTGTGGTTCTTTAGTCCTCAGGGGACGTTACCACTAATGCTGTTTTACGCCCCACTTCTTTACAATGACTAGTATACACAAATGAATCAATGCATGTTTGGTACAGATCTTAAGTAAGAAAAGCAAGCGTATTAAATTGATAGTGCTTCGTTGTAACATAACCTCTGACATTACAATCTATTCCAATTATTTTAATGTCAGGCTTTGCTGTATGCACAAATGTGATGGTTTTTCACTAGCAGTACCAAGTAATTGCGCTGAAAAGAAATATCTACTAATAAATAGAAGAGCTAATTAAAGGGAACCTGTCAGTAGGATCAACCCTCCTAAACCATCTATATAGGCATGTAGATCATAGAGAGCTGAATGAAATAATACCTTGATGTCTTATTCCTGAGAGATACACATTTTTTGTAATATGTAAATGAGCTATTAAGATCTATGAACTGGACACAAATCTCCCTGAGAATCTTCCTCTGGAGCTTATTTTAAATGAAAAGACGTGTTACCAGTGTAAGACATGTAGATCAAAAGAGCAGACTGTCAGTCATTACATGTCTCACACCAGTAACACCACTCTTTAATTTAAATTGAGCTAAGGAAGGACGATTCTCAGGGAGATCAGTGTCCGGCCCAAAGATCTTAGCAGCTTATTTACATATTAATGAAAACATGTATTTCTTCAGAATAAGACATTGGATAGCAGATGTTAAGGTATCATTTTATTAAACTTTCTATGAACTGCAAGACCATATAGACTGGTTAGGAGGGATGATCCTATAAACAGATTCCCTTTAAAGTAAATTGAGAGTAGGTGTTCGCCCCTAAGGTCTCCGCCATGTGTTCTCAACCATTTGCAAAACCTAAGCCATTTTTGCATGTTTGGAAATGGTTAAAAAACATGTCCGAGGAGGTCACACCTGAAAAACTTTGCTCAATCGCAATCGCTTTCTGGATTTTCCACCTTGAGACTTGCTCTCCATTAGAACTAAATAAAGTTATGGTGTGAAATCACACATTATAATTGGAATAGCAACAATGGTTATTTTGACAAGTTTATATTTTATATTCTTTCTCTTTTTTATCTGTGCCTATTATAATTTTTTTAAGTTTCTGTTTATTATAATAAATGGAATTAATATAGACTGCCATGAAAAGCAGGCCACCCACTGGAGAAGGTTATCAAAGTAATCCAGGCATATAGAAGGATTCACAGTATATACAAATGAGGTATTTCCAAACAAATACTTCTGAAAGCACTCAGCGAAATTCAAAAACATCAAATACAAACATGCATATGAAGAATATACATACTAACACCCATTAATCACTCCTCTGCTTAGAGTTCGTGGAGAAACAATGCAATAAGTAAGAAATCCAATGAAGTAAGCCCCATTAGCTAATAATCTAGGGGGTTGCCTCAATAGCATATAAAGCCTTAGACTCAAGCCAGAGTCACCAGACCCATTTATTTGGACATTTCCTGGACATATATAAAGTTCTTTATAGAAGGGAATATATTTGGTAACTACATTAAACCAATGAGAAAGGGAGGATTAGCTGTCAATGTATGCATCAGTATGACCACTTTCTTGGCACAGAAAAAAAGAATGTAAAACAAGAATCATTTGAAGAAATTCTGGATTAAATCATCCAAGACACATTTGCTGGGAGAGTATCCTAAGAATCTCAAAATGGACATGCATGAAGAGGACTATCTCTGACCAGAATGGTGAGAGATTGGGACATAAACAGATGGCATAAATAAAAGTTAATTGAGCTATTCCTCATATAAAGCAAAGATTGGAATCAGAGATGCTCATTTTCTGCAGTCTATTAGGTTGGTTGTAATCTATATCTAAGAATCTGAAGCTGAAGACAAAAAGGAGTACTGCCACTTCTCCCCAATCACCATCCTGAAGCTCCAGTATACAATGTATCACCTCCATTTAGCAATGGTATTTTGCAAAGAGTTTAAAGGGACTCTGTCACCTCAATTTGGCGGGATATTAAAATGAGTTGCTACTGGTCAGATGGGCGGCATATCCTCCTAATTTCTCCACTCGTCTGTCTCTTTTATTCCGCAATAGTTTAGTGCATAAGAGTATGCATGTGCCATAGTTGGCACGTGCACCTGCAGTCTTTGGTGGCGCACGCGCAGTATGCTTTGCCCTACTGCGGGCAAAGCCGAACACATTACTGCGCATGCGCCCGCGTACTATGTCCCAGAACACAGTGAAATACTTCCGGAACATAGTGCGTGAGCGAAGATGTAGATACCAAATTATTTATACATGTCAATAGCTTAGGCAGATTTTTCAATGTCAACGAAAACTTTAGCTTAGTGCTACCTGCTTGTATTTGTTGGGAGACAAACTGTCAGGTAAGGCCTCTTTCACACTTCAGTTGTTTGGCGTCAGTCTAAAACCGCCATTTTCCTCAAATAACGGATCCGTCATTTTTTTTGACGGATCTGCTATTTTCCCATAGACTTGCATTAGCGACGGATTGTGACGGATGGTCGTCCGTTCCATCCGCCATGCGACGGATCCGTTGAAATTTGGCGGACGTCATATAGACATAGACGTACATTATAACGTGTTTTGTCAACGCCGAAATGGCGGATGGCGACGGATCCGTCGCATCCGCCATTCCATAGGATGGCCGCCTATGGGCGACGGATTCGTCGCGACCGTCATTTCGGCAGATCCATCGCCCCAATACGCTTTTTCAATTGCGCATGCTCCAAAAAGTAGATACTTTTCCAAGACAACCCCCAAGTAACGGATCTGTCAAAAAGACGGATCCGTTAGAATCATTTTCTCAACAATTGTGACGGATCCGTCAATCGGTCACTATGTCGGAAGTGACTGACGCCAAACAACTGAAGTGTGAAAGAAGCCTAAAGGAGTTCCTGTGTTGAAGATATTGAACAAAGGCAAAATTAGGTAGATAATAGCAAGATTTCATAAAGTCAAAGGTTGGGAAGGTGGACGGGTCAAAAAATAGTTGACTAACCCAAATATCACAGTCCAACTCTTACCCAGAATATAACTGATTTTGCCTATAGTATAACTGAGGTCTGATATAGCAAATGGGGCAGATGGCTGTTGTACCACAGGATAGTATAACAGTGATATAAATGAGTAAAGCATTGTTCTAGCCACCACTTTAAGTGGCCAGGTTTGGGATGATACAGATTTTGATATCTGTAAATGAAATTAAGTTAACTCTGATAAAAGCCAAGAGGGTCTCCATATAATTTGTGGCTGCGTTTCTCATATCTATGTCTATTCAGTTTGCATATACTAAATGTGTCGATAGATAATAATTATACATATGGGGAGCAGCTAGACATCGTGGCACTTTTGGGGCTAGGAAGATCACCAGTTTGAATCTAGGGGATCTACCCTGCCAAGGCCATTGAAGAACCCTAAGGGAAGGAAAATAGGATTAGAATGAAATAAATCTAAGAATTTCATAAGATATATCATTTCTACCTAACAGGGATAAAGGGAGAGCCTTTCATTTATTCTCAGTAGGTTCTACCAAACGATTTAACTGCCCATACTGCTATAGAATAGGCGAGATCTGTATCATAAGATACTTGAAGTGAGAGGCCAGGAGATTGTTTGGTGGGGGGTTTTGAGTCTGCATGAGACAGAAGGCAGATTTTGACCAATTAACTCTCAAGCCAAAGAATATTCCAAATTTCTCCACAAGATCTCACAAAGTAGTTAGGGAAAAAACAAAATCAGACAGATGCAGTAAAGTGGCATGTAAAAGTTTGGGCACCCATGGTCAAAATCACTGTTATTGGGAATACCGGTAGTTAAGCAAGTTGAAGATGAAATGATCTCTAAAATGGCTAAAGTTAAATAAATAACTGAGTGAAGCATAGGATATAGTAAAAAATTATAATAAAGATTAAGGCTATGTTCACATGCAGCTTTTGTGCAGTGTTTCTTTGCTGATTTTTTTCTGCAGAAAAAAAGCTGCATTTTACAGTACCAGTAAAAGCTGTGGAAAAGAGGTCTAATTTCCAAAATGGGATAAATTGAGGGGGATTCTGCTCTACTAGCACTTAGGGGTTCTGTATATGAAGTCCGCAAATTATTCAAGCAAAATCTGCCCTCTAGGAGGCAAATAGCGCTCCGTCCTTCCGGAGTCTCACTGTGTGGCTAAGCAGTACTGTACAGTCACATTTTGGGTATTTTTACATTCAGCAGAAATTGTGGGAAAAATGTTGGTGCTATTTTTACCCATTTCCCAGTGTGAAAATGTAAAATCTGGGGCTAAATGTTGGTGGTAAAGATGTAATTATTTTCTCTTCACTGCCCTGTGGTACAAAAACTTTTCGACACACCTGTGGTGTCAATATGACCACTGCACCTCAAAATGAATTCATTGATAGGTGTAGTTTGTAAAATGGGGTCATTTATGTGGGGTTCTGCTGTTCTGACACTTCAGAGGCTCTACCAATATTACATGGCACCCTCAAACCAGTCCAGCAAAATATGAACTCCAATATGGTGCTTATTCCTTTTTGAGCTTTGCACTGTGCTTCAAAAGTAGTTTCCGACCACATATTTGGTATTCCTGTACACAGGAGAAATTGCACAACAAATTTTAGGATCCAATTTATCTTGTTACGCTTGTGAAAATAAAAAAATTGTGACTAAAACATTTTTTTGCGGGGAAATGTGATTTTTTTATTTTTACGGCTCAACATTATAAACTTCTATGTTAGGGGTCGAGTTACCGCCTCTGCACAGGGGGAATCTCGGGCCATCTCCGCTGCGGTCTCCCATTCCTCTCCTGCTGCAGTTGTGCCTGCTCAGCGGAGACGTCAGTCCAAGCGTCTTGCACAGTCCCACTCTGTACAAAGAGTTACTGCTGCCTTTCCTGCTTCTGCCATTGAAGTCAGTGCTGGGCAGCGGCGAGCAGACGCTTCTGCGACTAAGTCCTGCTTTTCTCATTCTGAGCATGCCCTGAGTAAGATCTCTCAGTGGAGATCGAGGGTCACATGGTAGGAAGGTCCTATTGCTGCTAGGACTAACTCCTGCTTTTCACACACTGAGCATGCCCAGGGTAAGATCTCTCAGTGGAGATCTAGGGTCACATGCTCAGTTATGGCAGTCTCTCATTGGTCCCTCTAGGAAGGTCTTTTTCTTGCTGCAGCTATATAAGGCTCGCATGACCGCACGACCATGCGCTAGTATCTATGCATGACATAAGTTTTGCGCCACTGTGGTCACGCTTGTGTGTATTCAGGGACCCGGCTGAAATAAGCCACTAGAATACCGGCACCTCCGGTGAGGAGATTGTGTGTTTGGTTACAGGGCCCCGGCTGAAATAAGCCACTAGAATACCGGCTCCACCGGTGAGGAGATTGTATGTTTGCCTCCTGGACTGCGTGACCACAAGCTGCTATCTGCTCAGCAGTTACTGTGTATTCCTGTGGAGTTTAACAGGACACAGTCCTTCCCTTATAGCGACTCTGTGAAGCAACAGAGTTCGCTTCTATCGCCATATCGTGCCGCTGTTTGCCAGCAGCAGGTTCTATTCCTGCACGGTGGACCCCGGGCTGCGAACGCACTAAATAACATCTCTATATTTACTCGGTGCGTTCCGCCAGCCCTAACAGTATACTAGCGCCAGGGTCTGGCTGGTAAATGGCGGACGATCAGCGTGTACAGCGGTACATCCAGCAGCTGGAGGGTAGGTTGACGGCTCTCGAGCGCACAACCTCAGCTGTGGATGTTACCGCAGTCGCTGTTCAGGCTGCAAGTGTAGCTGCAGCCAGTTTGTCCTCTGCCACCCCTGCTCCGACTTTATCCCGTCTCCCGCTTCCAGACAAGTTTGCTGGTGACAGTAAGCTATGTCGGGGATTCGGGAGTCAGTGCTCCATACATCTTGAGCTTCTGGCTGCACGTTTTCCTATGGAACGGGCGAAAGTGGGATTTATTTTATCCCTTTTGTCGGGCAGGGCGTTGGAGTGGGCAACGCCGCTATGGGAGCGCAATGATCGTGTGGCGCAGAGTGCTCCTCTCTTCCTGGACGCTCTTAAACAGGTCTTTTTGGGACCTCGTGTCACCCACGATACCGCGCTCCAATTGTTGGCAACAACACAGGGTTCGTCCATGGTCAGCCAGTTCGCCGTCCAATTCCGGACTCTGATCTCTGAGCTGGAATGGCCGGATAAAGTCCTTATTCCGGTGTTCTGGAGAGGACTGGCAGACCATGTGAAGGACGCCTTGGCCACCAGGGAGATTCCCGCCACACTGGAGGAGCTTATTTCTATATCTACCCGCATCGACCTCCGTTTTAATGAGCGGAAGTTGGAGCGGGCCCAGTGTAGGCAGAGGTTTCGGCTGGCTCCCACCTTCGCCAGACCTCTGGAATCTTCCGTTCAGGCGTCCGACTCCCATGAGGCCATGGAGGTTTCTCGAGCGGGACCTAAGTCTTGGACCGCTCGAGTACCCGTGGTTTGCAGAAATTGCCAACAAGAAGGACATTATGCCAATAAATGTCCACGGCGGTCGAGTAAACGATCGCGTCTAGTAACCCTTGGAGGAGGTTCACTAGACACAGCGGCATTTTCCTCCAAGCTGTCCTTCAAAGGGACAATCATATTAGGCTCTTACTCTCTAACAGTCGAGCTTTGTGTGGATTCTGGAGCTGAGGGGAATTTCATCTCCTCAGCTTTTGCTCTGCGCCATGCAATACCTCTGGTGATGCTCGCCAAACCGGTGACTGTTAGAGTAGTGAATGGGTCAACACTTCCATCTCAGATAACACACCAGACTGTCCCTTTCACGTTAGCTATGTCCCCATCCCACCAGGAGATAATTTCCTTTCTTGTCCTTCCCGAGGGAATGGATGAGATTCTGCTGGGAATACCCTGGCTCCGTTTCCACTCCCCACATATTGAGTGGTCCTCTGGGAGGATATTGGGTTGGAGTGATTCATGTAAGGGCAGATGTTTGAGAGAGTGCGTTCAGGTTTCTACCACCGAGATACCTGCAGATCTTTCTTCCCTTCCCAAATGCTATTGGTCCTATGCAGACGTCTTCTCCAAAAAGGCTGCGGAGACCCTTCCACCTCACCGCCCCTATGACTGTCCTATTGATCTCTTGCCTGGAGCAGAACCTCCTTGGGGACGGGTCTATCCCCTCTCCCTCCCGGAGACAGAGGCTATGTCCCAATACATCCAGGAAAATTTGGCAAGAGGGTTCATTAGGAAGTCAGTGTCACCTGCAGGGGCAGGGTTCTTCTTCGTGCAGAAGAAGAACGGAGAATTACGTCCTTGCATAGATTACAGGGGTCTTAACGCCATCACCGTTAAGAATAAGTACCCATTGCCCCTGATTTCTGAGCTCTTTGATAGGCTACGGGGAGCAAGGGTATTTACCAAATTAGATTTGCGGGGTGCTTATAACCTGATTCGCATCCGTGAGGGGGATGAATGGAAGATGGCGTTTAATACCAGGGATGGGCACTATGAGTATCTGGTGATGCCCTTCGGGCTCTGTAATGCCCCAGCCGTCTTCCAAGACTTTGTCAATGACATCTTCCGGGATATGCTCTCCACCTCGGTCGTAGTCTATCTGGATGATATTCTCATCTCTCCAGATATTGACTCCCACTGGAGAGATGTTGGCAGAGTCTTCGACCTCTTACGGTCAAATTCCCTCTATGCAAAGTTGGAGAAGTGTATATTTGAGGAGGAGTCTTTACCTTTCCTGGGCTATATCATTTCCGCCCAGGGATTGGCTATGGATCCTGCCAAACTACAGGCTGTGATGGACTGGCAAGAACCCCATTCTCTTAAAGCGGTGCAGCGCTTTATGGGGTTCATTAATTATTACCGCCAGTTCATTCCACACTTCTCAACTTTGGTAGCTCCCTTGGTAGCCCTCACCAAGAAGGGAGCAAATCCCAAATTGTGGTCTGAAGAGGTCTCCAAGGCCTTCTCTTCTATTAAGTCTCATTTTGCTAGCGCTCCCATCCTACATCGTCCCAATGTGGATAAGCCGTTTATAATGGAGGTGGATGCCTCATCCGTTGGTGCAGGAGCAGTCCTCTTCCAAAAGGATGCTCAAGGTCGGAAGCATCCTTGCTTCTTCTACTCCAAGACCTTCACACCAGCGGAGAGGAATTATTCCATCGGGGACAGGGAGTTGCTAGCGATGAAGTTGGCTTTCTCGGAGTGGAGACATCTCTTGGAGGGGGCTCGCTTTCCCTTTCAAGTCTTCACGGACCACAAAAATTTGTTATATTTGCAAACAGCCCAGCAGCTAAATTCTCGCCAGGCCAGATGGTCCTTGTTCTTCTCCCGGTTCCACTTCACCCTCCATTATCTCGCTGGGGAGAAGAACATTCGTGCTGACGCCCTCTCTCGCTCTGTTGTGTCATCTGAGGAGGAGGAAGGGGAACCTCGGCTTATTGTCCCTTCTGAGAGCCTGAGAACCGTAGCTCCGGTTTTGCTAGAGTCTGTGCCTCCGGGCAAGACTTTTGTACCCATTAATTTGCGACCGGAGGTTCTCTCTTGGGCTCATTCGTCCAGGGTGGGTGGACACTTTGGGACAAAAAGGACATCTGAGCTGCTGGCGAGGTCGTACTGGTGGCCACATATGGTTCGTGATGTCAGAGATTACATTCAGGCATGTGTCTCCTGTGCCAAAAATAAATCTCCTCGACAATGGCCAGCAGGGTTACTCTATCCCTTGCCGGTGGCAGACAGGCCCTGGGAGATGGTCGGGATGGACTTTGTGGTGGGTTTGCCCAAGTCTCGTGGCTGTACCATCATTTGGGTTGTCACCGATCATTTTTCTAAAATGGTGCATTTGGTCCCGCTTCCACGGTTACCTTCTGCATGGGCCTTGGCAGCGTTGTTCATAAAACACATCTTCCGCCTACACGGTATGCCGGACAAAATTGTCAGTGACCGGGGTCCCCAGTTTGCGTCTCGGTTCTGGAGAGAGCTTTGTCGTCTTCTCAGCATTGAGTTAAATCTCTCTTCCGCATATCATCCCGAGACGAACGGGTTGGTAGAGAGGGCCAACCAGACCTTGGTCACATATCTGCGACATTTTGTCTCAGCCAGGCAGGATGACTGGGCATCCTTGCTATCATGGGCAGAGTTTGCGCTGAACAACGCCGTGGCCGACTCCACTGGACAAACCCCATTTCTCCTTAACTATGGTCAGCATCCGCGGGTACCTGGGCCTATGCCCGTGTCTTCCGCCGACTCCAGGGTGGCAGACTGGGCTGTGGAAGCACGGGATATTTGGGACCGCACTCAGGATGCCATTCGGGCTTCCAAGGAGAGAATGAGGTCCTCCGCCGATGCACATCGGCGCCCCGCTCCGACCTTTGCTCCTGGCTACTTGGTGTGGCTCTCCGCCCGTAACATCAGGCTGCGAGTGGAGTCCACTAAGTTTGCACCTCGGTACTTGGATCCTTTTAAGGTCCTCGAACAGGTTAATCCTGTGGTCTATCGTTTAGCCCTTCCGCCACGCCTGGGTATCACCGACACCTTTCATGTGTCCCTCTTGAAACCCGTATACATGTCCCGGTTTTCCGAGTCATCTGCTGGGACATCTGGTTCGTCTACGGACGATTACGAGGTGAATGCTATTTTGGGGTGCAAGGTGGTACGTGGTAAAAAGTTTTATTTGGTGGACTGGAAGGGTTATGGTCCTGAGGACAGGTCCTGGGAGCCTGCTGAGCACATTCAGGCTCCGCAGCTCATTGCTGCCTTTGAGCATAGCGAGGTCCAAGGAGGGGGGGGCCCTAGGAGGGGGGTAATGTTAGGGGTCGAGTTCCCGCCTCTGCACAGGGGGAAAACCGGGCCATCTCCGCTGCGGTAGCCCATTCCTCTCCTGCCGCAGTTGTGCCTGCTCAGCGGAGACATCAGTCCAAGCGTCTTGCTCAGTCCCACTCTGTACACAGAGTTACTGCTGCCTTTCCTGCTTCTGCCATTGAAGTCAGTGCTGGGCAGCGGCGAGCAGACGCTTCTGCGACTAAGTCCTGCTTTTCTCATTCTGAGCATGCCCTGAGTAAGATCTCTCAGTGGAGATCGAGGGTCACATAGTAGGAAGGTCCTATTGCTGCTAGGACTAACTCCTGCTTTTCACACACTGAGCATGCCCAGGGTAAGATCTCTCAGTAGAGATCTAGGGTCACATGCTCAGTTATGGCAGTCTCTCATTGGTCCTTCTAGGAAGGTCTTTTTCTTGCTGCAGCTATATAAGGCTCGCATGGCCGCACGGCCATGCGCTAGTATCTATGCATGACATGAGTTTTGCGCCACTGTGGTCATGCTTGTGTGTATTCAGGGACCCGGCTGAAATAAGCCACTAGAATACCGGCACCTCCGGTGAGGAGATTGTGTGTTTGGTTACAGGACCCCGGCTGAAATAAGCCACTAGAATACCGGCTCCACCGGTGAGGAGATTGTATGTTTGCCTCCTGGACTGCGTGACCACAAGCTACTATCTGCTCAGCAGTTACTGTGTATTCCTGTGGAGTTTAACAGGACACAGTCCTTCCCTTATAGCAACTCTGTGAAGCAACAGAGTTCGCTTCTACCGCCATATCGTGCCGCTGTTTGCCAGCAGCAGGTTCTATTCCTGCACGGTGGACCCCGGGCTGCGAACGCACCAAATAACATCTCTATGTTTACTCGGTGCGTTCCGCCAGCCCTAACATTCTATGAAGCACCTGTGGGTTGAAGGTGCTCACCTCACATCTAGATAGGTTCCTTGAGGGGTTTAGTTTCTAAAATGGGGTCATTTGTGGGGGTATTTTTACTCTTTAGGTACATCAGCGGTCTCCAAACGCGGCATGGTGTCCGCCAATGATTCCAGCAAATGTTTCTTTAAAAAAAAATCGGTGCATTTTCTCTTGTTACCCTTGTGAAAATCAAAAAATTGAGGCTAAAAGAACATTTTTGCTGGAAAATTTAGATTTTTTTATTTTTGCGGCTCAACGTTATAATAAACTTCCGTGAAGCACCTGTGGGTTCGGGGTGTTCACCACACATCTAGATTAAATGTGTTCTGGTCTTTAAAAAAATGGTTTTGCAAATTTTGTTGGAAAATCGAGAAACACTTTTTAACCCTTAAAACCTCTTAACAAAAAACCCCTGTGGTTTAAAAATAGTACTGACGTAAAGTAGACATGAGGGAAATGTTATTTATCAACTATTTTGTGTGACATATCTCTGATTTAAGGGCATAAAAAATAAAAGTTTGAAAATTGATAAATTTTCCAAATCTTTGCCAAATTTCCAATATTTTCACAAATAAACACAAGTCATATCAAACAAATTCTACCACTATCATAAAGTACAATATGTCACGAGAAAACAGTATCAGAATCAGTGGGATCTGTTGAAGCGTTCCAGAGTTATTACCACATAATATGACAATGGTCAGAATGGTAAAATTTGGCTTGGTTAGGAAGGTGAAAACAGGCTTCGGGGTGAAGGGGTTAAGCGTACAATACCTAAGATAGAAACAAAATGAACATATGCCCTGATGTAAGTAAATCAGTAAAAGCAATAATATTTTTAAATAACATAGGGTACTTAATAAACACCGTTTTTCATCAAAAAAGCTTAAAGGTCATCCCAGCAGTGTCTTGACAATGTGTACGACAATCGGGATCGTTCTAACCTCTAGTATTAAAGCCTTACCATGTGTCAAAGTGACATCAATGTGAATAAGGGCCAAGCAGGATGCATGGTAAGGTTTTAATAGTAGAGGTTAGGATCATCTCTATGGATGGCAGCAGGGTATATGTTCATTTTGGTCTTATCTTAGATTTTGTCTCCATAAAAAAATGCTGTAAAAAAGCTGAACATATCCTAATGTTGAATCATCCCATGGTAATAATTCAATATCAGAATCAGAATTCATATTCACTTTGCTACTTTGTTTATGTGTTATCATTAAATTAGTAGTAGAAAATGACACAAATAAACGTAAATTTAACATGTTGGTACTAACCACTCCCATAACTAACACCTCTACAACTTCCAGTGATCATATGTCTTCAAAAGAAGGATGGTGACTGGACAGCTCTTCTTAATCAATAATATCCTACTATTTGTTAATATATTCTTTATGGTGTATTGAGAAGGGGGATATACTGTATGACTCCCTGAAATAAATCATATTGTTTACAGAAAAATTGCTAATGTTATGACTCATTTTGGCAATCTAATTTGTGTGTGTGTGTGTGTGTGTGTGTGTGTGTGTGTGTGTGTTGGGGGTGGGGGGGGGTTACCAACAAGAAGATCAATAGTTCTCAAGTCCTGCCAGACCACTCTGGCATCAAATAAACTGCAGGTTATAGTAAGTATAAAGAATAAAACTTTTTTATTCTATTTGTAATCAGCTGATAAAATCCAACTTGCAAAACTCAAGGTAAATTGACAGGTCAAACTTACATGCTTTGAGTGTATCAAACAATCTTAAATAAGTTCTCCAAGAATCTTCAAAAATGGCACCAATCACGTAATTCAAAAAGTAGTTTGACCTTGTCTTGTGTCAAGACAGGCTGCAGTCTGAAGAAACACAGCTCCTGAGATCTGTGTCTCAATGACAGAGGAGCTGTATTGTAAGCATACATACCAGAGCTGCCAGAGAAGTGTATGGTGTAACAGGAGAAGAAATAAATCTTCTCGTCGGCTGACTGAGCATATAGGACTAAGGGCTTGTTCTCACATGCGAGAAACACGTCCGTGTCTCGCATGTGGAAATGAAGTTCTGGTGCCGGCACTCCGGAGTTGAGCGTGCGGCTGCATGTGTTGCTATGCGGCCGCACGCTCTGCTCTGGAGTGCCGGCGCCAGAACTTCGTTTCCACATGCGAGACACGGACGTGTTTCTCGCATGTGAAAACAAGCCCTAAGGCTGGAAAAAAAATCCTTTGTTTTCCGTCAGATGAGAAGAATATTTATTTCCTCTGATGTTGAAGCCCTTCTATATGGCTCATGGATGTATGTATGCTTACACTACAGCTCATTTCAGTTGTAACACAGCAGTGTTTATTTAGACAGCAGCTTGTCCTCGCATGTAACCAGGACAGGCTGCCGTTTGAATTACATGACAGGGGCCAAATAGTTACATTCTTGGAGAACTCCGTTAAATATTAGTACTAATTATAAAGTAATATGCATAATCACACTGTTGTTTTCAGTTATTAAATAATATATTATAATTATATAATATATTAAATAATATATTATAATTATACAGGGTGGGCCATTTATATAGATACACCTAAATGAAATGGGAATGGTTGGTGACGCAGATTGGTGTGCTGAATTTGCAGAATGGACAAAACAAAAATTGGAACAGGACCCTCAGTTTACACAGAACATTATGTTCAGTGATGAGGCAAACTTTTTGGGTGTGCCATTTGTATGGACACACCTAAATAAAATGGGAATGGTGAGAGTTTTCTTGTGTATGGTGTCTTGCATTGAAATCTGCGGCAATGACCCGGGTACTGCATTCACCAGACAACACCATTTCTTCTCCTTGCGTGTTAAACTCTGCGACATAGCAATGGCTGTAAACAAAGAAAAACTTTTAAATAACTCATGAAAGAATAAAGTTACATTAAAACCAAGCACACCATTGTTTTCCTTGTGAAATTCTCAATTAGTTTGATGTGTCACATGACCCTCTTCCCATTGAAAAAAATAAAGTTGGATCCAAAATGGCCGACTTCAAAAACACCCATCTTGAAAAGTTTCCCCCTCCTACGTACAAATGTGACACAAACAGAAAGTTTATATCACAAATCATTCCCATTTTATTTAGGTGTATCCATATAAATGGCTCACCCTGTATAATATAATATTATATTATCATTAATAAAGTAGTTCATGACTAATATGCTAATTTGTATAACTTCAGATTTGACACTGCAATAAGTGAACCAGCCGCTTTCTTACAGAACTTGACCCTTTGCGTGAAGTGCAGTTCGCATTGCTTGATTTCTCCCTTACTGAAAATGTGATAATGGTGCCTATTAAGTCTTTTCCTTCAGGCAGGACACCGGAGATGGATGGCCTGCCTAAAATCTATATTGAGGAGTTGTGCCCATTTTTGCTTAAAACTTTTAACTCTGTCAGGATTTGAGTACACTTCCAGCCTAAATGAGAGAAACCCAGTTCATGGTTATTCTAATGCCAGGGAAAGACCTTTGTTCATCTATCTCATACTGTCTGATTTCTTTGTTGAACTTTGCTATTACATTTTTTCCAAAATACTATCCATAAGACAGATTCACACATATCCGTCTCTCCAGATTTATGGCTGGTAAGAGTACAAATACTAATATAAGCTTCCTTTTCTTAAAGGGATTTTCCACTACTAGAACAACTCCTCATTCTGAATGTTTGCCCCTTTTAAAATAAAAACTCTTAGGCTATGTGCACACGTTCAGGACTTCTCACAGAAAATTCCTGAGAAAAGCCTGAAATTTTCTGCAAGAAATCCGCAAGAAATCTGCATGCGTTTTTCCGCGTTTTTGCCACGTTTTTGATGCGTTTTTTTTCCAGACATTTCCCAATGCACTTTGTAGTGGGAAATCCGCAAAAAACCCACAAAATTAATGAACATGCTGCATTTTTTACCGCGATGCGTTTTTTTCGCGGAAAAAAAAAGCATCATGTGCACAAAGCATGCGGAATTCATTCTAAGTGATGGGATGCTTATTGTATGCGGGGTTTTTTTTTTGCAGTTTTATAGCATTTTTATCGGGAAAAACGCAAAAAAACGCAAAAAAACAGCAAAGTGTGCACACAGCCTTAGACTCACCTCCGGTGTTGGCACCATTCCAGTGGTGTCGACACTTGAGTTCCTGGGGTTCATGTGTGGTGGTTAATGTCACATAAGCCAGCTGCAGCTCTCACCTCCTGTGTTAGGGTTGGCGGAACGCACCGAGTATATATATATGTATAAACTAGATTGTGGCCCGATTCTAACGCATCGGGTATTCTAGAATATGCATGTCCCCGTAGTATATGGACAATGATGATTCCAGAATTCGCGGCACACTGTGCCCGTCGCTGATTGGTCGAGGCAACCTTTATGACATCATCGTCGCCATGGCAACCATTATGACATCTACGTCGATACTGTGCCCGTCGCTGAATCAGAAACGTGAGATGTCTACGTCCTTTATGACATCATCGTCGCTGTGCCTGTTGCTGATTGGTCGAGGCCTGGCGGCCTCGACCAATCAGACGCGGGATTTCTACGTCCTTTATGACATCATCTTCGCTGTGCCCGTTGCTGGCAGTATACACGAACTCTGTTAACTCCACAGAGTCACTAGAAATAAGATGCTGTGCCCTGTTAGTGTCACAGGGGAACACAGCTAACTGCTGAGCTGGAGACTGACTGCCTCCAGCTCAGCAGTTAGCTGTGTTCACGCACCCAGAAAAGCATACAAACATACACATACAGGCACAACCACAATTTACAAGCTCATGAGGTGATACTAGCGCATGGCCGTGTGGCCATGCAAACCTTTTATAGCTGCAGCAGCTTCAGGACCTTCCTAGGGGACCGATGGAAGTTTGCTACAGTACCTGAGAAACTTCAGGACCTTCCTAGAGGACCAATGATAGCTGCTGCAGTACCTGAACATGTGACCCCTGACCTCCAATGAGAGGTCTTAACTTGGGCATGCTCAGTGTTTGCAAAGCTGGACTTAGTCCCAGAAAAGCCTGCTCGCCGCTGACCAGTGCAGGCTACAACAGCAGAGCCTGGAAAGGCAGCAGTAACCCTTTGCACAGTAACAGGCTGAGTGAGACGCTGGGACCAACGTCTCCACTGAGCAGGTTCCACTGCAGCTGATGCAGAATGGGAGACTGCAGCAGAGACGGCTCGAGATTCCCCCTGTGCAGCGGGAACTCGACTCCTAACATCCTGTTGATTACTTATATGTCCAAAGATGGGGACAGTGACACCAGCACTGATTGGGCACAGGGCTCATGTGATGGAACGGTGGTCCACACATACACAGATCATTGTGGCCAAAGAGTTCTATTTTAATCTCATTTGTCCACAGAACATATTTCCAAAATGCTTTAGGCTTGTTTAGATGTTATTTTGTATACTTCTAATGCTGAATTTTATGGTGAGGACACAGGAGAGGTTTACTTCTGATGACTCTTCCATGAAGGTTGTATTTGTGCACATGTTTCTGAACAGTAAAACAATGTACAACAACTCCAGAGTCTGCTACATCTTTCTGAATCTCTTTTTCAGTTAAGTGGTGGATCTGATTTGCCTCTCTAGCAGTCCTACGAGCAGCTCTCATTGAAATTTTGCATGATCTTCCAGACTTTATATTGATCTCTACTGTTCCTGTTAACTGCCATTTCTTAATTGCAACTGAGGAAAGGGCAACTTGAAAACGCTTTTCTATCTTCTTATAGCCTTCTCCTTCTTTGTGAGCCTCGACCATTTTCATTTTCAGAGTGCTAGGCAGCTTCTTAGATGAACCCATGGCTGTTGTTTTTTGGCACAATAATAGAAAAGGCTGGGTTTTTATAATGCTGGGAAATTTGCATCACTTGGCCTTTTCTAATGATGATAGTAAAATAGCCATAACCCAAACAGGCTAATTAAGGTATGAAACATTGTTCAAAGATATCTGAGTGTTAGGGCTAGCGGAATGCACCGAATAAATATAGATGTTTTATTGAAATTGATGCGTTCGCAGCCCGGGGTCCACCGAGCAGGAGAACCTGCTTCTAGCAAACGGCGGAACTATATGGCGGTATGAACTAACTCTGTTATTTCACAGAGTAGCCGTGAAACCAAAGCACTGCGCCCTGTTAGACTTCACAGAGGCACAGGCTAACTACCCAACTGAGAGCAGTCAGTGGTCATGCATGCACACAAAATTCCTCGCCGGAGGTGCCAGCATTCTAGGTGCTTATTTCAGCCAGGTCCCTGAATACATACACACACAATCTCCTCACCGGACGTGCCAGCATTCTAGGGGCTTATTTCAGCCAGGTCCCTGAACACAAACTTACATGACCACACTGGCACAAAGTACATAACATAGAAAGATACTAGCGCATGGCCGTGCGGCCATGCAAGCCTTAAATAGTTGCAACACCTACAGGACCTTCCTGAAGGACCAATGGCTTTAGCTGCAGTATCTAAACATGTGACCCTCGATCTCCACTGAGAGATCTTACTCTGGGCATGCTCAGAATGAGAAAAGCAGGACTTTGTCCCAGAAGCATCTGCTCGCCGATGCCCAGCACTGACTTCAATGGCAGAAGCAAGAAAAGCAGCAGTAGCTCTTTGTACAGAGTCAGACTGAGCGAGACGCTGGGACTGACGTCTCCGCTGAGCAGGCTTCACTGCGGCAGGAGAAGAATGTGAGACCTCAGCGGAGATGGCCCGAGATTCCCCCTGTGCAGAGGCGGGAACTCGACCCCTAACATCTGAGTATACATATCTCCAACGTTGCCCAAACTATTTTACCTGCCCATTTTCTTTTTGTAATTTTTAAAATGTAAAAAAATGTCAATATAATTTTGTTTGCCTAAAATACAAAGGAAAGGTGTCATCTTTAACCCTCCGTCACATACAATATTCGGACTAACGAGTTCACATACAATGTGCCTGTCAGGCGCCTGCTGGAAAAATACCTATAATATCTAATGTTTGCAATTTCAGTGCTCTAAAAGTGATCAGTGACCTTCATAGGGATGTAATAAAAGAGACTACACATAATCAGTTGCAAAAAAAAACATTTACTTAACATAAAACTAATAACTATGAAATACAAACTTTTCAAAACTCCCGCCAAATAGTCCCCAGTTCAACTCTCTCAAAAAAATTTACAAAGAAAATTTTTGAACACAAACTTAATTTTAAGGTACCTTAAGTACTATTAAAAACATATTCAATCAGAAGTAGATGCTGAGGTTTCCCCAGAAAAGTCACACTTGCAGAGCAAATAGCAAGAATTACACACCATTTTTGCATGTGTCAGGCAAATTGCTTTATGACATTTGAGACATTCATAATTTGAAAGCCTTCTGGTTCCGCTTTCCGTTTGGCAGGTGGTGCATCTCCTTCTTTTGTGAGGTGGTGCAGATGGTGACTTTTCACAATCTTCTTCTGGGCGGAACCTTTTGAGCTGAACTTGAAGGCGAGAGGGGATACCGATTGTTTTCACGCTTCTCCTGCGTAGCTCTCCAAGTACTAGTTCATGGGCCAATTTTTTTCAGATACAATCGTCTACGGAGTGGTTCAAGCTTGTTTTCAAGATAAATTACTTGTGAATTTATACCACCCAAATTCAACATAGCAAAAAATATGACCATTGGCCAGCGTTTGATGTTTCTGCTGACGTTGAAAGTGGAGCACATCTGATCTGCTGTATCCACACCCCCTTTGTTGGCATTGTAAAATGTAATTATCTCCGGGTTTTTTTCTGCCCCAGTCCCAGGATCGATGGCAGCATTATCATGAAGTGTTGATAGAAGAAGTACGATTTTTTTGGCATGTGGTACATAGGAAACTAAAGCCTTTCCATTATGGAATGCAAACATACTGCTGTACTGTTGTCTCTCTTTCACACTTACAAACTGTGGCGGCAATTCCCTTTTGTTTTTTCTTACAGTTCCCACATATGACAGCTTCTGAATTTTCAGATAATCAATCAGATCACAACTTGTAAACCAATTGTCAGTTGTAATATTGCAACCCGATCCAAATAAGGGTTCAGCCAGTCTTTTTACAACATCAATGGGTTTGTTGCTCACACAGTAAGGACCTTCTGGTTGTTTTCCTGCATAAACTTCCAGGTTGTAAGTGTAGGTCTTACTGGCATCAACAAGGGCATACATTTTTATTTCATATTTGTTTGGCTTTGATGGAATATATTGACGAAAGGCACATCTACCACGAAAACCAGGGAGCATTTCATCAATAGTTAGATTCTCTCCAGGGTAATAACTTTGTTTACAGTTTACAACAAATCTTTGAAATATATCACGAATTGGAGCAAGTCGGTCATGTGTTTTGCGTTCGGTTCGGGTAGTTCTGTCGTCAAACCGAAGGCAACGAATTAGAATCTTGAATCTGTTTATGGACATAACAAGGCTAAATTTTTCAACTCCATCCCCATCTTTACCCCAAAGTTCCTCCAAACTTTGTCTATTTGCCCTATAAGCTCCTGCAAGGTACAGTAATCCAAAAAAAGCACGCAGTTCTATTTCATCTGTGGGCTTGATGGTTCTGTTGCAGATGTACTTGTCCTTTATAATGTCTATATATTGGTTGGTATATGTGACAATAGAGTCCAGAATGCCATCTGTAAATATACTGTTCCAGCATTCAACTGCAGTTTTTGCATTACGTGCAGTTCCTATTACTGCAGGAAAGTGAGTAATAATGTTTAAAGGTTCCCTACGTTTTTTCTGGAATGGCTTCTTGTTCCATTTAGTTTTTTATCTTTTCCAATATAATATGATCCAACTTCTTCATCCTCACCACTGTCACCATCTTGCTCTGTTTCAGAATCCAGGACACATTCTTCCACCTCATCATGAGAATCAATCTCACTTTCCTCTCCTAAATCCTCATTCAGTGTGAGGTCTCTATCATCTAACAGCATGTTTGTTACTTCCTCAACATCAAGTTGTTTGGATAAATTGTACATTTTCCTCTCCATTTCAGCAGATAATCTGAAGCAAGAGAAGGAATATGTTAGGGAACTACTGTATATGCCTGAGCAGCACACTTTCTTTTATAAAATCTACCTTATTTCTATGAAATATCCTCAAATTTTGTGCTATACATTCATAAAACAAGCTAAATAAACTATTGTGATGAATAAAAACATAAAATACCAACCTTACTGAATGTGACATATTCACATACAATGAGCCTGAGAGATCTGTGCAGCTATATCCTCTCCCCTGAAGCTCTGAAATCCAACTGTGATTTCACAGACCTTCAAGAGACAGGAGACTACCTGGAGGGAGGGGGTTTCCTCACAATCTGGTGAGGAAGGAGAAATGAAAGTAAAAGAGAAGCGCCTGTCAGATCAGTTGTATGTGACGGAGGGTTAAAAAATTGGAGTTGATAGTATTCTGAAGAGAACAACATGATGTTTTTTTCTTTATTTGAAGACCTACATAGAAAAATCAAACGCCTTATTTTCCTCTGCCAGAAACGTGCAGTAAGGTGATTTTTATTATTCAGCTAGTAAGTCGTAGAATATTTCCTTCAGTCTTTGGATCTCAGAAAGAAGTGAATCAGGCAGAAGGACAGAAGGTCACAAATTAATACTGGTCATTGCTCAAAGTGTGTTGGTTATAAATAATAAAAAAGGAGAAGGTGAAGGACACTCAAATATAACCGAGGTCCTGAAAGGAAATAATCAAAGGGAAATGAAATCTAATTTCAGGATTAAAAAAAACTGGCAACTTTGAAGCTTAGTTAAAGTTCAGCATTTGGTCAGAGGGAAGAAATTGTCAGGGTCTTCACATGATTCACAGGTAGAAGAGAAGAACAACTGAGAAGGTCTATTGTTAGCTTATATTTGTATATATGTAGCAATTTAATACTAATAATATTCTTTAATGTAGCACATAAGTGTTGGACTTGCAGAAGATCAATATGAATAATTGATGTGTTTGTAATTGTATATGTACAGTATATGAGATTGGCTTTTATGATACCACAATATTTATATCTTACTGGCTGCTTTTGTACATGGAATATAATGCAGTGTAAATATTAATAACCAATTATTTCACATAAGGGTACATAAGGGTATACCTGATAACATGCATAAATAACTATAAGGCCTTGTTCACACATAGTGCAAATGATGCACTTTTTCTGCGTGCTTTCTGCAGGTGACTACACTAAAGTACGCAATAACAAACATTTATGATTTTTCCATTTTTTTCTGCATTTTTATGTGCTTTCTTTTTTGTTTGTTGCATTTTTTGTGCCAATTTGAAGCAGCATTTTTATTGCATGTTTTTACTGCAGAAAAGCTTTGATTCAGTACTTAAAGATGTAACTGCTTTTTTTACATGCTTTTTTGATGCTTGCCATATAATAAAATGCAATTTTTAACAGCTTTTTTAACCACACAGTGGGTCTGTGTCTTCATGAAATCAAATCCACTTGGCTTGGACAGTTAAATGCAGCAGATTTTCAGCACTAAAAGCCTCAGCAAAAAAAAAAAAATGCAGTATCTACGCTATGGTATCTGAGAGCTTGGGTTAAGAGACTGCATCATTTTTTTCCAAGATTTTATATTTTGTCAATGCATTAAAAATGAACCTATTTTGCAGAAAAGCTTGACTCAAAATTAAAATTTTATGCATACAATTAGGTCCAGAAATATTTTGCACAGTGACACAAGTTTTGGCATTTTAGCTGTTTACCAAAACATATTCAGGATATAGTAAAATAATTAATATGGCCTAAAAGTCCAGACTTTCAGCTTTAATTTGAAGGCATTCACATCCTAGTTGGATTAATGGTTTAGGAATTACAGTTCTTTAATATGTAGATGCCTTTTTTTAACCCCTTTCTGACATCGGACGTACTATCCCGTCCATGTGGGGTGGGCCCCTATGACCATGGACGGGATAGTACGTCCAGCGCGATCGGCGGCGCTCACGGGGGGAGTGCCGCCGATCGCGGCCGGGTGTCAGCTGCCTATCGCAGCTGACATCCGGCACTATGTGCCAGGAGCGGTCACGGACCGCCCCCGGCACATTAACCCCCGGCACACCGCGATCAAAGATGATCGCGATGTGCCGGCGGTACAGGGAAGCTTCCCGCAGGGAGGGGGCTCCCTGCGGGCTTCCCTGAGCCCCCCGCAGCAACGCGATGTGATCGCGTTGCTGCGAGGGTCTCACCTCCCTCCCTGCTCCCTCCAGCCCCGGATCCAAGATGGCCACGGATCCGGGTCCTGCAGGGAGGGAGGTAGCTTCACAGAGCCGGCTCAGAGCAGGCACTGTGAAGGCTGCAGCGCTGCATGTCAGATCAGTGATCTGACAGAGTGCTGTGCAAACTGTCAGATCACTGATCTGTGATGTCCCCCCCCGGGACAAACTAAAAATGTAAAAAAAAAAAAATTTCAAATGTGTAAAAAAAAATAAAAAAAAATATTCCAAAATAATGAAAAAAAAAAAAAATATTATTCCCATAAATACATTTCTTTATCTAAATAAAAAAAAAAACAATAAAAGTACACATATTTAGTATCGCCGCGTCCGTAACGGCCCGACCTATAAAACTGGCCCACTAGTTAACCCCTTCAGTAAACACCGTAAGAAAAAAAAAAAAAACGAGGCAAAAAACAACGCTTTATTATCATACCGCCGAACAAAAAGTGGAATAACACGCGATCAAAAAGACAGATATAAATAACCATGGTACCGCTGAAAACGTCATCTTGTCCCACAAAAAACGAGCCGCCATACAGCATCATCAGCATAAAAATAAAAAAGTTATAGTCCTGAGAATAAAGCGATGCCAAAATAATTATTTTTTCTATAAAATAGTTTTTATCGTATAAAAGCGCCAAAACATAAAAAAATGATATAAATGAGGTGTCGCTGTAATCGTACTGACCCGAAGAATAAAACTGCTTTATCAATTTTACCAAACGCGGAACGGTATAAACGCCTCCCCCAAAAGAAATTCATGAATAGCTGGTTTTTGGTCATTCTGCCTCACAAAAATCGGAATAAAAAGCGATCAAAAAATGTCACGTGCCCGAAAATGTTACCAATAAAATCGTCAACTCGTCCCGCAAAAAACAAGACCTCACATGACTCTGTGGACCAAAATATAGAAAAATTATAGCTCTCAAAATGTGGTAACGCAAAAAATATTTTTTGCAATAAAAAGCTTCTTTCAATGTGTGACGGCTGCCAATCATAAAAATCCGCTAAAAAAACCGCTATAAAAGTAAATCAAACCCCCCTTCATCACCCCCTTAGTTAGGGAAAAATTAAAAAAATGTATTTATTTCCATTTTCCCATTAGGGCTAGGGTTAGAGTTAGGGTTAGGGCTAGGGCTAGGGTTAGGGCTAGGGTTAGGGCTAGGGTTAGGGTTAGGGCTAGGGTTAGGGCTAGGGTTAGGGCTAGGGTTAGGGTTAGGGCTAGGGTTAGGGCTAGGGTTAGGGCTAGGGCTAGGGTTAGGGTTAGGGCGAGGGTTAGGGCTAGGGCTAGGGTTAGGGCTAGGGTTAGGGCTAGGGTTAGGGCTAGGGTTAGGGCTAGGGTTAGGATTAGGGTTAGGGCTAGGGCTACAGTTTGGGTTGGGGCTAAAGTTACAGTTAGGGTTTAGATTACATTTACGGTTGGGAATAGGGTTGGGATTAGGGTTAGGGGTGTGTCAGGGTTAGAGGTGTGGTTAGGGTTCCTGTTGGGATTAGGGTTAGGGATGTGTTTGGATTAGGGTTTCAGTTATAATTGTGGGGTTTCCACTGTTTAGGCACATCAGGGGCTCTCCAAACGCGACATGGCGTCCGATCTCAATTCCAGCCAATTCTGCGTTGAAAAAGTAAAACAGTGCTTCTTCCCTTCCGAGCTCTCCCGTGTGCCCAAACAGGGGTTTACCCCAACATATGGGGTATCAGCGTACTCAGGACAAATAGGACAACAACTTTTGGGGTCCAATTTCTCCTGTTACCCTTGGGAAAATACAAAACTCGGGGCTAAAACATATTTTTTGTGGGAAAAAAAAGATTTTTTATTTTCACGGCTCTGCGTTATAAACTGTAGTGAAACACTTGGGGGTTCAAAGTTCTCACAACACATCGAGATTAGTTCCCTGGGGGGTCTAGTTTCCAATATGGGGTCACTTGTGGGGGGTTTCTACTGTTTAGGTACATTAGGGGTTCTGCAAACGCAATGTGACGTCTGCAGACCATTCCATCTAAGTCTGCATTCCAAATGGTGCTCCTTCCCTTCCGAGCTCTGCCATGCGCTCAAACGGTGGTTTCCCCCAACATACGGGGTATGAGCGTACTCAGGACAAATTGGACAACAACTTTTGGGGTCGAATTTCTCCTCTTACCCTCGGGAAAATACAAAACTGGGGGCTAAAAAATAATTTTGGGGGGAAAGATTTTTTTTTTTTAATTTTCACGGCTCTGCGTTACAAACTGTAGTGAAACACTTGGGGGTTCAAAGCTATCACAACACATCTAGATGAGTTCCTTAGGGGGTCTAGTTTCCAAAATGGTGTCACTTGTGGGAGGTTTCTACTGTTTAGGTACATTAGGGGCTCTGCAAATGCAATGTGACACCTGCAGACCATTCCATCTAAGTCCTCATTCCAAATGGAGCTCCTTCCCTTCCGAGCCCTCCCATGCGCCCAAACAGTGGTTCCCCCCCACATATGAGGTATCAGCGCACTCAGGACAAATTGGACAACAAATTGTGGGGTCGAATTTCTCCTGTTACTCTCGGGAAAATACAAAACTGGGGGCTAAAAAATAATTTTTGTGGGAAAAAATTTTTGTTTTATTTTTACGGCTCTCCATTATAAACTTCTGTGAAGCCCTTGGTGGGTCAAAGCGCTCAGCACACATCTAGATAAGTTCCTAAGGGGGTCTACTTTCTAAAATGGTGTCACTTGTGGGAGGTTTCTACTGTTTAGGTACATTAGGGGCTCTGCAAACGCAATGTGACACCTGCAGACCATTCCATCTAAGTCTGCATTCAAATGGCACTCCTTCCCTTCTGAGACCTCCCATGTGCCCAAACAGTGGTTCCCCCCACATATGGTGTATCATCGCACTCAGGACAAATTGGGCAACAAATTTTGGGGTCCAATTTCTCCTGTTACCCTCAGGAAAATACAAAACTGGGGGCTAAAAAAATAATTTTTGTGGGAAAAAAATTTGTTTTATTTTTACGGCTCTGCATTATAAACTTCTGTGAAGCACTTGGTGGGTCAAAGTGCTCACCACACCTCTAGATAAGTTCCTTAGGGGGTCTACTTTCCAAAATGGTGTCATTTGTGGGGGGTTTCAATGTTTAGGCACATCAGTGGCTCTTCAAACGCAACATGGCGTCCCATCTCAATTCCTGTCAATTTTGCTTTGAAAAGTCAAATGGCGCTCCTTCCCTTCCGAGCTCTCCCATCTGCCCAAACAGTGGTTTACCCCCACATATGGGGTATCAGCGTACTCAGGACAAATTGTACAACAAGTTTTGGGGTCCAATTTCTTCTCTTACCCTTGGGAAAATAAAAAATTGGGGGCAAAAAGATAATTTTTGTGAAAAAATATGATTTTTTATTTTTACGGTTCTACATTATAAACTTCTGTGAAGCACTTGGTGGGTCAAAGTGCTCACCACACCTCTAGATAAGTTCCTTAGGGGGTCTACTTTCCAAAATGGTGTCACTTGTGGGGGGTTTCAATGTTTAGGCACATCAGTGGCTCTTCAAACGCAACATGACGTCCCATCTCAATTCCTGTCAATTTTGCATTGAAAAGTCAAACGGCACTCCTTCCCTTCCGAGCTCTCCCATCCGCCCAAACAGTGGTTTACCCCCACATATGGGCTATCAGCGTACTCAGGACAAATTGTACAACTACTTTTGGGGTCCAATTTCTTCTCTTACCCTTGGGAAAATAAAAAATTGGGGGCGAAAAGATAATTTTTGTGAAAAAATATGATTTTTTATTTTTACGGTTCTACATTATAAACTTCTGTGAAGCACTTGGTGGGTCAAAGTGCTCACCACACCTCTAGATAAGTTCCTTAGGGGGTCTACTTTCCAAAATGGTGTCACTTGTGGGGGGTTTCAATGTTTAGCCACATCAGGGGCTCTCCAAACGAAACATGGCGTCCCATCTCAATTCCAGTCAATTTTGCATTGAAAAGTCAAATGGCACTCCTTCGCTTCCGAGCTCTGCCATGCGCCCAAACAGTGGTTTACCCCCACATGTGGGGTATTGGCATACTCAGGACAAATTGTACAACAATGTTTGGGGTCCATTTTCTCCTGTTACCCTTGGTAAAATAAAACAAATTGGAGCTGAATTAAATTTTTTGTGAAAAAAAGTTAAATGTTCATTTTTATTTAAACATTCAAAAAATTCCTGTGAAGCACCAGAAGGGTTAATAAACTTCTTGAATATGGTTTTGAGCACCTTGAGGGGTGTAGTTTTTAGAATGGTGTCACACTTGGGTATTTTCTATCATATAGACCTTTCAAAATGACTTCAAATGAGATGTGGTCCCTAAAATAAAATGGTGTTGTAGAAATGAGAAATTGCTGGTCAACTTTTAACCCTTATAACTCCCTAACAAAAAAAAATTTTGGTTCCAAAATTGTGCTGATGTAAAGTAGACATGTGGGAAATGTTACTTATTAAGTATTTTGTGTGACATATCTCTGTGATTTAATTGCATAAAAATTCAAATTTGAAAAATTGCGAAATTTTCATAATTTTTGCCAAATTTCGGTTTTTTTCACAAAAAAACGCAGGTACTATCAAAGAATTTTTACCATTGTCATGAAGTACAATATGTCACGAGAAAACAATGTCAGAATCACCAGGATCCATTGAAGCGTTCCAGAGTTATAACCTCATAAAGGGACAGTGGTCAGAATTGTAAAAATTGGCCCGGTCATTAACGTGCAAACCACCCTTGGGGGTAAAGGGGTTAAAGGGACCAAAAGTGATTGGAAAATTATCTTAAATGCTCTTAAATGAGCTGCATTCCTATCCTCTTATTATTTCATCATCAATTAATAAGGTAAAATGTCTGCAGGTGATTTCAGGTGTGACATCTACATTTTGAAAAAAAAAGTAATTAGTTACTGAGATCACAGAAATTTTAGGAGCTGCCAAATTAACAGTTTGGTAAGTTGAGCAAAAAGAGAGTGCACTGGTGAGCTTAGGAACTCAAAAGACATGGATTTCCATGGAAGACAACAGTGGTGGATGGTCACAGAATCATTTCCATAGTGTAGAAAAAACCCTTCAGAAAATCCACTCAAGTGAAGAACACTCAATAGGAAGTAGGTGCTTCAGTCTACCATAAAAAGAAGACTTCATAAGAACAAATACAGAGGGTTCACCACAAGGTGCAAACCATTAGTTAGCTTTAAAAATAGAAAGTCCAAAAAAATCTAAAGAAGCCAGTCCAGTTTTGGAAAAGAATTCTTTGGACAGATGAAACTAAGCTAAACGTCCACTAGAATGATTGGAACAAGAAAGTATGGAGAAGGCTTGGAACAGCTCACGATCCAAAGCACACCACTTCCTCTGTAAAACATAGTGCAGTAAATGCATAGTATGTGCAGTAAAAAGGGAGTAGAATGGCTAAAAAAAACACAAGAACCACATTCTCAAAAAAAATGCGTACACAAGGTATAATGAAAAGTGCACAAATCCAATTAGTTTTCAAAGCTGCTATTATTTACTTGTAGTAAAAATTCCAACAAGATAGTATAAATACAAGAAAAAATAGATCATGGATAATTGCATGGGTATAAAGCACATATATGCTGCATAGAATAGCCTTTAAAGCTGGTATCACCAGTAAGTCTTGTGAGACAATCAAAAGCAAATTTGCGGAGTAAGCTTCAACAGTAATAAAATTTAATTACTGATATTAATTCTGTCTTTGTTTTTCTATGGCACTATTTCTCTTGGGGAGACCATGAGCTAAAAAAACATTGACGAAAAAGCTGCCTCTCTAAAGGCATGTACTGTATTGTAGATAGTTATCATATTGATCGATGTCTGAACCTTTAGCAAGGTTCTCAATATGAATATGGATTATTAGCTAAATCAAAAATCTTTCTTTTTCGAGGAGTGCTAATTTCATAGTTTTTTTCCTAGACAGTGTTACATGCACTTCAAGACTCCCTATACTGGCATACCCTCCACAGCAGAAAACGTACCTCCAAGAATAAAGTAAAATAAATGGCTAAAGGAAAAGTAATTGTAACTTAACTCCTAAATAGTCTTGAATTAGGAAATCACAATTTTTTTAGAAGGTGATCACCATAGAATTACAATAGTCGCCAAACTTTCCATTAGTAGGTGGAAGACTTTTCATGTTGCCGTCTGAGGCCACTCGTTTCCCTACCCAGGAGGCTAAATGAAAACTAATATATGGGGAGAAAAAAAACTAATGGTGTAGAGAAATAAGGCATTTTTGACACCTCCTACATTATTTTTAAAACGCAAAGTGAGCAAACTAAATCAAATCAATATTTGGTGTGACCCCCTTTAACTTAAAAAAAAATCAAAGCATCCATTCTGAACTTGGCAAGGAAGTTTTTCCAAACATCAGTTATTCTCTAGATGTAGGCTAAAAAAATCCTCAGCAAGCTCAACGATGCTGGGCTAAGTGGGGGCCATATCATCACTTCCTGGGCTCCTTTTTCTTTACTATGAAGATAAATCTTAATGACATTGGCTGTATGTTTGAAGCTGTAGTCCTGATGTAGAATAAATGTGGAACCAACCTTCCTAGTGGAATTGCAAGAAGGATAAATATTTTCCTGTATTTCATAGCATTGGAGACACCATTAATTTTGACCAATTAGCCAACTTCATTTGATGAAATGCAGTCCCAAACTGGCAACAGAATTCCTCCTCTATGCTTCACTGTTGACTGTACACTTTCATTATTGTACCGGTCTCCTGACCATTGTAAACTCTCCACCCTAATTGCTATGTTTTCATGATGGTTGAGTTGCTTGTTTCCATGCCAAAAGAATTATTTTTGGCCATATTTCTTCATTGAAGGTTACTTCTAGCCAGAATTATTTGAACAATAGATGAGTGTAGCTGGTTCTCACTGGTTTCAGAAAGTTTTGAGCTAAAGGCACTGCTGAACATCTTCAAATTTCAACGATAAGTAAGCCTGAGGTATCTTTCATCTGCTACATTAAGTTTCCTTAGACGATCACTGTGTCTACAGTCCTCAATGTTGCCCATTTCTTGGTGTCCTCAGTGTTGGGAAACACAAACATATACGTATCTATCATGCAGTAGCATAAAGGAGACATCTGACTGGCTCCAAATATATTCTTCAGCAGATAAATACACCAAACATATAGTCAATGTGATTAAAAGGAACCTGTCACCAAATTTGTCCTGTGTCAACTAAAGTTATGACCTTAATCAGCACCTGTGCTGTAGTTCATCAATGCTTATATAACCCCCTGACTCCCCCTGTACAGACCCCAAAAAACCTTTTGAAGTTCTCCAGTGCTTTACGTTAATCCTGTCAGTCCAGTCTGAAGGGCGTGGTTTCTGCTGTCTCCATCCCTACTCCTGGCTTCTCTATCCTTCCTCCCAGTTGCTCACAGCTTTCCTCCTGCTGTAATTGATGTGGATGAGCCGAAAACATAAGTGTACATGGGCCGTTATGATTTAGGCTGTGCCCGCAATAGGTCATAATATAGTGCGCTGGTATGAGCCAACAATTTCTCTGCGCAGGAGCAAGATTTCAACCGATTATGTCGATGGCACAGAAGGCATCATCCATGTCAATTACAGCAGGAGGAAGGCTATCAGCAACTGGGAGGAGAGACAGAGAAGCCGGTAAGAGGAATGGAGAGAGCAGAAACCAGGCCCATTGGATCAGACTGACAGGATTATCATACAGTGCTGGAGAACTTCAAAAGAATTTTTGGTGGTATACAGGGGGAGTCAAGGGGTTATATAATGATTGATGGACTGCAGCATAAGCGCTGATTAAGGTCATAATTTTAGTTCCCTTTAAGCAGTATCTTCAACATAAAGTAGAACAAAGAGCCATGGAAGTCATGATGTGGCCTACACAGAGCCCTGATTTCATCAAGGCCTTTTTAGGATTATATTGGGAAATAGAAAGATTTGCACAAGCTAAATCCACAGAAGATTTGTGGTTAGCTCTTCAAGATGTTTGGAACAACCTCCCTGCTGAATTCTTTCAATACCTAGAAGAACTGATGCTTTTATGTTGTTGTGAAGGCAAAAGGAGGTCACATGGGACATTGAGTTCATTTAGATTTATCTTTTCTTCATCCATTTAGCATTTTGTTAATTGATAAAATTAAACTCTTAACACTTTTCTATTTTTTTAAAGCATTCTTATTTTATAGTTGGTATACATACTTGATCAATTAGCCTAAAATAATTCCACTTATCTATTATAAGTACCCTTACTATACTCACCACATGATAAACATGCAGAAAAAGGAGTTTTAGAACCAATAATTTTAAGTTTATCTATGAGTAAATGTGAGATGAGATTACATAGTTCTTGGCTACAGAAACTTCAGTGGCCTCAACTCAGGTGTATTGGTCATTTATAATGATCACTCCAAGTGAGTGCCACTCTTTTCAATTGCGTGGTGCACTTGAAGAGGAAGCCTTTGAGGTATTGAAAGCTCTGCAATTTCTGCAAAGTGCAAGTTTAATGAACAGACTGTCTTGCTACATATAAAGTGAACATATGCTATTGTGTAATGATACTGATTATCTCTGCACATTTCAAGTCATCAAATGCCTATCGAAAGCTGCCGCAGAAAGGATTTCACTAAAAATAAAACATAAATAAATGCAGCTTTTCAGATTTCTTTACAGCCCAATAACACTTTACAAATACTAGCTCCTAATGGCTCATGAATTATTGTAGTAATAGCCTGTTATCAGTAAGTAAAAACTCTGCAATAAAATTCATTTGAAATGTTTTTAAGTATGGTCAAAATATACATACTTAGTGCTAAAAGTGTAAAATAGCTATTAAAAATCTAATTCTGTCATCAGTAACTATGTCATGGCTAAAGTTGCACTTATCTTCAATTTCAACCTCTATAAATGCACCTCTGCATGAGAGAATCTTGGGTCTCATTGCAGCTTTAAATCAGCTGCCAAAACACTATAAAGTGACGTGATCATCTATTGATCTCAGTTGTTTATACTCCAAAAGGTTTAATTTATATGGATACAAGAGGACAATGGATCCTCTTCCATATCCAAGCTGTCGCCTACAAGTCATATATGACATAGAAAATGGGGGCAACTTAAAGGAGTTCTTCCAGTCTCAAGGTACTATGTGACTGCAGACTTAACCCCTTAACGACCACCGATACGCCTTTTAAACAGCGACAGTTGATCGCCGAATAACGGCAATCACAGAAAAAAAAGGCTGATTTTTCCATTCATTTCTCTCTCCTTTGATAAGATCTAGCATAGAGGAGAGACAAATGAGTCCCTTGAGTCCCTCCATTACCTCCGCCATCCCCGGATTCTCCTGCTCCGTGCCCTCTGGCCCTCCACATCATCTTCCGGGAAGAAAATGGTGGGCACATGCGCAGTGCTTCTGCTGAGATGTGCCGGCTGGTACCCGGCAACAATAGGAGATTTTTCCTATTGGTTCATCTTCATCGCTGGGATAGACACTATTACAGTGAACAAAATAAATAAAAAAAGTCACCCTCTTAGATAAATATAATAAAATTTAAAAATTGTCATTTTTTCAATTCTTTGCCGATAGGGTTAGGGTTGGGGTTTGGGTTAGGGTTGGGGTTAGAGCTGTGGTTAGGGTTGTATTAGGGTTAGGTTTGGGGCTGGGTTAGGGTTGTGGTGTTGGGATTAGGGTGATGGTGTTGTGGTTAGGGTGTTGTAGTTAGGGGAGTGTTAGGGTTGGAGTTGTTGCTAGGGTTGTGATTAGGGTTAGGGTTGTGTTGGGATTAGGGTTGTGGTTAGGGTTAAGGTTGGGATTAGGGTTAGGGGTGTGTTGGGGTTAAGGTTGGGGCTGTATTAGGTTTGGAGTTAGAATTGCGGGGTTTCCACTGTTTAGGCACATCAGCGGATCTCCAAAATGCAAATGCGACATGGTGCCCACCATCAATCCCAGACAATTTTGCGTTCAAAGCCAAATGGTGCTCCCTCCATTCTAAGCCATGCCTTGCACCAAAATATTGACTCTCCTCCACATATGCGGTATCGACGTACTCAGGAGAAATTGCACAACAAATTTTGTGGTCCATTTGATCCTGATACCCTTGTGAAAATAAAAAAAATTGGGTATAAAGTACATTTTTTGTCAAAAAAGTTAAGTGTTAATTTTTTCCTTCCACATTGCTTTAATTCTCGAGAAGCATCTGAAGGGTTAGTAAACTTTTTTAATGCGGTTTTGGGCACCTTGAGGGGTGCAGTTGTAGGGAGGTGGACCAGGCTAACGGTCCCTCTTGTGTGTCTGGGCGGGAACTGTCGGGACTGTCACCATTATTCCTGGGGGAAGAGATTTCTGACCGGAGCAGGCCAGGACACCTGACAGATGGGGACGGGTCTGATATAAAAGGAACTGAGCGCGAAAAGATGGGAGTTTTGACAGATGAGAATTTTCTGTCATATTTAACCCCCAAAGTCACTTCAAATGTTAGGTGATCCCTAAAAAAAATGATTTTGCTAATTTTATTGGAAAAATTTGAAATCGCTGTTGGTCAACTTTCAACCCTATAATGTCCTAACAAAACAAATTATGTTTCCAAAATTATGCTGATGTAAAGTTGGCTTGTGGGAAACTTTATTTATCAACTATTTTGTGTGACATGACTCTGATTTAAGGGCACAAAAATTAAAAGTTCAAAATTTTCATAGTTTTTGCCAAATTTCTATTTTTTATCTTAAATAAATGCAAGTCATATCGAAGAAATATTACCACTAACATGAAGTACAATATGTTAAAAAAACAATCTCAGAATCAGTGGAATGCGTAGAAGCGTTCCAGACCTATAACTTCAAAAAGTGACAGTGGTCAGAATTGTAAAAATTGGCTTGTCATTAAGGGGTTAAGAATCTTCATACCACATGCACTGCACACAGTGAGGATTCTCAGTGGCAGTGACAGGAAGTCCTGTTACCGCTAGTATTTGATGTGTATACTGTGGCCTTTTTCCAACTAGACTTTCTAGAATCAAACAATACAATTGCATTGAGAAAAGTCGGATATAGTCTAGCTGGCATGTCACCGCATTTTTGCCAGTCACATACTTGCAGTAACCGCCTTCTCCCAGCACCAGCACAGGAGAATTCTCTCTTTGTGCAATCTGGGAATTCATAAGTCTGCAGTCATATAGAATGACTGCAGACTTGTAGTTGAAGAAATGTCAACCCTTTTAACATGGTTTCTATAGCCTTGTGTCTGGATCTCATATTAGTGGAAGCTCCACTATTAGGGTACCGTCACACTATACGATTTACCTACGATCACGACCAGCGATATGACCTGGCCGTGATCGTAGGTAAATCGTAGTGTGGTCGCTGGGGAGCTGTCACACAGACAGCTCTCCAGCGACCAACGATGCCGAGGTCCCTGGGTAACCAGGGTAAACATCGGGTAACTAAGCGCAGGACCGCGCTTAGTTACCCGATGTTTACCCTGGTTACAAGCGTTAAACTAAAAAAAAACAAACAGCACATACTTACATTCTGGTGTCCGTCAGGTCCCTTGCCGTCTCTGCTTCCCGCACTCAGTGACTGCCGGCCGTAAAGTGAAAGTGAAAGCACAGCCGCTGTGCTCTGCTTTCACTTTACGGCCGGCAGTCACAGTGCCGGAAGCAGAGACGGCAAGGGACCTGACGGACACCAGAATGTAAGTATGTGCTGTTTGTTTTTTTTTAGTTTAACGCTTGTAACCAGGGTAAACATCGGGTAACTAGGCGCGGTCCTGCGCTTAGTTACCCGATGTTTACCCTGGTTACAAGCGAACGTATCGCTGGATCGCATCGCTAGATCGGTGTCACACACACCGATCTAGCGATGACAGCGGGAGATCCAGCGATGAAAGAAAGTTCCATACGATCTGCTACGACGTACGATTCTCAGCAGGATCCCTGATCGCTGCTGCGTGTCAGACACAGCGATATCGTAACGATATCGCTGGAACGTCACGAATCGTACCGTCGTAGCGATCGAAATGTTATAGTGTGACGGTACCCTTAGAACTCTCACAATCCTGAAAACAGGTTTGTCCACAGCAGGAAGGGGCCATGGATTGCAAGATTTTCAGAAAAGAGCTAAGTGAAACTTTGGGGGTGTGGATCATGACAACTTTGGGCAAGGGTTTTTTTTTATTAAATGAACTATTGAAACCCATTCTGGACCTGTCAAATTTTCATTTTTCCTCCCTTTCTTACAAGAGCCATAATTTTCTATGCATAAGTTTATAGGGCCATACGAGGGCTTATTTTTTGCAAGGCAAGGAGTAAATTTGAATGGCACCATTAATTTTACTATCATGTAATGAAAAACAGGAAAAAAATATTAAGCAATGTGAAATTGTGAAGGAAGTTCAATTCTCCCACTGTTTTTCGGATTTTAATTCGGGATACACTGTGCAGTAAATATCCTTTGCTACCATGATTCTCTATTCTAACTCAGTTAGATTATGGAGACACCAAAATTGCAAAAAAAAAATTATATTCTGGTAATGAAAAAAAATATGAATTTTGTAAAATAAAAAAAATTGTACCACATATTTCTGAATCTCATAAGTTATAACTTTATTTTTCAATTTCCACTCATATAGCTGTGTGAGGGTTTGTTTTTTTGCGTGCCAAGATGACATTTTGGGTACATATGATATAGTGATCATTTTTTATTGCAATATTTTTTTGGAGGACTGTGGTGACTGAAAAAGTACAAATCTGAAGTTTTGATTTATTTTTTTTAATTAAACATATTTTAATAACATTTTATATTTTGAAAAGCCCATCTGTTTTGGGTGTGATGATATAAAATAAGTTTCTCATAATTTTATTTATTTACTTTAAAATGGGAAAAGAGAGTAATTTCAACTTTTTTAAAATGTTTTTAATATTTTTAAACCTATTTTCTTTTGTCTAGTTTCCCGAGCGGATTTCAATCTGTGATCATTTGATCTCTAATTCTTAAAACTGCAATACAAAACTATTTCTAGTATAAATTGCCTTCTGTGAAGCTCAGCCCATAGCCAAGATAACCCATGGGGTCAGTGGACCCGATGGCCGGACTGGATGTCGTACAGCAGAGGAAGAAGTTAAAATGGTCATACAGAGTGGAAAACTGCATGGTGGGCTGTCACATTTTTGTGTCCACACAGATTTTGCACTAGGAGGGCTTGTTTTGTATAGAACCTACAATTCTATATGCTCTCACTGATCTAGACAGAAACCTTGAGAGATTTCCTAACGGCAAATTATTGAAAATATCTACGTGCATGGAGAGTGCTCCAATATGTCACAAAGCTGGACAGATACGAGCCAACTGGAGATGTCTATCAATTTTTGGCCACTGTCACAGTGGAGAAACAGGTGAACAATGAGGTCAGTATTATTTTTGTTTTTTTACACCTTATGCCTTTTACCTATGTGATCTTGAGATGACCAGGAATATTCAATTAGCATCTAATAACTTTGATGCAAATTTTCCTACCAAATTTGAGCAAGCTGTCATATGTGAATCTCCATAGATTCGCACATTTCTAGTGCAAAGTTATATGAATTTATATTCACTATGAATTGTGGAACCATTGTGCTCCTGTAACTGTAGACCTGAATACAATCATGGCCAAAAGTGTAGGCACTCTTAAAATTGTTTCAGAAAATGGAGTCTTTCGCCCAGAAAATTATTGCAATTATACTTGTTTTGTTATACACATTTCCCTCAAATTACTATTTGGTTGCACACACTTTTGAATTAATAACTGCAATCAATCACTTCCTATGAACTCTGAACTGGAATTTTGGAACACTCTTCTTTTGCAAACTGCTCTTGGTCGCTCATATTTGAAGGGTGCCTTCTCCCAACAGCAATTTTTAAATTTCTCCAGAGGTGTTCAATGGGATTTAGATCCAGACTCATTGCTGGCCACTTCAGAACTCTCCAGCGCTTTGTTTACATTTTTTTCTGGGTGCTTCTTGAAGTAAAGTATATAGTAAGCGTTGTGATACAGCAGTTATTCCATGGCAAAGAACCAACTTCCATCTTCTCTCTTCACACAGGTATAACTTCCCACCTCTGCTTGCTGTCTCATCTGCTGCAAAAGACTCTAATGGTACAACTTCCCACCTCTGCTTGCTGTCTCATCTGCTGCAATAGACTCTAATGGTACAACTTCCCACCTCTGCTTGCTGTCGCATCTGCTGCAAAAGACTCTAATGGTACAACTCCCCACCTCTGCTTCCTGTCTCATCTGCTGCAATAGACTCTAATGGTACAACTTCCCACCTCTGCTTGCTGTCTCATCTGCTACAGTAGACTCTAATGGTACAACTTCCCACCTTTGCTTGCTGTCTCATCTGCTGCAATAGACTCTAATGGTACAACTTCCCACCTCTGCTTGCTGTCTCATCTGCTGCAATAGACTCTAATGGTACAAATTCCTACCTCTGCTTGCTTTCTCATCTGTTGTGAATTCCGCTCTTGGGCTCCCTCCTGTGGTTGTAAGTGGCACTTTTGTGAGTTCTGCTCTTGGGCTCCCTCTTGTGGTTTCTAGTGGTATGGCTGCTCCTTGGAGTTAGTTGTCATCAGCTGCCTCCACTTATCTTCTCTTCTGCTCGGCTATTTAGGTCTGGCTCTGTCTTCAGCCAGTGCCACTTGTAAATGGTTTCTGGTTGGATTCACATCTCTTTGGAGTTCCCTGTTATCCTGACCAGTTCAGCTAAGCAAAGTTTTTGCTTGCTCTTTTCTGTCCATAGGTTGTGGACTTATCCATTCTGTGCTTTCTTTGTTTGTCCAGCTTATCAGTGTGAATTTATTCTGTCTTGCTGGAAGCTCTGGGAGGCAGATTTGCCCTCCACACCTTTAGTCAGGTGTGGAGTTTTTTTTTGTAAACTCTGTGTGGATTTTTGTAGTGTTTTATACTGACCGCACAGTATTCCATCCTGTTCTATCTATTTAGCTAGACTGGCCTCCTGTGCTCATCCTGGCTTCATTCTGTGTATGTCTTTTCCCTCTCCACTCACAGTCATTATTTGTGGGGGGCTAATCTATCCTTTGGGGATTTTCTCTGAGGCAAGATAGTTTTCCTGCTTCTTTCTTTAGGGGTAGTTAGCTCTTAGGCTGTGACGAGATGCCTAGGGAGAGTTAGGAGCATTCCACGGCTACTTCTAGTGTTGTGTTGAGCTTAGGGACTGCGGTCAGTACAGTTACCACATCCTTCAGAGCTCGTTCCATGTTGCTCCTAGACCACCGTATCATAACACTCATCTGCTGCAATAGACTCTAATGATACAATTTCCCCCTTCTGCTTGCTGTCTGCTCTCTGTCATATGCCGCTTTGCCATCTAGAACCATATTTTAATGTGCCTGCTACTTCATTGGTATAATTCATTTGGTGCATTGTACTTAATACTCACTGTTGCATATCCATGACTGGGGTTAGTGTAGATCTTATCTGGTGGAAGGTGTTAAAATAGATGTTGCCAGGCTGAATGTCTTTGATCATCTAACAAAAACACCCTGTGTGCTGGTCCTAGCTGCCAAATTATCCCCACCAATTCCCACAATCCATCTCTTCTGACCCAGCAGTCTAGACTATAAATTTAGAAACATCCTTATGGGTGCACGCATGTGGGGGAGCACGCAAGCATTCCAGGAGAAAGCGTCACGAAGCTAAACTTCTTGATACAGCAGTTATTCCATGGCAGTTAGTCAGGGCAGGAGTCAAGTAACCCACACTCTGCTCTCCCTTCTATCCATGTGCTTTATTCCTATTCTCCTATGTTCCCTTGCAATCCTCATTCACTGCACAATCCCCCCTCCATCACCACTCATATACATCAGCCCCTCTATACTTCCCTCTACCATGTACAGCTCCCATGCACTTCTTACCTTCCTGAAAAACCTCAGCCCATCTTGCCCAAACACACTGCACAAAAAACTTCATATAATTCCAAAAACTACTTGCTTTTTATCTTCCTACTCCTACTGATTTCAGGGGACATCTCCCCCAACCCTGGTCCACCATCCACCAACCTCAACCCCTACCCTATCTCACATTGAAACCTTAATAATCTTACTAATATTAATTGCACTCCTTCATCTCCTTCTTTCAATTGTGCCCTTTGGAATCCATGGTCTGTATGTAACAAGCTTCCTTTCCTACACAATTACTTTCTGAAAAACTCTCTTAATCTATTGGCCCTCACGGAAACCTGGATTCAGGACTCTGACACTGTCTCTCCTGCTGCCATTTCCCATGTTGGCTTACAATTCTCACATTCCCCGAGACCCACAAACAGACATGGAGGTGGAGAAGGCATACTCCTGTCCCCACAATGCATGTTCCAGGTTATCCCCCCAACTCCATCACTCTCATTCTCTTCTTTTGAGGTCCACATCATCAGGCTCTTTCGTTCCCTCTCCCTCAGAGTAG
Organism: Ranitomeya imitator; assembly: GCF_032444005.1. Classification (NCBI taxonomy): domain Eukaryota; kingdom Metazoa; phylum Chordata; class Amphibia; order Anura; family Dendrobatidae; genus Ranitomeya; species Ranitomeya imitator. The sequence goes on along the minus strand of NC_091287.1, from coordinate 161,921,332 downwards.
CAGTCATATACCAGCCCCCAAGCTCACCCACCCACTTCCTGGACCATTTCTCTGCCTGGCTGCCACACTTCATGTCCTCAGAACTACTAACCCTTATCCTGGGAGACTTCAACATCCCAACTATCAGCCCCACTTCTACATCTGCATCCCAGCATCTATCACTAACCACTTCTCTAGGCGTCTCACAGCTCTCAACCTCTGAAACACACAAAGACGATAACATCCTGGACCTGGTCTTTGTCCGGTTCTGTTCAATCTCCTACCTAGATAACTCACCGCTTCCCCTCTCTGACTACAACATTCTATCCTTCACACTCACAATTCCTCGCCCACTCCAGCACTCTCCTACCTACCACACATTCAGAAATCCACATGCTATTACACCTCACGCACTTTCAGACTCCCTACACTCCTCATTGTCCACAATCTCTTCTTTTTCCTGTCCTGATCTGGCAGCACATCACTTCAATGACACTCTTAGAAGCACCCTTGACCAAGTAGCTCCCCTCACCCTCAGAACCTCCAAACACAGAGTGAAACAGCCGTGGCTCACATCGCAAACCCGATTTCTCCAGCGGTGCTCTAGGTGTGCTGAACGCTTATGGAGGAAAACACGCACACCAGAAGACTTCATACACTTCAAATTTATGTTAAGGACCTATAACTCAGCCCTTCGCCTCGCCAAACAGACCTACTTCACCACTCTGATCTCCTCACTATCCAACAACCCAAAGAAACTTTTTGACACCTTTCACTCTCGCCTCAGGCCAAAAGCACAAGACCTATAACAGACATTTTTGCTGATGACCTGGCCTCCCACTTTTTAGAGAAAATAGATAATATTCGTCAGGAAATCCACTCCCAAACACCAACTGCATTTCCCCTGGTTTACTCTCCACATTCGATCCCATCACAGATGAAGAAGTCTCCAAGCTCCTCTCTTCTTCTCGTCCGACTACATGCACCACTGACCCCATTCCCTCACACCTCCTCCAGTCTTTCTCCAGTCATCACAACTCACCTAACTACAATCTTTAATCTCTCTCCTCTGGCATTTTCACCTCCTCCTTCAAACACTCTGTCATTACTCCATTACTCAAGAAACCCACCCTCGACCCATCCTGCAAATAACTACAGACCGGTCTCCAATCTCCCCTTTATTTCTAAACTCTTGGAGAGCCTGGTCTACTTCCGCCTTACCCGTTACCTTTCCACTCACTCCTTCCTAGACCCTTCACAGTCCGGCTTCTGCCCCCTCCATTTGACAGAAACTGCACTCATCAAGGTGACCAATGACCTTCTGACAGCAAAATGTAATGGTGACCACTCTCTGCTCATTCTTCTCGACCTCTCTGCAGCGTTCGACACTGTTCACCACACTCTCCTACTCTCTAGGCTCCAGTCACTAAGCATTAAGGACACTGCTCTCTCCTGGTTCTCCTATCATTCTGACCACTCCTTCAGTGTTCTGTTCTCTGGCTCCACTTCATCTCCTCTTCCTCTCACTGTTGTGGTACCTCAGGGCTCAGTCCTTGGCCCCCTTCTCTTCTCCCTCTACACAGCCCCAATTGGACAGACAATGAGCAGATTTGGCTTTCAGTACCATCTTCATGCTGATGACACGCAACTATACACATCAACTCCTGACCTTACTCCCGCTGTACTACAGAACGCCAGTGACTGTCTGTCTGCAGTCTCCACCATCATATCCGCTCTCTATCTGAAACTCAACCTCTCCAAAACTGAACTTCTTATGCTCCCGCCATCTACTAACCTCCTTAAATCTGACATTTCCCTCTCCGTGGGTGGCACCATAATAACACCCCGGCAGCAGGCGCGCTGGATGTTATGTTTGACTCTGATCTCTCCTTCACCTCCCGTATACAATCTCTTGCCCGCTCGTGCCGCTTACACCTAAAGAACATCTCCAGAATCCACCCTTTTCTCACCATGGAAGCAACAAAAACCTTCACTGTCGCCCTGATCCACTCCCGCCTGGACTACTGCAATGCTCTATTAATTGGCCTCCCCCTTGCTCGAATTTCACCTCTCCAGTCTATCCTTAATGCAGCAGCCAGGGTTGTCCATCTAGCTAATCGTTACTCGGACACGTCCGCTCTTCGCCAGTCGTTACACTGGCTGCCCATTCATTACAGGATACAATTCAAAGTACTTGTTCTCACCCACAAAGCTCTCCACAGTGCGGCACCCCCATAGATCTCCTCGCTCATTTCGGTCTATCTGACTAGCCGGCCTCTGCGCTCTGCAAATGACTTTCGACTAACCTCTGTACTAATCCGTACCTCCCACTCCCAACTCCAAGACTTCTCCCGTGCTGCACCAATACTCTGGAATGCTCTACCCCATGATATTAAGACCAGCCACAATTTGCATAGTTTTAGGCGCTCGCTCAAAACACATTTGTTCAGAGCAGCCTACCACATTCACTAATCAAAGTCATTTTATGTTTGTGTGTGTGTAGCCCATTCACTATCTCCATCTATCCCCCAACCCCTGAAGATGGCTGGACCATCATTGTAAATACATCATTGTAAATACACACCTGTACTTTATATCTCCCCCACCTTATTGTAGATTGTAAGCTCTCACGAGCAGGGGAGCCTTATTTTGCTTATTGTATTGTTAACGTTGTTACTTATGACTGTTGTGTTTGAAACTGTTAAACTGTAAAGCGCTGCGGAATATGTTGGCGCTATATAAATAAAGATTATTATTATTATTATTATTATTATTATGTTTGGGGTCATTGTCCTGCTGGAAGACCCATGGCCTAGGGTGCAGACCTAGCTTTCTGACATTACATTGTAACCCAAAATCCTTTGGTAATCTTCAGATTTCATGATGCCTTGCACACAGTCAAGGCACCCAATGCCAGAGGCAGAAAAACAACCCCAAACATCTTTGAATCTTCACCATATTTGACTGTAGGTCTCATACCATTTTCGGTAAACAGTAGAATTTTTTGCTTTACCAAAAAGCTCTATCTTGGTCTCATCAGTCCACAAGACACTTTCCTGGAAGGATTAGGCTTACTCATGTACATTTTCGCAAACTGCATTCTAGCTTTTTTATGTCTCTGTGTTAGCAGTGGGGTCTCTTGCCATTTCGTTTAATTTCATTCAAATGTCAACGGATAGTTTGCGCTGACACTGATGCACCCAGGGCCTGCAGGACAGCTTGAATTTCTTTGGAACTTGATTAAGGCTGCTTATCCACCATCCAGACTATCCTGCTTTGAAACCTTTCATCAATATTTCTTTGCCATCCACCCGAGATTAGCTACAGTGCCATGGGTTGTAAACTTCTTTATTATTTTGCTCACCATGGACAAAGAAATATCAAGATCTCTGGAGATGAATTTGTAATCTTGAGATTATTTGTATTTTTCAACAATTTTGATTCTTAATTCCTCAGACAGTTCTCTTCTTTTTCTGTTCTCCATGCTTAGTGTGGCACACACAGACACACAATGCAATGATTGAGTCAACTTCTCCCCCTATCTGGCTTCAGGTGTGATTTTCATATTGCCCACACCTGTTACTTGCCACAGATGAGTTTGAACAAGGATCACATGTTTGAAACAAAGTTGTTTACGCACAATATTGGTAAGGTGCCAACTATTTTATCTGGCCCATTTTGGGGGTTTTGGGAGACAATATATCCAATTTATTTTTTCTCTGTTTTTGTTGTATTGTTCCAATACACAGAAAGGAAATATACATGTACAACAAAACATGTACAATTGCAATAATTTCCAGGGAGAAATACTTAATTTTTTAAATATATATATGTGTATACAAATACACAAATATAATGGTATACTCTGGCACATTTTATAGTGGACATTGTTAGGTGATAATTGACAATAATTTCAGGATATGTACAACTTTAAGGAGCTGTCTCTTCAAACCACCCCTTATAAATTGAAAATAGCAAAAGGAGGTGGTTTTATGGTGGTCATTCACAGTGGTCATTCAGATGAATACATGTCCATACAGTGAGTACGAAAAGTATTCAGACCCCTTTAAATTTTTCACTTTTTGTTTTATTTCAGCCATTTGGTAAATTCAAAAAAGTTCATTTTTTCTCATTAATGTACACTCTGCTCAATTGGGCAGCACGGTGGCTTAGTGGTTCAAATCCCACCAAGGACAACATCTGCAAAGAGTTTGCATGGGTTTCCTCCGGGCACTCTGGTTTCCTCCCACATTCCAAAGACATACTGATTGGGAATTTAGATTGTGAGCCCCATTGGGGACAGCGAAGATAATGTCTGTAAAGTGCTGCGTAATATGTTAGCGCTATATAAAGATTATTATTATTATTAATTGGGTTTAGGTCATGGTTCTGGCTGAGAAATTCAAGAATGGTCACAGAGTTGTTCTGAAGCCACTCCTTTGTTATTTTAGCTGTGTGCTTAGGGTCATTGTCTTGTTGGAAGGTGAACCTTTGGCCAAGTCTGAGGTCCAGACCACTCTGGAAGAGGTTTTCATCTCTGTACTTGGCCACATTCATGTTTCCTTCAATGACAACCAGTCATCCTGTCCCTGCAGCTGAAAAACACCCCCATAGCATTATGCTGCCACCACCATGCTTCACGGTTGGGATTGTATTGGGCAGGTGATGAGCAGTGCGTGGTTTTCTCCACACAAACAGCTTAGAATTATCACCAAAAAGGTCTATCTTTGTCTCATCAGACCAGAGAATCTAATTTCTCATAGTCTGGGAGTCCTTCTTGTGTTTTTTTTAGCAAACTCTTTGTGGGCTTTCATATGTCTTGCACTGAGGAGAGGCGTCTGTCGGGCCACTCTGCCATAAAGGCCTGACTGGTGGAGGGCTGCAGTGATAGTTGACTTTGCGGAACTTTCTCCCATCTCCCTACTGCATCTCTGGAGCTCAACCACAGTGATCTTGGGGTTCTTCTTTACCTCTCTCACCAAGGATCTTCTCCCACGATTGCTCAGTTTGGCTGGACGACCAGGTCTAGGAAGACCTCTGGTGGTCCCAAACTTCTTCCATTCAAGGATTATGGAGACCACTGTGCTCTTAGGAACCTTGAGTACTGCAGAGATTCTGTTGTAACCTTGGCCAGATCTGTGACTTGCCAAAATTCTGTCTCTGAGCTCCTTGGTCAGTTCCTTTGATTTAATGATTCTCATTTGGTCTGACAAATGAAGTCCGATCAGTTTAATTAAACACAGCTGGACTCCAATGAAGGAGTAGAGCCATCTCATGGAGTCTGAGTCTTTCCAGAGTGTCTCTCCCTTCTGGTTCGTAGACTGATGTCCCATGCAAGGAACCCTATGATATACATGTGCACTAATAGAAACAACTATTTTAATTATTTTTTACTTAGTGGAGACACTGTGTATGAGTTTGGGGGGAGGAGCCAGTGTCATGTAAAAGTTTGTGCGTTCTTGGTCAAAATTACTGTTATTGTGAACAGGCAATCAAGTTGAAGATTTAATGATCTCTAAAAGGCCTAAAGTTAAAGATGACACATCTCTTTTGTAATTTTTAAAATATAAAAAATGACTATATATATATTTTTTTTGCCTAAAATACAAAAAGGAAAATTGGTCAATGCAATAGTTTGGACACCCTGTATGGTTAGTACTTAGTAGCACCACCTTTTCAAAGTACCACATCTTGTAAACACTTTTTGTAGCCGGCCAAGTGCCTTTCAATTCTTGTTTGAGGGATTCTCATACATACTTCCTGTGAGATTCCTGGCTCATCTTACATGCACTACTATTTTGAGGTCTAGCCACAGATTTTCAATGATGTTCTGATCAGGGGACTGTGAAGGCCATTGTTAAACCTTCAGGTTGTGCATTTTGAGGTAGTCTATTGTGGATTTTGACGTGTGTTTAAGATCATTATTCATTCATTAGTAGAAGTGATCCTCTTTTCTAGAGATAGGGGAACCCGAAGAGTAAACTTTGAAGTCCATACCGAACACCTACTGTTCGGGCACGGACACCGAACACGGACTTCACCAGGAAGTGAAGCAAACACTGCTTCTGATGAGCAGTAAAATCATCACCACCTGTCAGATAGCCACAGTTCCCATGCTGTCAAAAGACAGCTAGAGCGCTCAGCTGTGATAGGAGGTATAAAGTTTACCTCCAGTCACTGGTGTCAGCTGATGGGACTACTGCTCCCGTCAGCTGATGGGACTACTGCTCCCATCAGCCAACACCTGCTACCGCTAATAACAGTGAGAGCAGGAGAGGCTGATGAGAGTATCCATCAGCCGGCGACTACGCTGTAAATAAATAATAAAAAAGCGGCGTGAGTTCCCCTGTAGTTTTGATAAGCAGTTGTAAGGACTCTGGATTCCTTGTTTATCTGTGGTGTTTTATTGCCATTTTCCAAGATGGCATCTACTGCCTCAAATCTGCTCATGTGATCTGACTTCCCTGTCTTTATAAGCCTGGCTTGCTTCATACTCTTTGCTTGTGTATTCTGCCTGAATCCCTGGCTTGTGCTGCAAGTGACTTCCCCTCTTCAGAAACTCCGGTTGACCTATTCAGCTAACCTTCTCAGCTCTCAGATGTTCTCCTGCATTACTTTGCATTCTTATCCTGCCTGCTGGGACATGTAAGCTCATCCTGCTACAGCTAAGCTTGCTTGATTTCCACTGCTAGCATATTTGACTGTTTCTGGACTTGAAGCTCTGCACTGCTTCTGGACTCTTTGCTAATATTGCCAGCCCTGGTATGAACTGTGTTTTATGATCTGCATTTCCCCAGAAAGTGCTACGCCCATAAGACTTTGCCTGCAGTCAAGCTGCAAACAAACTATTCCTAAGAAGGACCCAGTTTGCCGTCCACTTGAACTGTTGTGCACATGCTGCACCCACGTTTGTGCGTTTGAATATTGACCTTGCCTGCAGTCGAGCTGCAAGGAACTTATCCTGATTTCACCTTATTTGCTGTGTTTTGAACTTGCTCACGCTTCGCACAAGTGTTTGTTTTGAATAATACAGACTTATCACTATATTTGGTTCTGCTGCATATTTGTCTCAAGCCAAGAGATTCCTGAGTGTTCCACTTTAATTGTTACAGCAGTCAGGCAAAGCTCACAGATGGGGGTTGCAACCCTCAGCTGTCAGCTCCAGCAAGGCTGGTTAACAAGAATAGAGGGGTCCCCACCCTGTATTTTTTAATTATTTAAATAAATAATTTTTTAAAACTACGTGGGGTCCCCCCATTGTTGTCGCCTTTTAATAACTAAGCCGTGGGCTTGATGTCACCAGGCAATGCAAAGGTGAAATCAACCCCACAAATATGAGCCCCACTTGCTATTGCTACAAGGCAAGTGGGAAGAGCCTGGCAAAGCGCCAGAATTGGCACATCTAATAGATGTGCCTTTTCTGGGTGGCTGTGTACTGCTATTTTTAGGCTGGGGGATCAATATCCATGGCCCCTTTACTAGCCTTAGAATTCAAGTTTCCAACTGTCTGCTTTAGCAAGGCTGGTTGCCTAAAATGGGAGATACCCCATGCTGTTTTATTAAATCATTTATTTAAATAGTGAAAAAATATGGCATGGGGAGCCCTCTATTCTTGATTACTAACCTTGCTTAAGCTCACAGCTGAGGGATGCAGCCCCCAGCTGTGAGTTTTGCCTGGCAGTGGAACCTACGCCATTTTCTTTTAAATTATTTATATACAGCACGGGAGCCAACTGATGATTACTCTCATCAGCCTGCTCTCAGTTATTAGCGACAGCAGGTGTCGGTTGATGAGAGCAGTAGTCCCATCATTTGACACCAGTCACTGGAGGTAAACTTTATACCTTTGATCACAGCTGGGGGGTCACGCTGTCTTTTGACAGCGTGGGAGCTGCGGCTCTCTGACCAACGGTGATTATTTTACTGCCAAACAGAAGCAGTGTTTGCCATGCTGTCATGTGATTTTCGGGCCCCAATGGGGTCAGGGTTCAAGTTCGGGTCAAGATACTGCTCTGGTACCTGAACCTCAACTTTTTGTAACTGTTCTGCCGAACCCGCCTTACCCGAACATCAAGGCGTCCACCCATCTCTACTATTTTCAACTTTAGCTTTTTTTGTATGTTATGTTTGCATCAAGAAGTTATCTGAGTACACAAATCTCCCAGGGTGTCCAAACATTTGCATCAGCCCATTTTCCTTTTCGTATTTTTAAAAATGTAAAAAATGGCATTTATTTTGGTCTAAAATACAAAGGAAATGTGTCATCTTTAACTTTAGGCCTTAGGGGGACCAATCCTTAGGTAAGTCATAAATATCTGATTAGTAGCAGTGAGACTCCCAGCATTCCGGCTAATCAGCTGTTCCTGATGCTAGTGGTGGCTGGTATTGCTGAGTTGCGGTGTTGCACAGCTCCATTAATGGTCTAGTGGCCAAAGTGGGGTACTGTATATCTACCCCCTATTCAAATAGCTGCTGCCGTTGGAGACAGCTGATTGGTGGGGGTGCCATCAATGTAAAAGTTCTGAACAACCACTTTAAGTGCCCTATAAAACAAGTGCACATTAAATGCATTTTATTAACCCAACTCCAGTGTTTATTTTACTTTACAGTGGTATGAAAGGGACCCATGCGCTTTAATGCTCAAGGGTCCATCTAGGTCTGCTCTGGTAGGATACAGCATTTCAGCTTGAAAGATGACATCATTCAAAAGATACTGAAGTGCTCAGCTACTAACCATTGTCTAATGTCTCTATTCCTCACAATATTTAAAAGGAAATCAATATATATTGCTGTAGCAATTCTATGAGTTTATGTTGTGTAATGATACTTTTTTTGTTCCATGTCTCAAAAAATTACAACACAAGTAAACATAAAGAAATAGCCTGAGGCCCATTTTGCACAGTATTTGCTCATATTATCTGTGCTGTGCCTTAAAGTCAATTGCTTCATGCTGAAGAACACCCCATATTTTTATTTTATTTGATGGTCTATTTTTACCTATTGTGTTTTCAATTTGTGAAAAGCCATGAAGGAATAAAAAAAATACAAATATTCATAAATGAATAATGACCTATATGTTTATAACAAACGTCTTGTATTTTTGTTGTTATCCTCTATGCCCAGCAGTATTTATTCACATACTGTATTTCATAAGGAAACAAGAATGGATGACGGCAGGAGATAAAATATGTATTTGAAGAAAGACTCAAATGAGACTTGCAAGAAAAAGACATGTCGTTATACAACACATCAATCTAAGAAAATGGCTCCAGCATTACATCTTTTACAAGGGTTTATATCACCTCTGGCATTGTTTCTTTTAAGGAAAATGAAATGCTGGCATGTGTGAGGCAAAAGAAGAGGTTCTATTAGAATAATCTCTCCATAAGGAGGCTTTAACTGTAACCTACTTACTGACCCGTGAAGGGTAAATGCTACATTACTGGAGCCACATATTCATGCTACCCACTGAAAAAGACAGATGAGCTATAGATTTACTTTAAATTACTCCAAGATGAATAAGCAGGTAGTGCAATCTGGAGGGAAATCATCAACTTCATCATGCACCTGCAGTTTAAGTGGTACAGGTCCTGACAGGGGATTATGGTTTAGCCAAAAATGATCTTCACTGGTTTTCCGGATGGACTTATGTAAACGACTCCCTGCTATTTCAAAGACATAGCATTGTAATTTTAACTTCATGTACTGAATAAATGGTTTTGCTTGACACAACTTAAAGAGGTTGTCCGGTGAAAACAAGTTATCACCTACTTAAAGAATAGGCAAAAAACTGTAGATCGCTGGGTGTTCCACCACTGGACCCCAGGCTGATTGACAGAACAGGCAATTTGTATCCCCGATAGAATGGAGTAACAGTGTGCATTCTCGACCAGCGCTCCATTTATTCCTTATAGGGCTGCTGAGCCTTTGCAGCTTTTTTCTGTAGCCCCATAAACAAAGAAATGGAGCAGCAGTCAGACATCTGACCTGCTGTGCTATTATATAGGATAAAACTTTCCCATTGGGGATAAAAGTTCCTTAATATGCTGATCAGAACAGTTTCCGGGGGTGAGACACCCATTGATCAGCAAATTATCACCTATCCTTTGACTTTTTCTCACTGGATAACCCCTTCAAGGATAAATGTAAAGTTAAATAAAGACGTGCTACACATCTCAATCAATGGAGTTGTCCAACTAGTGTATATTTTTTGTACAGATCATGAAAAACAAAAATCTTTAGCACTTACATACATTGAAAAATGATCCAAAAATCAATTTTACATTTACTCCCATAGTATGATGCCACCTGGTGTCTAAGTGCAAATCCACATAGCAAGCTGAGTGCTGGTGGTCACTATGCTCAGTCTCCCCAACCCCTGGATCTTCTCTACTATTCTTTGTGTAGTGAATGGTCCTTTGTTCATTCACCAGCAGTCTATACAAATTACTTCTACATTGCTGGTCAAGGAAATATCAGTCTGTGCAGTAGCACAACAATATACCGCAAAACGAAGACTGCTTCTGTGAATTATCTAGTGACCAAACAAATATTCTTTCTCTTCACTCAACTAGACTCTGTGGTAAAATTATTATTAACTATGCAGAGTAACATACTTACAACTGTCAGACGGAGAAGGAGACTGACTAGTCAATTTATCGGGAATTATTTTAATAGCTGCCAAGGGGACAGGAGACAAGACTGAGGAACCTACTTGGGAGTATATATGCAGCTACTACACCAGAGGGGAGAGGATAAAAGAAGATACAAAATTTTAAAATTTTATTTTTGGGGTAGAAATTAATACAAAGTATGAAAGTAAAATAGTGGATACCTTTTACAAGAGCTTGATCTGGGAAATGCTTTTTAACATGGACTTAACATAAATTAAATGTGATAGGGTACTGTTACCATGGATCACAAATGCAACTCTATGACCTGTAGTTTAAGTCAACATATGAAATAATCTGATCTTTATGAATGCTACAAAATGTAATTTGCCTATTTTCCAGTGATTCAGAGATTTCCATTCATTTTTTGTATGCTCTTACTCTTCAATACACTCTTTAAAAAAATTGTCTGCTCGACAGAGGAAATATATCTTCATTTGAAGACTGTGCTATAAATTTATAGCCTCTGAGACAGTGGGCAAAAACCTTTTATGGATGAGGAATGTAAGAGGTCAAATCATCAGCAGTTAAAAGCTGTTTTTTTTAGTCTTTTTGTAGAGATTAGTGTAAATTATCATTATTAATTCATATCTCAGAAATAGGACAATCTGTCATATTATTATCCCATGCTCACATCAAGTGGAGCAGCAGCAAGCACCACTTTTATTTGGTGATACGTTGATCTCAGGCACACATGCTGAGACTTCCAAAGTCAACGCATGGAACCATCAAGATAAATTTTCATATTAACCTTGGATGACTGCAGTAGTAGCTCATCTTCTCGATGGGTGGTATTAGTAGACTACAGATCAGACTACGCTGTTATTAAGTGCTAGCAGGTTCTTGTGTACATAGAACAATGGCCAGAAAATAGTTGGAAAGCTTGTGGATTAGAGACAAGGTTACAGCAAGTACTCATAGCCATGATCTCTCAGCCATGATCCTTCTCAGAGTGTTCAAAATGTGGAAAACAAAAGTTAGGATCTCCATTTAAGCTGATATTTTCTTCAGTTATGAGATCCACCACAAATCACACTAATAAGGTGAAATAATCCCATACTATCCAGCATTGATAACACTGACCAACACAAAAAAAATCATCAGCAAAGGTAATATGTCTGTTTTATTAAGTTTGATGTGCTGATTCCAAAAAATATGCTTAGTTTTGCTCTTTAACAAAAAGTTTCTGAGATAGAAGTATTTTTGTTATAGACTCTGCTATGTGTGTGGTTCTTTTACACCAAAAGGCCAAATACGTTCAATCACTCATGATATTAAAAAAATGTACCAGATGTACTTAAGTCTATACTTGGTGATCAAGACACAAGCTGGGCCCCTCATGTAATATGCTCAAGTTGTTCAAATGGTCTTCGTGACAGGTTGAATATGAGGAAAGTAGCTATGTCATTTCCTGTTCCCATGATTTGGAACCCCAAAATCATAGTGATGACTCCTACTTTTGTTTTGTCAAACTGAAGGGCTTTTCTACAAAGAACAAATATAAGATTAATTACCATGAACTTCAATCTGCAATTTGGCAAGTTCCACACGATGGTACCTTGACAGTTCCTGTACCACCATTGTCTGGATTGGATGAAAATGAAGTAGAATAGGAAGACTATGGAGCTGAGGCTACTGACAAAGACATGAGACCTCAGGTCAAGATGAGTATGTACCTGACGGAGCAGCCAAGCAGCCAGAATGCTTTACTCAACGTGAATTATATGATCTCATCAGAGACCTTTCATTGTCAAAAGATAAAGCTGAACTTCTTGCATCTAGGTTGAAACAAAAGAATTTTCTACATGATGATGATGTCAAAGTGTGTTATTACCAAAAAAAAGTAACACTTTAACACAGGGGTGCAAAGTTAGTCCGCCTCCACGTGGTGCACCCTGGATAACGCTAAAGGACTAACAATCTTGATGACCAAACAATCAAATTACATCTAGATCTCTTGGTCAATATATTTTACATCATTTCAACTCTGATTTCTGTTCTTTTGTCCCCTTTCAATCACTGTTTATTGTTCGTTATTTATTCTTATATGATGTTAAAAATATATGTTCATACGATTAAATAAAATAAACTTTAACACAATTTTTCACAGTTGATGGACCAATGGTGTACTGTAACAATGTAAATGGCCTCTTTGAAGAGCTGAAACAAGAGTATTTTGTTGCAGATAGGCAATTGTTTATTGACTCATCCCAGAGAAGTTTGAAAGCAGTGTTGCTTCGCAAAGGAAATATGGAGCCATCAATCCCTATTGCTCAGTCATGTCATCTAAAGGAAAGTTATGAAAATCTGTTAGTTGTTTTGGATGCTATACAATTTAAACATCATCAATGGAATATCTGTGGAGATTTGAAAGTGATTGGTCTGCTAATGGGAATGCAAGGAGTTTTCACAAAATATTGTTGCTTCTTGTGTTTATGGGAGAGTAGAAATACAGTAAAGCACTATGTTTGCCGTGATTGGGAACAGAGAAACATCTATGCTCCAGGTACAGACAATGTTCAGCATAATCCTTTAGTTGCTCCAACAAAAATCTTTCTTCCCCAATACATATAAAGTTGGGATTGATTAAAAATTTTGTAAAAGCCATAGCAAAGACAAATTCACAAGGATTCCTGTACATTTCACAGAAATTCTCCAGCATTTCACCAGCGAAACTAAAGGAAGGGGTATTTGTTGGTCCTCAGATCAGAGAGCTTATGAGAGATGATATCTAATATATAATTGCCTAGAATACTACTTCTTGCAATTTGTGCCAACTTCCGTGGCTTTGTCCGGAGCTAATGTCCGGAGCTAATGTCCGGAGCTAATGTCCGGAGCTAATGTCCGGAGCTAATGTCCGGAGATAAGTGACGTCAACAGTGTCCAGTGTCTGATTGGTTGCCGCCTGCTGCGAGCGACCAATCAGAAACGTGCCATACTGTGACACACTCCGCCCGCCATTTTGGTGTGATTTTTGAATTTTTACCTCACAGCAAGTTTCTACTGCGTGGAGGCGGGCCCAGTGACGTTGCTCTTCAAGCTCCTGCTGAATTTCGTCAAAAAAATGATAATACCATTTACCAAAACTATATATATTTAGTTGTGAAGTGGTTCAGTGACATTTTCACACCAATTTTGAACTTTTGTTTGGTGTTTTCTCCATATACTGCCTATTATTTTTGTTCTTTCTTACTATTATTTATTAATTGTATTATTCTTACATTTGAATAAATAAAGTATATATGGATTCTAGACTCCCGATTCTTTAGAATCGGGCTGCCATCTAGTCTTATAATAATTATGGTGTTCCATGGAAACTATACATGTCACAGAAAAACTATATACATTTTTTAAATCAGGTCAAAAAGATCAGAAAAGTACAAAGTCACCTGCGATGATTACAAAAAATATTTTTTGTAGACCTGTGTAATCCAGCATTTGATTCATTATGTTACATAAAGTAGCATTTTACAAAGCAGCATGCAGCAGATGGAATAGAGATACTTGGTTTTGTGAGAAGGCCTCCATTACTACACACATCTATACAAAGATGAGATGACATTGCTAAAACATCTTCATTGTGTTGCTGGGTCAGAAAGTAACAGAAAACCATTGGCATCCAGATGGAAACTGTCAGCTACCTATTTATTGCTTGTAAATGAGTCCACTGTCCACCTATTAGCAAGACAGTATCTGAAAAAGATGGGCAGCAAAATGCTACTCGTTCTCTTTACCATGTGTAATGTGGGAATAGGTATGATGGCTGCTTGTGCTGAAAACCTAGCAAACATGCTAGTCAACACAGTCAGGGTTAAATGCCTGGTGTAAGGCTTAAGGCTAGGGCTACACAGCGGCAAAGGTCACAAGACCAAAAATGTCCATGTGCTGCTGCTAAATTGGCGCATAATGCAGGTGAATGACATTGCACTGCAACCCCTAGTGTACCACGGCTACGGCAAAAAGTCATAGTGATATATTTTGTAACTTGCTTGTCACTGCACTCTAGACAAAACATCATATACAGGTGATGGAACAATTTTTATTTACAACAGCATTCTTTTGAATATACACCATGCGTTATCTGCAGAGAATTGTGTAGCTTAGGCTGGGGATACATAGCGATTTTGGCAGCGACACAAGTTGCTACAAGCTGCAACATTGTAGTATAATACAGATGAATATTAAGACCTGTAAGGTAATGAGGCAAGAACATTTTTAAAAAATATCTCTCCTAGTCTGATTTTTTTGCATTTTGATTGTTGCGGGTTAGAGGTTGCAATATTATCCCATTCACCTGCATTGCACTTGCTTGTCACATTGCACTGTGTTGTGCATCATATTAGGCTGGTTTCACATTTGCGGTTTTGTCCGCAGCGTTTCTTCCGCAATTAGCCGCATGTGTCGTGTATTCCTATCTTTATCATTAGGGACGCATGTGTCTGCGATCGGTTGCGTTTTGCAGCGTTTGATGATGCATGCATCGTTTCGTCGTCTGCGGTTTGGCGCGGTAAACGCTACATGTAGTAATTTCAGAGGCATCAATCTGCCGCCTAGAAACGTATGCGGTTGTTAGCGGAAGGAATGCGGCAAAAAAAACGCATTACGGTTTATGTGAACGCATGCATTGCACCACAGGAAAACATGTCTAGACACTGATTAGCCACCCCCCCCCATAGAAACTGATAAAAGGAGTGAGTGGGCATTTGCAGATCACTACTCAGCAGACTGGGAACAGGAGAACAAGCTCTGAAGCTGTGAGGAAACTACACTCTGAACAGTGTGAGTATCAAAGCCAATGTCTTGATTTTCTATTTTCTGTCTCTATGTGTCCTAATTTCTGTCTTTTTTTTTGTTGCTGCATGCATCAGAATGTCATCTTCTTCTGAGGAGCAACGGCTTGGACCTGCACAAGGGGAAAATATCAGTGAAG
This sequence comes from Ranitomeya imitator, assembly GCF_032444005.1. Lineage (NCBI taxonomy): Eukaryota > Metazoa > Chordata > Amphibia > Anura > Dendrobatidae > Ranitomeya > Ranitomeya imitator. The sequence goes on along the minus strand of NC_091287.1, from coordinate 161,905,753 downwards.
TGAGTACTCACCTCTTTAGATTGGTAAGTATTCACTGTCACATCTACACATGTGACAAATTTTTTTTTGCACAGGCAAGAAACAGCTTGATGCTTAAATCCAGGTTGAAATAAAAGCTCTCCATGTGAAGATCCATCATGATACAGGATACAGTAGCAAACTGTTAAGATTTCAGCAGTCCAAGGGTCTATATATAGATATCCCATAATACACGCCCACTGTAGTCCCATTGGCGGTGTCTGTTTATCTAGATTTTTCTCCTGTTAAATTTTCCACCATGCGCAAAAAAACGCAAACGCATGCAAAACGCATTAAAAAGCGTGTAAACGCCGCGTTTTTTAACCGCATGTGTTAACTTATGCGTCTAAAAAACGCTGCATTTCTGCGCGTTTGCATGCAGTTTTTCATGCGTTTGAGGTTGCGGATTAAACGCTGCGGATTGTAACGCAAATGTGAAACTAGCCTTACACTGTGATGTAGCAGCAGTACATAGTGATCCTTGACCCTGCAACTTGTATTGTAGCAAAGAAGATAAGAAGATGGAGGGCATCGTCAGCGAGAATTAGCAAAAGGGATCTACCTAAAGCATGTCAAAAATTGATACAAGAAGGCAAAACTAAGAGGCATGCTATTAAGAGGGACCACCAAAATATTCAAAATTGTAAAGTTTATTAAAGACCATAAAACACTCAAATTATTAAAAACATTTAAAACAGATATACTGTACATGCCCCACAATAGGGTTACACCACCGGACATGGAAACCAATGCACAGAAAATCAATACACAAATAGTGTGGCACAAATGCTAGAAATTTTAATATAACATAGCTGGCCTCTGATTAAGCACCTGTGTAAGGCTGGTTTCACATTTGCGATTGTGTCCGCAGCGTTTCTACCGCATATATCCGCATGCGTTGTGTATTCCTATATTTAACATTAGGGACGCATGCGTTTTTAATTGTTCACGTTTTGCCACGTTTGATGTCGCAGGCGTCGTTTCGTCGTTTGCGGCTTGGCGCGGAAATGTAACATGTAGTGAGTTTTAGAGGTGTCAATTTGCTGCCTGAAAACGCATGAGGTCGATTGCGCAAGGTTTGCGACAAAAAAAGCATTGCTGTCTATATGAACGCATGCGTTCTCAAGCACGTGCGTTTGGTTGCGTTCATGAACGCATGCGTTTCACAAGAGAAAAACATGTCTAGACACTGATAAGCCACCCCCACATAGTAGGTGATAAAGGGAGGTAGTGGACATTTGCAGGTCACTATTCAGCAGACACTGAAGCAGATGAGACACAGGCTACATCTTGGAGGAAAACAAGACACTGAACAATGTAAGTATATCCTAGCCAATGGCTTTATTTTCTATTTTCTGTCTCTACATATCCTAATTTCTTGCATTTCTTTCTTTCTACATGCATCAGAATGTCTTCTTCTTCTCATGAGGAGTTTCTTCCTGGGCCGTCGGAAGTCGAGCATGTCAGTTAGGTGAGTACTTGCCTCATCAGATTGGTAAGTATTCACTGTCACATCCACACATGGGACAATTTTTGTTTTTCATTTTTTTAAAGCTCTTCTTCATCTGCGGCAGAGACTGGGCAGGAGCAGCAGAGTCAAGGTCAGGTGGAAAGACGGCAGTGGGTACATATACAAGGCTGACTGTTTTATGTATCCTCAGTGTAATATTCTTGAATCTTCCTTTCTTTCCATTTGTATTTCTTTACTTTTTTCTTCTGGAATCCTTTTGTATATTGACTTTCCTATTCATGCCATTTCTCAGCATCTTTTTTCTTTCTTTTCCTTATGTTAATTGACCAAACTTTAATGACTTTATTTAATTTTTAGGTTCCACAACAGGAGGATGATCTAATTGTGAATGACCTCCTCATCTCCCTGGTCCAGGAGCGAGTCCTGTTGTGGGACACCCGGGATCCACTGCACTCAAACAACGTCACGATGCGGCGCCTATGGAATGAGGTGGCCAAAGGGATGTGGGATGGCTGGGACAATGCCCAGACTCGGGTCCGAACTGCATTTTGTAAGTATTGCACTGCAGTGTGAAGCAGCAGAGACCTTGGTCGTGCTCACTCAACTGTGTGTGATGAAAGAAACTCTCAGGAGCTTCTCTCATCACACACAGTTGTGTGAGCATGGCAAAAAGTCCATTTTCTGACCATAATGTTTTTTTTAACAATGGCCAAAGTCAAAACACGTTGGCGTTCGATGAAGGACCGCTTCAACGAGGACCTGCGTCAAGAGAGCCGTGTTCCCAGTGGTTCAGGAGCAAGGATCCAAAGATATAAATACCATCGTGTTCTGGCAATTTTAAGACCGGTCCTTGCCCAGAGAACGTAAGTATTTATCACGTGCATTAGGTTGTATTGTATTGCCATAATCTGTATTTTTATATTCCACAGGATTTTGCGTCTGGTTATTATTTGGTATTAATTTTCTTTTTCCTTTTTTCACAGCACATGGAGCACTACTGTTGGCCCAGGTTCTGGAGCGGTCCTTCATCCGACATCCACGGACCCATCCCAGCCATCCAGCAGCGCAGCAGCAAGTGGGCCTTCCACACTAACTGGAGACCAGGGAGCTGGTCCATCAGGTCTTCCCCTTTCGCAGTCCTCTTCCACTGCCCCTTTTTTTGGGCTCCTCCCAGCAGTGGCAGAGGGCTTCGGACAGTCAAGGCTTTGGGTGACCGAATGTATGTTTCACATAGCCTCTTGAATGCACGTATCCAGGAGGTCACCAAAAGCCTTGACCAAGTGAAAGCCAACCTCCAGAGGCCAGCACATCATTTTTTTAACCAAATTAAGCAGGGCATGTCGGAACACCTTACTCCTGATCTCCAGCTGAGTGTCATGCAGGCCTGCAATGCTGCTTACATGCAGGCTATGCAGCAGAGTCGGTATTTCCAGCAGTGTCGGCATATCCACCTGTGCCTTCACTGTCACAATTAACCTCAATGCCGACCTCTGCTGCATACCACTGCACGGCCACCTCAATTCCTTCCACAGTCGGACACTACTACCGCGCCACCACCATGCCGAGTGCAGTTGGACATCCCACTGCCACCACCATGTCCATGACAACTGCTGCTCCTGCTTGGAACTCCTCCACTGACACCATGATGCAGCAGGACCCTGGCATGGCCTTCCGTACTGCCACCACCACGATGCAGCAGGACCCTGGCATGGCCTTCCGTACCGCGACCACCACGATGCAGCAGGACCCTGGCATGGCCTTCCGTACCACCACCACCACAATGCAGCAGGACCCTGGCATGGCCTTCCATACCGCCACCACCACGATGCAGCAGGACCCTGGCATGGCCTTCCGCACCGCCACCACCACGATGCAGCCAGACTCTGGCATGGCCTTCCGCTCTACAAGCGCTATGGACTCTGGCATGGCTGTACGCTCTACGAGCGCTATGGACTCTGGCATGGCTGCACGCTCTACGAGCACTATGGACTCTGGCATGGCTACACGCTCTATGAGCACAATGGACTCTGGCATGGCTGCACGCTCTACGAGCACTATGGACTCTGGCATGGCTGCACGCTCTATGAGCACTATGGACTCTGGCATGGCTGCACGCTCTATGAGCACTATGGACTCTGGCATGGCTGCACGCTCTACGAGCACTATGGACTCTGACACGGTGCAGCCGGACCCTGACAGGTCACCCACCACCACGCCACGCCATATGAGCCCACCAAGACCTCCCAGAACCCAGCAAAACAACCCCCCCCAAAAAACACAGAGGACTCTTAGCATTCCTCCCCCTTCACCTCCCAATGTGTCTGTAATGTTAGGTTTGTCTCACCCTTCCAGTGCGTCTCAAGCCTCTCATGTGTCAAGTCCCATCCCCGAACTACCAGACCCCACTAGTTTCATTGCCCCTTCTCCTGTCACCTCTGCGTCGTCCACGGTTAGCCAGGCCTCAGTGCTTCACACCCTCCGTTTACATCACTCTACCCCAAGCCGGCGCAGTTAAATAAATTTTTTGGGTTGTTAAAAAATAAATACAATTTGATTTGCCACAATTATGTTTGGTTTATTGTGTCTATCGCCGCCGGCAACACACACCATGCGCCAAATAAGAAACTTCGTCACACACTTAATTTTTGGGCCACATCATATCTCCAGTAGTTATAAAAAAAAGAGTGCAGCTTTGTGTGTCTTTAGTATAAAGATATGAGGTGGGCCAAAAAATAATAGATGTATTATCTCCATAATCTCTTCTTTCTGCTTAGTCTGTGACTAGTGTTGCAGTCTGAAGAGAAAATGGCGGAAATACAGTGCAGAACTCTACTGAACAGGTCAGGTGTCAAAAAACTCATTAGTTAGGACACCTGACCTGGTGAGTAGAGAACTGCCTTGTATAACCTCCATTTTCTCTTCTCTGTACATAATCTATTAGACACAAATTGAAGGGACGATGGTGGTCACACACGGCATATCATTGCTCACCTGCACAGGTCTCAGAACTAGTGAATTCATGAGGCTGTTATATGTGCATCCTGAATTCATTATTTCTGACACTTGACTTGATGAGTATAGATCTCTTTAGTGTGATAGTCATTGTCTCTTCATTCTGTGTCCAATGGATACTGCAGAACAGAATCAGGACGCAATGATGTCACCAAGTGTAAAGCAACATGGCTGCCATAACACAAGCAGTATGTGGTCAGTGTTTTATATCTGTATTTGTAAGTCAAAACAAGGAGTGGAACAATTAGAGCTAAATTATGATATTAACATAATAACTAGCACCTGTGTCTTTATCACCCACTCCTGGTTTTGGATTACAACAACTGATATTAAATACAGACCAAATACTGCTAGTTTTAGGACAGCCTTGATTTGTAGAGGAAAAACATAGGAGACATGGCCAACACAACCAAAACTAAAGTTTATTAATGAGAAATATTATTATCATTTCAGAAAATTAATGGTACAGATCTAATTACAACAGGACATTTACACAACATTGTCCTGCCATGACACACGTCCAATATCTGAATCAAAAAAGGCAGCAAATTGGTCCCGCATGTGACTAACTGCTGCTGTTGACCGCAGCAGGTGATGCTGGAAATCGGGCATTGGGTGTGCAACTGGTTCATCCAGTTCAATGTTGGGTTGCTCCTTAGCCATTATATAATTGTGCAGAACCACACAGGCTTTGACCACCTCGTCGACTGTTTCCACTTTTAGATTTATGGCTGATGCAAGAATGCGCCATCTAGAGACCAGAATGCCAAAGGAACACTCTACTGTTCTTCGGGCCCTGGTCAGTCTGTAGTTAAAGATCGTTCTAGTGTGGTTCAAGTCCTGACTGAAATAGGGCTTCAGTAGGTTTTCACACATCTGAAAGGCCTCATCCACAACCATAACAAATGGCATCGGTGGACCTTGAGTGTTGGGCAGAGGTTGTGGTGGGGGAAAATTGAAATTTTTGCCATACACACGGCGGCCCATATCCGAGTTCTTGAAAGTCTGGGAATCGTTGCCACAATCATAAGCTCCAATGTCCACGGCGATGAAGCGACAGTTCGCATCAGCTATTGCCATGAGCACAACAGAAAAATATTTTTTATAGTTGAAATACTCCGATCCTGTTCTGGCAGGTTTGATAATGCGGATGTGCTTTCCATCCACCGCTCCTAAACATTTGGGGAAATCACACACATTCCAGAATTTTTCAGCAATTTCAAGCCACATGTCCGCGGTGGGTAGGGGTATAAACTCATCCCGGAGTACATTCCACAAAGTCTGACAGGTGTCTGCAACTATTCCAGACAGGGTGGATATTCCAAGCTGGTATTGGAAGTGGAAGGATGATAAACTCTCTCCGGTTGCCAGAAATCTGTAAGAAAAATAAACCCCCCAAAAATTACAAACTATTCTATTTATGGTGTGGTTACGCTAAAGAAAGAAAGGAAAATTCCCAAAACATACATGTCAGAAAACACAAAATTTGGACTGTCATTGGTTTAGATTTGGAGCGTACCTTAATGTAACCAGCAAACGTTCCTCCGGTGGAATCGCTCTACGGAGCTGGGTGGCCTGTCTCCGCATGGCTCCTTGGACACGAGCAAGCAAATCCCGGAACGAGTCTTGTGACATCCTTGTATATTCATGGAATTTCTCCGGGTTCGCATTAAGCTCGCCATACAGCATGTGATAGGCTTCACGGCTCTCACGTAGTTCGATAATGGGGTGTCTCAAAAAACGCCTACGTTGTCTCCTTCTCCATCTTTCGCGATTTCTGTCTTGCTCCCAAGCAAAAGCACAGGCAAGAAACAGCTTGATGCTTAAATCCAAGTTGAAATAAAAGCTCTCCATGCGAAGATCCATCATGACACAGGATACAGGAGCAAAATCTGAAGGTTACAGCTGTTCAGGGGTCTATATAAAGAAATCCCATAATACACGCCCTCTGTAGTCCCATTGGCGTTGTCTGGTTATCTAGATTTTTCTCTTGTGAAATTTCTCATCATGCGCACCAAAAACGCAAATGCAGGAAAAAACGCATATAATCGCTTACAAACGCGGCGTTTTTTTAACCGCATGCGTTACCGCATGAGTCTAAAAAACACCACGTTTGTACGCGTTTATATGGGTTTTTTCTATTACTTGCGGATGCGTATTAAACGCTGCGGATTTAAACGCAAATGTGAAACTAGCCTTAAGGTACCTTCACACATAACGATATTGTTAACGATATCGTTGCTATTTGTGACGTAGCAACGATATCGTTAATGAAATCGTTATGTGTGACAGCGACCAACGATCAGGCCCCTGCTGGGAGATCGTTGGTCGCTGAACAAAGTCCAGAACTTTATTTCGTCGCTGGACTCCCTGGAGACATCGCTGGATCGGCGTGTGTGACACCGATCCAGCGATGTCTTCACTGGTAGCCAGGGTAAACATCGGGTAACTAAGCGCAGGGCCGCGCTTAGTAACCCGATGTTTACCCTGGTTACCATGCTAAAAGTAAAAACAAACAAACACTAGATACTTACCTACCGCTGTCTGTCCTCCAGCGCTGTGCTCTGCTCTCCTCCTGTACTGGCTGTGAGCCGGAAAGCAGAGCGGTGACGTCACGCTCTGCTTTCCGGCTCCCAGCCAGTACAGGAGGAGAGCAGAGAAGCAGAGCGCAGCGCGCGCTGGAGGACAGACAGCGGTAGGTAAGTATCTAGTGTTTGTTTTTTTTTACTTTTAGGATGGTAACCAGGGTAAACATCGGGTTACTAAGCGCGGCCCTGCGCTTAGTTACCCGATGTTTACCCTGGTTACCGGCATCGTTGGTCGCTGGAGAGCGGTCTGTGTGACAGCTCTCCAGCGACCAAACAGCGATGCTGCAGCGATCCGGATCGTTGTCGGTATCGCTGCAGCGTCGCTTAATGTGAAGGGGCCTTTAGATGTGCCAGTACCTCACAGCCACCAAGGGGAACTGAAAAACTTGTGAGAGACTGATCAGGATAAGGACAGAAATGCTTACATGTAAACTGTGTCAAAGTGAGCGTCTTGTATTGTATTGTGGCAAAAGTGCAATTGTAGGTTTAGGAAGCACATGCTGACATGCTTGTCAGGTTTCTTGTGACAGAGAGCTGATATGATAACCATAGCTGAGAGATCCAAAGGTGTTACCACAGAGAAAAACTGTCAAAAGCTTTGATGATGCTATGGACATTTACACTCGACAGCAGTAAGACCACACTTCAAGTAGTAAACTCTGAGCACAGAGACCCAATGGTGGTGCAGGCAGACCCCAGGAGATGATGTGTAGTAGTATCCTAATAACTAGTAGTAGAGAAACTGAGATTCGCTTGTTGCGTTATCTATGATACCTAAGATTCAAGAGTACCTTAGGAGAAGTTGTGTAAAGCTTGCACCACCGTACCTCTGATGGGAACTTCTATAGTCTTTTACGTTCAAGTTTCTGTTCCTCGCAGGAGAGATTACTCATCTTTAAGTTGAACCTAGTATTTCCCCTCTATCTTTGCATCACATTCATATCCTAAAGTTCCTGCAATGCTTGATAGGTGCACCTGTGCTTCATGTGTGAGACAATTACGAAGGCAATGGCCACATCCCTCTGTTCTGAGCATACTTGTGCTTAGTTCTAGGACCACTTTGCTATGTGTTTGTGAGCTCTATCAACAAGAGATGCCCCTTGAACCAAAATTGGCCTTACACATACCCCATAAACCAATCACTGGAGATCACCTCTAGAGTGATGGTACCTCACCATAAAATACAGATCCAATGGGCATCCTTTCCACTTCTACAGTAGGTGCTGTTCCTCAAGCCCCAGCTCCAAACAGATGCTGTTTCTCCTCCACATTGGTTCAGACCCTGTCATTGATAATCTAATATGTCACTGGTGGCCTCTATCTGGACACATGGCAAAAACATTGCTTGGGCCATTAATCTCCTTATCAGCACCTCTACTGCAAAGTGATGGCACACATTGTGACTGTCATCAAAGGTCACCCAACAATAGTACCCTATCTAGTAAAACAAAAATGGTCAAAGTTGATGTCCTCATGCCAACTTTGTCCTATATGTGCAACTAGTGTATAAAAAAGTTTTAAAATTCAGCACAAGCTCCATGCATATATATTTTAATATCTATTTCCCCCCCCCCATTCACTTTTCTATTAACACAGTCAAATATGTGAAATAGATGTAATTTCTCCAACTTTCCGAACGCAATGTGATAATGTGCTCCTAAACTCAGTAATGCCACTAACGTGTATGTATGCTTGTCACGGGGATCAAAATCTCATTTATACCAAACCCATCATTTACAGATGATCTATTGAAAATAGTAACAATTTTAAATGTGTGTCAAACCTCTCCTTTCATGGAGAGAATGAAAATTTTAGTTTTGTATTGTATTGTAAAAAATCTATGTAAAAGTCATTACTGCTGTTATATATTGGATTTTTCATAAAAAGAATATAAAATATGTTGAATAATTTCAAAATTAGGGATATAAAATATTATTGATTGTAAATGCATGCACGCTCTCTGACTTCCACTAAATTCACTTCTTGCCCGGCTTTGTCTGTGAGCTTTAGTTAATCTCTTTATTGCTTGATATTATTACTGTTTCTGCTTTATTATCACTTTTCTGTAATTTAGGAAGAATGTCGGCAGGTCCGGTGAATAAAACAAAATATAAAAATTAATTTGGTTATTTACACATTTATGTGTGAAGTTATGAAGCCATATATTTATATATTATGATCCTAATATACTTTTTTCATTATAAAGTATTCGATTTTTTTTAAGGGCTGTTTATTCAATAAGTGTTTTGTTATGCCACTCTGGAACACTTTTTAAGGTGATTTTGCAGGATCATGCCATCAACAATATAATTTTTGCAATGTTAAAGCTGACTCTTACAAGTTGGCGACACAAAAACTGAGTATTGTATAAAAGTAATAAACATAAATAAAAGTACATAAATTTGGTGTTCCCATAACCATCCTGATCCACAGAATAAAGTTAACACTTTATTTGTGCAGCAGATAAAAAAATGTAAAAGTTACCATTTCATAAAAACAAAAGAATTGGGGTTTTTTCTTTATTTCTTCCATGAATAGTTAATAAAAGTTGATATTAGGTTGTATCTACCCCCAAACTGATGCTACACACAAATAAAAAAACTCATCCTGCAAAAAACATCTCTTCATACAGATAAACATCAAAAATTTAATATTAAGCCCAAATTAGGCCTGGTCATTAACGGGAACGTCTCAGCTTCTCCAGTCTCCTAAAACAGCCACCATGTCTTCAATGAACCCTTGAAGTACTTCCTAACAAGCCTTGGCTTATAGACTTATGAATCTCCATAAAATCAATTTTATTGCTGGGCTTGTGATTTGCTAAATTGTAGGTAACTAGATGTGGAAATATTGTTTATCCCTGTAGGGCCGGCATCCATGCACGATTCACACGCCGCTGCGGCCACTGTCCCTCACTTCTTCATTTTTCAACTCTGGCTGCTACCCAGGGTCTGGGCAAGGCAGGCACCAACTGCATCATCCTAATGTATCCCCACCCAATGGCTGGAAGACACTTATTATTTAAGGAACCTCCACCTACATGGAGGTGCCTGTGCAACGTTGCTAGTCTTTTACTAACATGCTTGTTAGTTCTCAGGTCCCTGTGTGCTAGTACCCGCTAGTTCAGCTAGTGTCTGCCCATCCCTAGCCATAACTGCTGGTTCTTGTCTTGTTTCTGTCTGTCCTTACTAGTACCTGCCTTGTCAGTCTGTTTATCTGCTGGAACTGCCTGCACCTGCCATGCCAGTCTGTATATCAGCCAGACCTACTTGCGTCTTCCATGCCAATCTGTATATCAGCTGGACCCACTTGCACTTGCCTTGCCAATCAGTATATTAGCCGGATTCGCCTGCACTTGCCATACCAGTCTGTATATCAGCCGGACCTGCCTGCTCCTGCCATGCAAATCTGTATATCAGTCAGACCTGTCTGCAGCTACTAGTTCCTATCCGTACACAAGCTGGACCTGCCTGCACCAGACAGTGCTTATCTGTTTACCAGCCATATCCATCTGCATCTGCGATTCTTGTATTACTGCCGTGTCTGCCTGTACCAGCTGTACTCTCCCACCGGCCTTTCCAGCTACCTATTTCTTGTGGGTTAGTTGCTGTGTCTGTCCTGGAGTAGCATCTGGTGTCCATCGGGAACCAAGCTTAACCCCACCATCATGGGCTCTAGCGAAGAGTCAGGTGCTCACCTAGTCACTCCCCTCCAGGCTTTCCTCGGACCACGGCACAATGGTTCCACCATTCCCTTTACAATTCCAAAATGATCCTCAAACTAATCATGTTATTATGCCCTTTTGGGTGTGAGTGACATTGCCGGCTCTTTACAAATCTCTACCTCCCTAGCAATGCCAATGAAACCCTGTGTATCTTTCCTGGCGTCTTTGGTGCACTTTGCATGCCTGGAGAGGCAGCAGCAGTGCAGGACTCAGCTAGCAGTGAGATATGCAAAGAGTTGATGGTGACAGCTGTGTGAGTCCTGAGTTATTGCTGATCTATTAGCATGTGTTACAATACAGCTGGGGAGCATACACCTAGTTTCACTGCACATTGTCAGGAGGCAGAGATTGGTAAAAAAAAAAAAAAGAAGTGACACTGCTTTTGCAAATCCTGTCACTCATACCCACAGGACCATGATGACATGATTAGTGGGATGACTTGTCTGGTGAAGTCAACACCCTCACAACTGATCTCTCACTAATTAGCATATTGCAAGACAAGTTATAAAATCTGTAAGCCATGAAAAGGGCCTCTTTAGAAAGTACATAAAGAGTTCAATAAAGACAGGGTGGTGTGTGTTTTGGGGGACCTGAGGAAGCTGTATGATTTCCTTTTAGGTATTAAGGATGCATAATCTTAAGTCTGTGCTCATTCTGTTGTGCAATTAAATTGTTCATGGGCACAATTTGTAATTCAAACACCAAATATGGTTAAGGTTGTTGTGACATATGGATGGAACATAACAATTTTCATGAACTAATTATTAAAATCTCCCTAACTAGCAAGTAGAATTCCATGCAAAGAGGAAATGTCAAAGATGCCCTTAGATTGTTCAGTTGTGTTAAAATTGTCAGATAAAATGGCTTAAGGTACCTTCACACTAAACGATATCGCTAGCGATCCGTGACGTTGCAGCGTCCTCGCTAGCGATATCGTTTAGTTTGACACGCAGCAGCGATCAGAATCCTGCTGTGATGTCGTTGGTCGGGGCTAGAGGGCCAGAACTTTCTTTGGTCGCTGGCTTTCCCGCTGACATCGCTGAATCGGCGTGTGTGACACCGATTCAGCGATGTCTTCGCTGGTAATCAGGGTAAACATCGGGTTACTAAGCGCAGGGCCACGCTTAGTAACCCGATGTTTACCCTGGATACCATCCTAAAAGTAAAAAAAACAAACGCTTCATACTTACCTACCGCTGTCTGTCCCTCGGCGCTGTGCTTTCCTGCACTCACTGTGAGCACAGCGGCCGGAAAGCAGAGCGGTGACATCACCGCTCTGCTTTCCGGCTGCCCGGCGCTCACAGCCAGTACAGAGAAGCCCAGCGCCGGGGACAGACAGCGGAAGGTAAGTATGAAGCGTTTGTTTTTTTTACTTTTAGGATGGTATCCAGGGTAAACATCGGGTTACTAAGCGCGGCCCTGCGCTTAGTAACCCGATGTTTACCCTGGTTACCGGCATCGTTGGTCGCTGGAGAGCGGTCTGTGTGACAGCTCTCCAGCGACCAAACAGCGACGCTGCAGCGATCCGGATCGTTGTCTGGATCGCTGCAGCGTCGTTTAGTGTGAAGGTACCTTTAGCCAAAACATCAGTGTAAACAGTATACCACATATACTCCTCTGTTGTGTGAGCCTATGTATTCCTAACTTCTGGTAATGGAAAGACCTTATTTCTATGAAATAGAGGTGCACTTGACTTCTAGCTATTCCGGTAATTTCATAGAAGAGGATCGGTGGTGGCACATGCACATTACCGCTATATTTACACAGGAGGTTTTAAGACCCATGTTCTTTGGATCGGTTGATCTGACCAGCAGTCAGATGAGATTACCAATGATCTCACTTTTCAGTGTACCATAAATGTAGATTAGTACTGAATAGTTTCTGTACAGGCACATTTCATTCTGCATAACTACTATAGCAGAAGTATTTGTACGGTAAAATAGAGACACTGTTCCTGATTATACAACTTTTTTTTACCAAAATGCCATATGCTGTTACTAAAACTTTCCTCTATTGGAGACCTGCTTTTCTTTTTTTATATCCATGGGAAAAATGTTCTAGGAAATAGTCTTTAATAAGACAAAAGTGGTCAATAAAATAATGTCAGCTTGGTATCTATTGATTTCTGTGATGAAAGTTCAAATCAACAATCTAAACTACAATATTGAAAATGATGTATATGTAAGGCACCATGGTGTTCAGTTACACCTGGAAGCGCTTACCTGGGGCTTGCACATATACATGACCAGTTCTGTGCATAGAATTAGTACCACGACACCTAAATATATGATGATATTAATCTAGAGACTATTGTGACAATGTGTGAAAATGACATTTAAACTGAAATGTCATTAAAATGAAAAGTGTCATGACGAATAAAGAAGTAATTCACACGAGCCCTACTATTACAGAGACAACCGCTTCCAGAGACAACCGCTTCTTGAAGGCACAAAAAATGTATCATTTAATAAAAACACATGCTATACTTACCTCCCAGACTGGCACTGCTCCTCTACTCTCAGCACCACATTCCCTGCCAGTCACTTCACAAAAGCAATGTTAAGTGAACGCAGCAGCCAATCAGTAACTGCCTATTGGCTGTAGCCATCACAATTTTGTCTGAACAGAAGAAACAATAGTCCAAGAGGTAAGTATAGTTTTTTTGTTTTATGATGTGCCTTGGGGCTATTCCAGTAGTGGACAACCCTTTTAAGTTATACAGTATTAGACTATCATTATACAAAATAGATATGCTGTAATTATAAAATTGTAATTAAAGTAGTGTTCTACCATTTTTTGCTTAAATAGGGCAGAATAGTCTAATATTAAGGAATAATGTAGATGATTTGGGTATGCCTTGTGTATACCTGCAGAATACATTTCTTATGATGTCTCTGGCTTTGTAGAAGGGTGGAATCACACTGTCCTTTGTCCTATGTAATGTCAAATGATAGATCACTGACATTTGTAGGACAGTTGTCCACTAACACTGCCTAGTCTAAGTGTATCCTATGTGATGCAGCTTCACATTGTGAAGTATCAATGTGCCACAAGATACAGTTTCATACTGAAGAGTCTTAGTATGATATGATGCAGCTTCAGCTTGCTTCTCCTGTCTCCTACTTGTGAGAAAGTTCTCCCTGTCAGATCTTACAAAAAGGAGGCAAAAAATAACAGTTTTAATCTACATCTCAAAGTAATGAAATGTAGATTCTTTACACAGCTGTCACAGATTTTACAGACAGATAGTGTGAGTTAAAGGAGTTAGTTACTGTATAGACTATTATATAACTTATCTTTTACTATACAAGATAGAAATGTTATCTATAGCTGTATCACCAGACACAGGGCTGACTGAGGAGGCATCTGGAAGCTGCCAGGAGAGAGTTGATAGGTGAAGATGTCATCATAGACTGATCTTCTGCCTACAAGTTTCAAAATGTACAGCTATAACTGTAAGGAAATTTGTACACAGTAAGCATGCATGCAAAAAAAGATTGAGTCGTACTTTAACCCCTTCATGACCATGGGATTTTTTCATTTTTCCGTGTTAGTTTTTCACTCCCCTCCTTCCCAGAGCCATAACTTTTTTATTTTTCCGTCAATTTGGCCATGTCAGGGCTTATTTTTTGCGGGACGAGTTGTACTTTTGAACGACATCATTGGTTTTAGCATGTCGTGTAGGGTTGAGCGAAACGGATCGAAATTTTTCAAAAGTCACCAACTTTTGGCAAGGTCGGGTTTCATGAAACCCGACCCGACCCCAGTGTGGGGTCGGCCATGAAGTCGGCGATCTTTTGAATCTAGAATCGGAATTCCGATACCGATTCCCGATATGTTTAAGATATCGGGAATTGGTATCGGAATTCAGATTTAAGTGTAAAATAAAGAATTAAAATAAAAAATATCGCAATACTTACCCTCTGACGCGCCCTGGTACTAACCGGGAACCTTCCTTCCTTAGAATCAGCCTTCCAGGACCCTGCGGTGACATCGCGGTGACGTCGCGGTGACGTCGCGGCTTGTGATTGGCCGCGCGGCCGCCCATGTGACCGCTCGCGCGGCCAATCACAAGCCGCGACGTCACCCGCGACGTCACCGAAGGTCCTGGAAGGGCTGATTCTTAGGAAGGAAGGCTGCCGGAAAGAAGCAGGGCGCGTCCGAGGGTGAGTATATTGGGTTTCGAGTTTCGTCCGACCCCGACTTTTTTATAGGATCGGCCGATTTCACTCGACCCGACTTTTTCAAAAGTCGGGTTTCGTGAAACCCGACCCGATCCTATAAAAGTAAAGGTCGCTCAACTCTAATGTCGTGTACTAGAAAACGGGAAAAGAATTCCAAGTGCGGTGAAATTGCAAAAAAAAGGGCAGTCCCACACTTGTTTTTTGTTTGGCTTTTTTGCTAGGTTCACTAAAACTGACTTGACATTATGATTCTCCAGGTCAGTACGAGTTCGTAGACACCTAACATGACAAAGGTTATTTTTTATCTAAGTGGTGAAAAAAAATTCCAAACTTTGCTAAAAAAAAAAAAAAAATTGCGCCATTTTCCGATACTCGTAGCGTTTCCATTTTTCGTGATCTGGGGTCGGTTGAGGGCTTATTTTTGCATGCCGAGATGACGTTTTTAATGATAGCATTTCGGTGCAGATACGTTCTTTCGATCGCCCGTTATTGCATTTTAATGCAATGTCGCGGCGACCAAAAAAACGTAAATGTGGTGTTTCGAATTTTTTTCCCGCTACGCTGTTTAGCGATCAGGTTAATGCTTTTTTTAGTTGATAGATCGGGCGATTCTGAGCGCGGCGATACCAAATATGTGTAGATTTGATATTTTTTTATTGATTTATTTTGATTGGGGCGAAAGGGGGGTGATTTAAACTTTTATATTTTTTTATTTTTTTAACATTTTTTTCAACTTTTTTTTTTTACTTTTGCCATGCTTCAGGCTAGAAGCAGGCACAACGCGATCGCCTCTGCTACATAGCAGCGATCTAATGTTCGCTGCTATGTATCAGAAATGCAGGTGTGCTGTGAGCGCCGACCACAGGATGGCGCTCACAGCCACCGGTGATCAGTAACCATAGAGGTCTCTAAGACCTCTATGGTTACCATCCTGATGCATCGCCGACCCCCGATCATGTGACGGGGTCGGCGATGACGTCATTTCCGGCCGTCCGGCCGGAAGCGGTAGTTAAAAGCCGCTGTCTGCGTTTGACAGCGGCATTTAACTAGTTAATAGGTGCGGGCAGATCGCGATTCTGCCCGCGCCTATTACGGGCACATGTCAGCTGTTCAAAACAGCTGACATGTCCCGGCTTTGATGCGGGCTCACCGCGGAGCCCTGCATCAAAGCAGGGGATCTGACCTTGGACGTACTATCCCATCCAAGGTCAGATAGGGGTTAAAGGTCAAGGGTATTTTTGGTGGCATTTTTTTCTTGACTTTATGAATACTTGCCTAAAATTCATTTTTGCTATTTGGAAAAAAATGCACCATTTGCCTCCTCTAGCCTCTATGTTGCATTGTCTATTCCTCTTTCGAAATACGTTAACTATGCATCTGTCAGTGGACCTGTTCTCACTGGAGAGTTTATAACTTGTATCTTTTTTTCTTCTAATCTCCTCTCTGCACACTTACACCAACATAAATGTTGAGTTGAACTCAACTGAATGTGCACAGCCAGTGGCCAAAATGTGTTCTATTAATTACAACATTTGTCAGTGCTGTTATCATTCTCTTCATCACTACCATCAATGATGATAACGCTTTACTTGGCAAACATTATTTTCCAGGTAGAGTGTCAGAAAAGAGCCATCGGCAAACAAATATTTAAAATGATGGAAATTAGTTTGCTAACCAACAATGATGGACGAGTAATTGCCTAAGCACTAGCAATCAATGTTTGTCTAGTTGCAGCCTTACCAAAAGTATACAGCCTTATGCGTATGGTTGGAGCTGTGTTGCGTTCAGCAGTAAAGAATTGTTGTTTCTTTTTTTAACAAATAGGTAGTGGCACTGATCACACATTAAAGGTGTTTTCTTAAATTTGGAAATTATCCCATATCCATAGGTTAGGTGGATAACTTTCTGTATGATGGGAGTCCAATCACTAGGATGCTCATTGATCCTGAGAATAGGAGTGATGGTGGTCAAGTGCTGTGCTTGGCTATCTCCTCCAGTCCTATTAATAATAAAAGGAATGGCAGTGCGCATGACTGACCAATGACCACCACTGCATTAACAAGGGGCTCTGAAAAACTGAGGATTTCAGGATCGATTGGGTCCCAACAGTGGGACCCCACTGATCAGGAAGTTATCTTGTATCCTGTGGATAGGGGATAACTTACAAACTTGAAAATACCCTTTAATGTTAGCTAGGGTATGTGCACATGACGACTTTTAGACATCAATGTACTCGTTCAGTTCTCAAGCAGGAGACACTTCAGGAAAATGTTGGCAAGTCATATTTTATTGTGGCTTTGCCGCCAGTGTTTTTTTAATCTACTTGCATGTATAAAATAGGGAGCATCTTTCAAGCAGAAAATCGGTCAGAAGAATGGTCAGGTCACTTATTTTAACGACTTCACAATTTTACAAATGTGTAGCGGTTAAAAGTAGCTGAACAGACTGGACAAATGCGTAGGAAACAATTTTTCCATTACTGTGCATGTCTATTCTTTTTAACGTTTATTAAAGGGAACATGTCAGGTCCCTCATGCCCTCCAATCCATCAGCATTCAGCCATATTTGATTAAACTCCCTCCCTAACCAGCCCTGTATTATAACATAAATCAGTATATAAATGCTTTAAGGAGGGTTTTGACTAGTCAATGTGGTGTTAGTTCCCCAGACTAGTCAGCCGTCTTTCTATGTTAGCACGCCCCTGTGGGCGTGATAACATAATTTGCAAGAGTGATGATGTATGCAGAGGTGTGCTGTGTCTGATTTGATTCAATAGAAAAGGAAGCAACATTTAGGGCTTGCTCACACGAGAGTACACATCAGACGAGTGCTATCGGATGTGATATTGGATAGCACTCGGACCAATGAAATTCAATGGGCAGTGCTGATGCCCGATTTTTTTCACTAGGAGAATCAGTATGCTGTGATTTCAGTCTGAAATCAGATGACACTCGACCATTCATGTCTATGGGTGCGTGGAAAACATTGGATTACACACGGATGATATCTGAGTGCATTCTCATTTCCGCAGACTCACACAATGGAGAAGATAAAGATATTTTGATGAATACTTTTTTTGGTTTAAAAAATGGACAATTTTTATTAACCCCTTCATGACCCAGCCTATTTTGACCTTAACCCCTTCATGACCGGGGGATTTTTCGTTTTTCCGTGTTCGTTTTTTGCTCCCCTCCTTCCCAGAGCCATAACTTTTTTATTTTTCCGTCAATTTGGCCATGTGAGGGCTTATTTTTTGCGGGACGAGTTGTACTTTTGAACGACATCATTGGTTTTAGCATATCATGTACTAGAAAACGGGAAAAAAATTCCAAGTGCAGTGAAATTGCAAAAAAAGTGCAATCCCACATTGGTTTTTTGTTTGGCTTTTTCGCTAGGTTCACTAAATGCTAAAAATGACATGCCATTATGATTCTCCAGGTCATTACGAGTTCATAGACACCAAACATGACTAGGTTATTTTTTATCTAAGTGGTGAAAAAAAATTCCAAACTTTGCTAAAAAAAAATAAAAAAAAATTGCGCCATTTTCCGATACTCGTAGCGTCTCCATTTTTCATCATCTGGGGTCGGTTGAGGGCTTATTTTTTGCGTGCCGAGATGACGTTTTTAATGATAGCATTTCGGTGCAGATACGTTCTTTTGATCGCCCGTTATTGCATTTTAATGCAATGTCGCGGTGACCAAAAAAACGTAATTCTGGCGTTTCGAATTTTTTTCCCGCTACGCTGTTTAGCGATCAGGTTAATACTTTTTTTTAATTGATAGATCGGGCGATTCTGAGCGCGGCAATACCAAATATGCATAGATTTGATATTTTTTTTATTGATTTATTTTGATTGGGGCGAAAGGGGGGTGATTTAAACTTTTATGTTTTTTTTATTATTTTCACATTTTTTTAAACTTTTTTTTTTTACTTTTGCCATGCTTCAATAGCCTCCATGGGAGGCTAGAAGCAGGCACAACCCGATAGCCTCTGCTACATAGCAGCGATCTGCTGATCGCTGCTATGTAGCAGAATTGCACGTGTGCTGTGAGCGCCGACCACAGGGTGGCGCTCACAGCGACGGGCAATCAGTAACCATAGAGGTCTCAAGGACCTCTATGGTTACCATTCACAAGCATCGCCGACCCCCGATCATGTGACGGGGGTCGGCGATGACGTCATTTCCGGCCGCCCGGTCGGAAGCGGTAGTTAAATGCCGCTGTCTGCGTTTGACAGCGGCATTTAACTAGTTAATAGGTGCGGGCAGATCGCGATTCTGCCCGCGCCTATTACGGGCACATGTCAGCTGTTCAAAACAGCTGACATGTCCCGGCTTTGGTGCGGGCTCACCGCGGAGCCCTGCATCAAAGCAGGGGAGCCGGCATCGGACGGTATAGTACGTCCGATGCCGGTAAGGGGTTAAAGACCTTGCCGTTTTTTGCAATTCTGACCAGTGTCCCTTTATGAGGTAATAACTCAGGAACGCTTCAACGGATCCTAGCGGTTCTGAGATTGTTTTTTCGTGACATATTGGGCTTCATGTTAGTGGTAAATTTAGGTCAATAAATTCTGCGTTTATTTGTGATAAAAACGGAAATTTGGCGAAAATTTTGAAAATTTCGCAATTTTCACATTTTGAATTTTTATTCTGTTAAACCAGAGAGATATGTGACACAAAATAGTTAATAAATAACATTTCCCACATGTTTACTTTGCATCAGCACAATTTTGGAAACAAAATTTTTTTTTGTTAGGAAGTTATAAGGGTTAAAATTTGACCAGCGATTTGTCATTTTTACAACGAAATTTACAAAACCATTTTTTTTAGGGACCACCTCACATTTGAAGTCAGTTTGAGGGGTCTATATGGCTGAAAATACCCAAAAGTGACACCATTCTAAAAACTGCACCCCTCAAGGTACTCAAAACCACATTCAAGAAGTTTATTAACCCTTCAGGTGCTTCACAGCAGCAGAAACAACATGGAAGGAAAAAATGAACATTTAACTTTTTAGTCACAAAAATTATCTTTTAGCAACAATTTTTTTATTTTCCCAATGGTAAAAGGAGAAACTGAACCACGAATATTGTTGTACAATTTGTCCTGAGTACGCTGATACCTCATATGTGGGAATAAACCACTGTTTGGGCGCACGGCAGGGCTTGGAAGGGAAGGAGCGCCATTTGACATTTTGAATCAAAAATTGGCTCCACTCTTTAGAGGACACCATGTCACGTTTGGAGAGCACCCGTGTGCCTAAAAATTGGAGCTCCCCCACAAGTGACCCCATTTTGGAAACTAGACGCCCCAAGGAACTTATCTAGATGCATAGTGAGCACTTTGAACCCCCATGTGCTTCACAAATTGATCCGTAAAAATGAAAAAGTACTTTTTTTTCACAAAAAAATTCTTTTAGCCTCAATTTTTTCATTTTCACATGGGCAACAGGATAAAATGGATCCTAAACTGTGTTGGGCAATTTCTCCTGAGTACACCAATACCTCACATGTGGGGGTAAACCACTGTTTGGGCACATGGTAAGGCTCGGAAGGGAAGGAGCGCCATTTGACTTTTTGAATGAAAAATTATTTCCATCGTTAGCGGACACCATGTCGCGTTTGGATAGCTCCTGTGTGCCTAAACATTGGCGCTCCCCCACAAGTGACCACATTTTGGAAACTAGACCCCCCAAGGAACTTAATTAGATGCCTAGTGAGCACTTTAAACCCTCAGGTGCTTCACAGAAGTTTATAACGCAGAGCCATGAAAATAAAAAATAATTTTTCTTTCCTCAAAAATGATTTTTAGCCTGGAATTTCCTATTTTGCCAAGGATAATAGGAGAAATTGGACCCCAAATATTGTTGTCCTGTTTGTCCTGAGTACGCTGATACCCCATATGTGGCGGTAAACCACTGTTTGGTCGCACAGCAGGGCTCGGAAGGGATGGCACGCCATTTGGCTTTTTAAATGGAAAATTAGCTCCAATCATTAGCGGACACCATGTCACGTTTGGAGAGCCCCTGTGTGCCTAAACATTGGAGATCCCCCAGAAATGACCCCATTTTGGAAACTAGACCCCCAAAGGAACTAATCTAGATGTGTGGTGAGGACTTTGAACCCCCAAGTGCTTCACAGAAGTTTATAACGCAGAGCCATTAAAATTAAAAAAAAAAATTATTTTCTCAAAAATGATCTTTTAGCCTGCAATTTTTTATTTTCCCAAGGGTAACAGGAGAAATTTGACCCCAAAAGATGTTGTCCAGTTTCTCCTGAGTACGCTGATACCCCATATGTGGGGCTAAACCACTGTTTGGGCACATGCCGGGGCTCGGAAGTGAAGTAGTGACGTTTTGAAATGCAGACTTTGATGGAATGCTCTGTGGGCGTCACGTTGCGTTTGCAGAGCCCCTGATGTGGCTTAACAGTAGAAACCCCCCACAAGTGACCCCATTTTGGAAACTAGACCCCCAAAGGAACTTATCTAGATGTGTGGTGAGCACTTTGAACCCCCAAGTGCTTCATAGAAGTTTATAATGCAGAGCCGTGAAAATAATAAATACGTTTTCTTTCCTCAAAAATAATTA
The DNA here is from genome assembly GCF_032444005.1 of Ranitomeya imitator. Lineage (NCBI taxonomy): Eukaryota > Metazoa > Chordata > Amphibia > Anura > Dendrobatidae > Ranitomeya > Ranitomeya imitator. Next base: position 161,884,166 of record NC_091287.1, on the reverse strand, counting down.
TTTAGCCCAGAATTTTTTAATTTTCCCAAGGGTAACAGGAGAAATTTGACCCCAATATTTGTTGTCCAGTTTCTCTGGAGTACGGTGATACCCCATATGTGGGGGTAAACCACTGTTTGGGCACACGTCGGGGCTCAGAAGGGAAGTAGTGACTTTTGAAATGCAGACTTTGATGGAATGGTCTGCGGGCGTCACATTGCGTTTGCAGAGCCCCTGGTGTGCCTAAACTGTAGAAACCCCCCACAAGTGACCACATTTTAGAAACTAGACCCCCCAAGGAACTTATCTAGATATGTGGTGAGCACTTTGAACCCCCAAGTGCTTCACAGACGTTTACAACGCAGAGCCGTGAAAATAAAAAATCATTTTTCTTTCCTCAAAAATGATGTTTTAGCAAGCATTTTTTTAGATTCACAAGGGTAACAGGAGAAATTGGACCGCAGTAATTGTTGCGCAGTTTATCCTGAGTACACAGATACCCCATATGTGGGGGTAAACCACTGTTTGGGCACACGTCAGGGCTCGGAAGTGAGGGAGCACCATTTGACTTTTTGAATACGAGATTGGCTGGAATCAATGGTGGCGCCATGTTGCGTTTGGAGACCCCTGATGTGCCTAAACAGTGGTAACCCCTCAATTCTACCTCCAACACTAACCCCCCCACACCCCTAACCCTAATCCCAACTGTAGCCATAACCCTAATCACAACCCTAACCACAACCCTAATTCCAACCCTAACCCTAAGGCTATGTGCCCACGTTGCGGATTCGTGTGAGATATTTCCGCACCATTTTTGAAAAATCCGCGGGTAAAAGGCACTGCGTTTTACCTGCGGATTTTCCGCGGATTTCCAGTGTTTTTTGTGCGGATTTCACCTGCGGATTCCTATTGAGGAACAGGTGTAAAACGCCGCGGAATCCGCACAAAGAATTGACATGCTGCGGAAAATACAACGCAGCGTTTCTGCGCGGTATTTTCTGCACCATGGGCACAGCGGATTTGGTTTTTCATATGTTTACATGGTACTGTAAACCTGATGGAATACTGCTGCGAATCCGCAGTGGCCAATCCGCAGTGTGGGCACATGGCCTAATTCTAAAGGTATGTGCACACGCTGCGGAAAACACTGCGGATCCGCAGCAGTTTCCCATGAGTTTACAGTTCAATGTAGACCTATGGGAAACAAAAATCGCTGTACACATGCTGCGGAAAAACTGCACGGAAACGCAGCGGTTTACATTCCGCAGCATGTCACTTCTTTGTGCGGATTCCGCAGCGGTTTTACAACTGCTCAAATAGAAAATCGCAATTGTAAAACGGCAGTGAAATGCGCAAAAAAAAACGCGGTAAATCCGCCATAAATCCGCAGAGGTTTAGCACTGCGGATTTATCAAATCCACAGTGGAAAAATCCGCAGAGGACCAGAATACGTGTGCACATACCGAAACCCTAACCCTAGCCCTAACCCTAGCCCTAACCCTAACCCTAACCCTACCCCTAGCCCTAACCCTACCCCTAACCCTAACCCTAACCCTACCCCTAACCCTAGCCCTAACCCTAGCCCTACCCCTAACCCTACCCCTAACCCTAACCCTAACCCTACCCCTAACCCTAATCCTACCCCTAACCCTAACCCTACCCCTAACCCTAACCCTATTCTAAAATTAGTGGAAAAAAAATTTTCTTTATTTTTTATTGTCCCTACCTATGGGGGTGACAAAGGGGGGGGGGTCATTTATTATTTTTTTTATTTTGATCACTGAGATATAATCTATCTCAGTGATCAAAATGCACTTTGGAACGAATCTGCCGGCCGGCAGATTCGGCGGGCGCACTGCGCATGCGCCCGCCATTTTGGAAGATGGCGGCGCCCAGGGAGAAGACGGACGGGACCCCGGCAGGATCGGTAAGTATGATGGGGTGGTGGGGGACCAAGGGGTAGGGATCGGAGCACGGGGGGGGAAATCGAAGCGCGGCAGGCGTGGAACGGAGCACGGGGGCGTGGAACGGAGCACGGGGGGCTGGAACGGAGCACGGGGGGGGTGGAACGGAGCACGGGGGGGTGGATCGGAATGCAGGGCGGGTGATTGGAGCACGGGGGGTGATTGGAGCACGGGGGGAGCGGACAAGAGCACGGGGGGAGCGGAGCACTGGATGGAGGGGACCGGAGCAGTGTACCGGCCAGATCGGGGTGCTGGGGGGGCGATCGGTGGGGTGGGGTGGGGGCACATTAGTATTTCCAGCCATGGCCGATGATATTGCAGCATCAGCCATGGCTGGATTGTAATATTTCACCCGTTATAATAGGTGAAATATTACAAATCGCTCTGATTGGCAGTTTCACTTTCAACAGCCAATCAGAGCGATCGTAGCCACGAGGGGGTGAAGCCACCCCCCCTGGGCTAAACTACCACTCCCCCTGTCCCTGCAGATCGGGTGAAATGGGAGTTAACCCTTTCACCGGATCTGCAGGGACGCGATCTTTCCATGACGCCACATAGGCGTCATGGGTCGGATTGGCACCGACTTTCATGACGCCTACGTGGCGTCATGGGTCGGGAAGGGGTTAAGCTGATGTGAACATAGCCTGTGCGTAGTAGTGTCTGTGTTGAATATTGGTCGTATTTTATTTTTTATACAATCGGGGGAATGAAATTATTTATGTTAAGGAGGCACATGTTAAGGAGCTGAAACTCCTAAACCCTTCATCCAATTTTAATGTTGATACCCTCAAATGATAGCTGAAAGTCTGAACTTCAACTGCATCTGAATTGTTTTGATTAAAATTCATTGTGGTAATGTCTATAACCAAAATTAGAAAAATGTTGTCTCTGTCCAAATATATATGGACCTAACTGTAATTGTATGTTACATTTTTGAAGGTAATAAGTCTAAAAAGATGTAACATGGAGGACTGCAATAAGAGACAGCAGAGCTTAGATCCCAAGAAGCTGAAAGGGTATTGCCATATTTTCCTATGTATATAAATAAATCTTTGTGCACATAGTAAGGGCACGGCGTAGCAGTAGTACATAGATGTGGCATGAAGATATTATTTGTACTCTTTATAGGGGTATTATTTGTGTATTATGTCTGTTAGCTCAGTATGGCTTTTTGATCATTTTACAGACGATGTATGAGACTATTTGTAGGCATAGTGCAGATCCTTACTGCATCATATCTGTGCACATAAATTTGATGACTTTGTATTGGTGGTATTATTTGCACATTGTAACTCATTTTTACATGTTATGTTTGTATTTTTTGGGAGATAAATCTCTATGACCACATTGCAATAAAAGACAAAGTAGTGGACACTAACTGTATTGTAAAGTATTTAGTGATAAAGGGGTTGTCCTATGAAAAACATTAGGCTAAGGCTGCTTTTGCTTTAAAATAATAAAATATGCAGGACCAACATACTGAACCCCTACTGCTCCCCACTGCTACCTGTCAGTGTTTGCTGATAAGGCACATGAGTCCATGACGGCTGTAGCCAACTACTGGACTCACTGGTGAAATGCAGGAAGACTGCATGAGACAGAGAAGTCCAGTACTGAGCTGCCAAAAAATTGTTGACTTGATTTCACCATTGCAGCCCAGTCAACAAAGAGTGTAATGAGCAGTGAAGAGGAAAGGTTCTGCTTCATATCTCTCCTGGCAATGGATGTCGCTATCAGCACCTTACTGCAACTGCCTACGCTTTAGACTGGTTCTTTCATTTGCATACTTGAATGAGAGTATCTGATCAAGACCGATGAAACCGAAAAATCAAAATTTGTTTATACATAATTCTGTGAATGAATAAACAGTATTTTTTGTTGAGTTACAGATTCTTATTTGTATATACTTTCAAGGGAATCTGTCAGCAGGTTTTTGCTATGTAATCCGGAGACAGAAGATTGATAAGTCTATGCCTCTCTTATCAAGCTTCAAAGTTATGTTTGCTTACAATAATTGTTTTAGCACCAGGAGCTTATCAACACTGTGACTAGCTGGTTCTGTTAGTCCTGGTCCCACACACCCCCTCCTGTCATAAGCATCTCACTGTCTATGGACATTGCATATACAGAGCCTAGTGTAGGCGGGGTTAGCTTCCTCAGCTCTGCTATATTGCTAAATCTAAAAGCTCTGATTGTGTCAGAACTGCTGCACCCAGTAATCTAAGTGATACATTCTTGGATTCAGCTTCTCTTTTGCCTACATCATGTTCTTCTCAAATGAGGCAGCAAAAAGCAAAAACCTGCTGACAGATTCCCTTGAAAGGGTCGGGACCCTATCCGTGCACCTAGAAATTGGCGGATTGGCCATACTTCCTTTGTAATATATTTTTATACTCATTGTTTATGAAACCATACAACAACTTTAGCTATTCTGGCTATACTGACTGACCAAATATGTCTCCGTCAGATAAAAGCAGGCTCGGAATGGCCCTGAGCCAAGTATTGGCCTTTCTGTATAGAAGCCTCCTCCTTCACACACAAGGTGCAGTAGTGCAAAGCTGTTTCGGATCCTCCATCTGCGACTGTGAAGTAACACAAGCCAATGGAATTTAATGGGAAGCACGGTGGCTTAGTGGTTAGCACTGCAGCCTTGCAGCGCTGGGGTCCTGGGTTCTAATCCCAACTTGGACAATATTTGCATGCAGCAGTCGTGACATCACCACTGCAGCAATATCAACTGGTGCATCGATGGTAAGAAAGCACTGGACTGGCTGATTTTCTTATTCTTTAACAGAGCATGTGGCTTGATAAAAACTAAAAGTGGACAAACCCTTAAATTTTTTTTCTCAGCTTTTTGTGTCAAGAAGGGGGTGTTTGATGTGAAGTTTCACTATGTAAAAAAGTGTATGTCAGAAGATGGACTGTAGCTGAATAAGAAGCAGCAGTTGTAGGGCTTGTTCCCACATTGCAGATTCCCTATGCATTTTCTGTCCAGATTTGTGAATAGGACCAATTGCAGCATACTGCAATAGTAACAAATTGAATAAAATTTCAGGAATGCTTCAGAAAATGTACATGTTGTGTGGGTTTTTAAATCCATAGGGTATTATTTATTTCTCCTGATTTTTACTGTCGATTTCCCTCTTTGCAATGGATAGTGTTTTTTTTTTGTTTTAAATTGGCAATGGATTTTTTTCTGTTACGTGTGACCATACTTTTACAGTTCCAACATATTCACTAAATAAGTGTGGTAAATACAACGGTAGGACAGCACATTGGTGAACCATGAAATTGATCACAATTGTTAGTGACTGTGTGGATGCTCTACAGCAGGGCTCTCCAACCTGTAGCTCGGGAGCCATATGTGGCTGGCGGCCCCATGAATTGTGGCTCGAGACTGTCTGCCAACTTGTTGGATTAGGTCCAGGTCTAGCAAACAGGTATGAAGAGTACATCTCAAAATGGTGAATTTTGTGAGTAGCCCTGCACAGGAGTGCAGATCTGGATGCACATTTACTGGTCTTAGGGGTTTAGAGATGTTTTAGGTATGGTACGCTGGAGGATGGTACTACCTGTTAGAGGAGGTGCTCAAAGCTGGATGTGACAGTGTGTTGAGAGTCCTTGCTGGGAGAATACTGAATGGGGGCATTGTGGGAACCCCTGGATCTCAGTCTACTGCTTTGGAGTGATTTATGTGGAAAAGCTTTGGTGGTCATTATACCTGTTATCATTATACCTGTAAGGGGGCTTTGGTTGACCCTACTTTGCAGTGGGTGGGAGCTGGATGTGGCTCACGACCCTCTCTCAGTGCTGAATGTGGCTCGTGACCCTCTCTCTAAGCTGAATGTGGCTCTCAAGGTCAGAAAGGTTGGGGACCACTTCTCTACAGGGTGCTGCCTGGACTCTGTGTGGTTATGCTATGCTTCTATTGGAACTTTGAATTATTATTATTAATCCACTCTACGGTCATAAGATTTAGGTATTTTATGGCACTGTTTACTGAAGTTATTCGGTCATTATACTTCAAAATTGCACAATGAAAATCAGATGTAAGTTCAGTCACAGTTTGATGATATTGGACAATACTATTTCACAATTATGGTTGTATTATTCAGCCAATACATGGCGGTGGTTTTCAGTATCAGGTGCACAGTTTCAGTTACTGTATGGTATCGGCCTTGCTCTTATTCTCGGCTATTGTGTTGTGTATGGAGGCAACTTATTCTTTCTATTATCAGTAAGGAGACAATTGCTTAAGTCCTTTGGGATTAAATGCTATTATGTTGTGGCGGCTATGCACTTTACGTGAACTGCCATAAAATGTTGCCATAGTTGTGTACGCACAGGAGCTATGATTGTGTCATCTCATTCAGGAGCCAGTTGTGTTATACAGTTGATATCCCAATTTTTTTGTTGGGACTTTAGATAACTGAAAACAGGTGCTATTTGCATGTATTTTTAGTGTGGAACTTGAAGGTTGGTTATCTTAGTGGGTCTTTCGCAGCCCAGTCTAACACTAGGTAAATGTATGCGGGAGAAAAAAAAGCAATGAGTAGGAGATAATATTGTCCTGATAACCCAAAAATGTTGGAGTAAAATAAGACTTTTCCATCTATATATTGCAAGTCATATAACTAATAGTGTGTGACATCTTTATGGTCTGTTGAGAGACATATGTTAGGTGACAATCCTGCTATATTACATGCTCTACACAGAGTGCAGAATTAAGTGAGAATTTTGACCAGATCATCAATTTGATGCAGATTTTCTAACTTCAAGCTTGAATGCTTATTGTATAAAGCAGATTAGGTGATTTGTATAATGAGGGAAGGTAGGCCTTAGGATACAACACCCCTTATCAAGGTGTGCAAAATTATTAGGCAGATTTTTTTTCCTCTGGCAAAATTGGCCCCAAAAAATATTTAAAGGGAACCTGTCACCCTCCCCCCCAGGCATTTTTAACTAAAAGAGCCACCTTGTGCAGCACTAATGCTGCATTCTGTTAAGGTGGCTCTTTTAGTTGGGGTCCCTGCCAACGCTGAACTATTCATTTTTAGAATTTGCCTTTCCTTCCTGTAGTTTGTCAGGGGGCATGTCTTTTCCCCCCTGATACAAACGCCTCCCAGCCATCACTCAGGGCCTCCGTGTGCCGAGCGCCGCCTTCACTTCCTTCCTTAACATGAAACCTTCCTGAAACCTGACCACCACTGAACAAGATACAGAACGTGAAATGTCAAGACTTTGCCAATATCTCAAAGTTTTATGGACTGATGAGATGAGAGTGACTCTTGACAGACCAAATGGAAGGACCAAAGGATGGATGAGTAACAGCACAGAACTCCATTTTGACTCGGACGCAAGCAAGGTCCAGCTGGACCTTTTTGGGTTGAAGGTAGACTCAAAATCAACTCTCAAATCTACTACCAGTTTGTAGAAACATTTATTTCAAGCAGTGAAAAAGCCTGGATTTTTCAAGAAAACCATGATTATTGTCAAGGACCATGCACCATCCCACACATTGATGAATGTCACTTCTTGGACAGCCAGGAAAGACCTTAAAACGCAACTGTAATTATATAAATAAATAAAACACATGAAAATAACAAACTTTATACTATATGTTATGAGAGAAATTTGCTTCTTTCTTCTCCTGGACTAATCTTTCACTCTCAATTCTTGGGTTGGTGCTGCCCAAAAAGTTGACTACCATCAGATTAGGAAATTAATGAACTTTATAGGTGGAAGATTTATGATTGTTATTGAATAGAAGGGCGGCTATATTGTCACTGATTTTTTTTTAAACTATCAGAATTTATTTTTGTACATTTTTGGTTGTTTCTTTACTATTCTCCCTTTAACAGATGAAAATAAATTGAGATGGAAAATGTTTGTCTTTTGTTGCAATTCCTATTTAGTTTTCAGGTTTATTAAACTTTTTTATTGAATGACAAAAAATAATCCATAAAAGAAGAGAAAGAGAAAAGAAGAAGTGAAAACACCCAAGTGATAAAATATAGAAATCTTTTTTTCCAACTGAAAATAACAATAAAATACTAATACTGGGGAGGGGAGAATTATAAGACAGGATAAAGCCAGAGCAAAAAACTGTTACAATCAGTACAACAATGTTCAATACAGGGAAATTCAAATAACAGCAAAAAACTCCAATCAAGGTCACTATAATATACAGTGTAGTCGAGTCATATAGTGGGCAGATAAATGGATGACCAAGTTACATAATGAAAAGCATTGTAAACGCTGATTAGTGCAAGTGCAAGATGGGCTAAACTACCACGGGTAGCCACAGTATATGAGGGATGAAAAAAAGAGGGTATAATAGCAGCTTAATTCACAGTATCAGTTATATATATAGATATATATACATATATATATATATATATATACACACACTGCTCAAAAAAGTAAAGGGAACACTAAATTCCCACATCCTAGATATCACTGAATTAAATATTCCAGTTGTAAATCTTTATTCATTACATAGTGGAATGGGTTGAGAACAATAAAACCTAAAAATGATCAACGTACATCACAACTAATATGCCACAGAGGTCTGGAGATGGAATGATGCTCAAAATCAAAGTGGAAAATGAAGTTACAGGCTGATCCAACTTTAGCGGAAATGCCTCAAGACAAGGAAATGATGCTCAGTAGTGTGTGTGGCTTCCACGTGTCTTTATGATCTCCCTACATTGCCTGGGCATGCTCCTATTTTCGTCGGATGGTCTCCTGAGGGATCTCCTCTCAAACCTGGACTAAAGCATACGCCAACTCCTGGACAATCTGTGGTGCAACGTGACGTTGGTGGATGGTGCAAGACATGATGTCCCAGATGTGTTCAATCGGATTCAGGTCTGGGGAACGGGCAGGCCAGTCCATAGCTTCAATGCCTTCATCTTGCAGGAACTGCTGACACACTCCAGCCACATGAGGTCTGGCATTGTCCTGCATTAGGAGGAACCCAGGGCCAACCGAACCAGCATATAGTCTCACAAGGGTTCTGAGGATCTTATCTCGGTACCTAATGGCAGTCAGGCTACCTCTGGCGAGCACATGGAGGGCTGTGCGGCCCTCCAAAGAAATGCCACCCCACGCCATTACTGACCCACTGCCAAACCGGTCATGCTGAAGGATGTTTTAGGCAGCAGATCGCCCTCCACAGCGTCTCCAGACTCTGTCACGTCTGTCACATGTGCTCAGTGTGAACCTGCTTTCATCTGTGAAAAGCACAGGGCGCCAGTGACAAGTTTGCCAATCCTGGTGTTCTGTGGCAAATGCCAAGTGTCCTGCACAGTGTTGGGCTGTGAGCACAACCCCCATCTGTGGACGTCGGGCATTCAGACCATCCTCATTGAGTTGGTTTCTAACCATTTGTGCAGACATGTGCACATTTGTGGCCTGCTGGAGGTCATTTTGCAGGGCTCTGGCAGTGCTCCTCCTGTTTCTCCTTGCACAAAGGCTGAGGTAGCATCCTGCTGGTGGGTTGTTGCCCTCCTATGGCCCCCTCCATGTCTCCTGGTGTACTAGCCTGTCTCCTGGTAGCGCCTCCAGCCTTTGGACACTACGCTAACAGACACAGCAAACCTTCTTGTCACAGCTCTCCTTGATGTGCCATCCTGGATGAGCTGCACTAACTGAGCCACTTGTGTGGGTTGTAGAGTCCATCTCATGCTACCATGAGTGTGAAAGCACAAACAACCTTCAAAAGTGACCAAAACATCAGCCAGAAAGCATTAGTACTGAGATGTGGTCTGTGGTCCCCACCTGCAGAACCACTCCTTTATTGAGTGTCTTCTTAATTGCCAATAACTTTCATCTTTTGTCTATTCCATTTGCACAACAGCATGTGAAATTGATTGTCAAAAAGTGTTGCTTCCTAAGTGGACAATTTGATTTCACAGAAGTTTGATTTACTTAGAGCTATATTCTGTTGTTTGTGTTCCCTTTTATTATTTTTTGAGCAGTGTATATATACTGTATATATGTATATATATATATATATATATATATATATATATATACAGTATATATACTGTTGTGCTCAAAAGTTTACATACCCTGGCAGAATGTTTGCTTTTTTGGCCTTTTTTTCAGAGAATATGAATGATAACACCAATACTTTTTCTCCGGTTGGCTGAAGCTATTTATTGTCAAACTGCTCTTTTTAATTTGTAATGACAACCCAAAGCATCCAAATGACCCTGATCAAAAGTTCACATACCCCATTTCTTAATACTGTACAGTATATTGCCCTCTCAAACATCAATGACAGCTTGAAGTTTTTTGTAGTAGTTGTGGATAAGGTTCTTTACTTTCTCAGATGGTAAAGCTACCCACTTTTCTTGGTGAAAAACCTCCAGTGCCTGTAAATTCCTGGGCTGTATAGCATGAACTGTATGCTTGAGATCTCCACAGAGTGGCTCAATGATAATGATAATGAGGCTCAGTAGACTGAGATGACCACTCCAGAACATTCACTTTTTTCTGCTGTAGCCAATGATAGGTTGACTTGGCCTTGTGTTTTGGATCATTGTCATGTTTGAATGTCCAAGTATGTCCCATGCGCAGCTTCCGGCTGATGAATGCAAATTTGCCTCTAGTATTTGCTGATAACATGCTGCACTCATCTTTCCTTCAACTTTCACCAAGTTTCCTGTGCTTTTGCAGCTCACACATCCCCAAAACATCAGCGATCCATCTCTGTGCTTTACAGTAGGAATGATGTTCTTTTCATCATAGGCCTTGTTGACCTCTCTCTAAATGTAATGTTTATGGTTGTGGCCAAAAAGATAAATTTTGGTCACATCACTCCAAATTACCTTGTTCCAGAAGTTTTGAGGCTTGTCTCTGTGCTGTTTTGATCTACGTAATCTTGAAAAAGACTTAAGTCGAAATGCGTAGATCTGGACACAGTGGCAGTGTACCAGACAATTGATACATATGGATTGATATTTAATATGGAATAATAAATATATATTTTTAATTCACCCACACCTATTGCTGGATCACGCTCCTTGCTTTAATTCTGCTACATTTGGACTGCTCCTCCAGATCCGTGCAAGGTGTTGGATGATGTATGGGGATCATCAGGAGGCTTGGTAAGCTAACTTTACTTGATATTAATAAAAAGCACTCCAAGTACGGTATCTAGCAAATCAGTATGTGCAAAAAAAAATTAAACTAGTTACATCAGGTTAAAATGGGATACCTAAGTGAGACTGTGTGTGCTCAAACAAAGAACCCCAACTCACGTTTCGCAATTGCTTCTTCCTGGCACACGCCCTCAGGAAGAAGCGACTGTGAAATGCACTTTGGGGCTCTTTGTCTGAGCACAGACAATCTCATTCGAGTATCCCATATTTATCTGGGTCTGAATTACCTTATCTCTATGTAGATTTTTACATTATGTGCATTTTTGATATACAGTGAGAAAAATAAGTATTTGATACACTGCTGATTTTGCAAGTTTTTCCACCTACAAAGAATGGAGAGATCTGTAAAAAAAAGAAAAAAAGAAAATCACATTGTATGATTTTTACATAATTAATTAGAATTTTATTGCATGAAATATGTATTTGATGCAATAGAAAAACAGAACTCAATATTTGGTACAGAAACCTTTATTTGCAATTACAGAGTTCAGACATTTCCTGTAGTTATTAACCAAGTTTGCACACACTGCAGCAGGGATTTTGACCCACTCCTCCATATAGATTTTCTCCAGATCTTTCAGGTTTCAGGGCTGTCGCTGGCCAACATTGAGTTTCAGTTACCTTCAAAGATTTTTTATTGGATTCAAGTCTAGAGACTGGCTAGTCCACTCCAGGACCTTGACATGCTTCTTACGGAGCCACTCCTTAGTTGCCCTGGCTGTGTGTCTGGGGTCATTGGCAGCCTGGAAGACCCAGCCACAACCCATCTTACTGAGGGAAAGAGGTTGTTATCCAAAATTGCGTCATACATGACCCTGTTTATCCTCTTTTCAATACGGCTTCGTAGCCCTTTCATGTTTGCAGAAAAGTACCCCCAAAGTATGATGCTTTCCCATCATGCTTCACAGTTGGGATGGTGTTCTTGGGGTTGTACTCATCATCCTTCTTCCTCCAAACACGGTGAGTGGAGTTGATAACAAAAAGTTCTATTTTGGTCTCATCTGACCACATGACCTTCTCCCATGCCTCCTCTGGATCATCCAGATGGACATTGGTAAACTTCAAATGGGCCTGGACATGTGCTGGCATGAGCAGGAGGACCTTGGTGCCATGCAGGATTTTAATCCATGGAGGCGTAGTGTTTTACTATTAGTAGTGTTTAAGACTGTAGTCCCAGCATTTTAGTTCTAGGCTGATTCTTTGACCTTTCTCAGAATCATCTTTACCCCGTGAGGTCAGATCTTGCATGGAGCCCCAGACGAAGGAAAATTGAGGGCATCATGTGTTTCTTCCATTTTCTAATACTTGTGCTAACTGTTGTTGACTTCTCACCAATCTACTTGCCTGTTGTCCTGTTGCTCATCCCAGCCTTGTGCAGGTCTCCAATTTTTTCTCTGATGTCCTTAGATAGCTCTTTGGTCTTGACCATGGTGGAGAGGTTGGAGTGTGATTGAGCAGGTGGACAGGGGTATTTTGTACAGGTAACAAGTTCGAACAGATGCAATTAATACAGGTAATGAGTGCAGTGTAGGAGCGCTTCTAAAAGAAAAACTAACAGGACTGTGAGAGCCAGAATTCTTGCTGGTTGGTAAGTGATCAAATACTTATTTCAGGCAATAAAATACAATTTAATTATTTAAAAATCATAAAATGTCATTTTCTTTTTTTTTCTTTTTAGATTCTGTCTCTCACAGTTGAAATGTGTATCAAACACATATTTTCCCGACTGTACAATAAGAGCATTTTTTTTAGTCCCTCATATACAGTACTGTGCTTACCTGTATTAGTTTAACCCATCTTTCACTTACACTTTTCAGCATTTACAATGCTTTTCATCATGTAACTTGGTCATCCGTTTATCTGTGGCCCTACTATATTATGGTAACCTTGATTTGAAATTTTTTGCTATTTTTTGGATTTCCCTGTATTGAACATTGTTGTGCTCATTGTAATTGTGTTTTTCTCTGGCTTTACTCTGCCTTCTATTTCTCCTCTTGTATTAGTATTTTATTGTTTTTATCAATTTGATAATAAAGACTTCCATATTTTATCATTTGGATGTATTCTCTTCTCTTCCTTTTTGGGTTATAGATACTATTGTAATACCCTTCTCTATTTATTGGTCTTACATAGCTATTGACTGACAACACTGCAGTTATTCACTAATAAAATGAATCATCAAAAAATACAAATTGCCTAATAATTGTGCTCACAGTATATGTCCTAGACACCCGTACTTCATCCATGGGTAATCAGTATAAATCTATAAGACAAGGAATGTAATCTAAAAACTTTGGAACAGTATTTACAAATTTTCCTTTTGGAAATGTGTTTCCATTGTTACAAAAATGTTTTCATTAATGTGCCATTCCTGACATGCCACCTAATAATGAAAATGTTACCAGGTAAGCACAGTAGTGATGAGCGAGTGTACTCGTCGCTCAGGTTTTCCCGAGCACGATCAGGTGATCTCCGAGTATTTGTTAGTGTTCGGAGATTTAGTTTTCATCACGGCAGCTGAATGATTTACAGCTATTAGCCAGGCTGAGTACATGTGGGGGTTGCCTGGTTGCTAGGGAATCCCCACATGTATGCAAAGCTGGCTAATAGCTGTAAATCATGCTGCTGAGGCGATGAAAACTTAATCTCCGAGCAGTTACAAATACTCAGAGACCACCCGAGCGTGCTCGGGAAAACCCGAGTATAAGCACAGGCCAAATTCTATAAAAACAAAACAAAAAAATGAACCGCCATACAAGTGGATAATAAGATCTATTCTACATTTATAAATTCTGTTAGGATTAGTGGCAGAAAAAAATGGTAATTTGTATTTATTTTTGTGTGTTAGTTTTATTTTAACATTTTCATCATTAAATCAACGCATTTATTTTGTTTTGGAATATTTTAACATGTCTTATTTGAATAGAACATAGAACCCACAAATGGAAAGTCTTAGAAATACTTTTAGTATGGTATGACAAAAGATGAAATTGTTAGGTTTAACAATCCAATTCAGAAAATAAATTCTGCACACTTACCAAAATGATTACAAATGCATTTATAAGCTATTTTCTAGAACATCAAAACTGAAATGACTACACAACAGTTCTATCATTAGTTTACCCTCTCTCACCATCACATCTTGCTCTGGGTCTATAATGCATTTTTAACTCTCAGGTGTTTGCTCAAAGACTCTCAAATACAATCTAAATTCTGCTGTCAAGCAACGCAATTATTTTTACTAATCCATTGAGGATGGTGCAAGCAGAAACATTTGAACTGAGCCAGTACAATTATCTTATGGCTCATTCATGCAAACGCAAGTGGTGTTATGTAAATAGCTGCTAACACTTTTTCTATACATGAGTGCTTTGTGTTAATTTTTCTACAGCATCAAATAATTTTTGTTAACAGTCGATTCTGAAACTTCAAAGGCAGAAGAAGTAATAAGATCAAACATAAATATAAGCGAGGGAAAGAGATTTTTCTTTATGATAATACAGACAGGGACATTTCCTAAGCACTCTACAAGTTACTGTAACAGGTGTATCACAAATACAGTTGTGCAGCTCTTTACATATCATTCGACAAACACATACATAGTGCCCATTTGCTTAAAATATGCCAAAACATTGTCTTTTTACAATGAGTCTGTAATAATTTGCAGTTTTTTCTGCGTAGGGAAGCATAGCCCACTGTTCTTTCCTATACAAATGGATACAGTAAAATTGGTTTCATATGTGGAGCACCCCATAGGACCGTGGGGTACTTGGGCTAGGTCCAGCGGTACTTAAAGGGGTGGTCACAGAAGCTATGACCCGGTCTGTGGCCCTGGGCGTCCAATCAAAGGGCATGAAGTGTAGTGGAAAATTAAGTCTATGGAGAAAAAAGGGAAAATGTTGTTGACGCCACCTGTGGCACTCAGCCAGGGATGGCCGACGCTGTTTAAAGGGAACCTGTCACCTGAATTTGGCGAGACCGGTTTTTGGTCATGTGGGCGGAGTTTTTGGGTGTTTGATTCACCCTTTCCTTACCCGCTGGCTGCATGCTGGCTGCACTATTGGATTGAAGTTCATTCTATGTCCTCTGTAGTACACGCCTGCGCAAGGCAATCTTGTTTATCAGCCTACCCGTTCTCTACGTTTCGCAACTGACTTCCGACTATCATTCACACTAATCCGTACCTCCCACTTCCAGCTCCAAGACTTCTCCTGAGTTGCAACAATTCTCTGAAATGCTCTACCACAAGAAATTTGGACTAAGCACAACTTACACAGTTTTAGGCACTCCCTAAAAACACAACTGTTTAGGGTGGCCTATCACGTTCCCTAATTGAAGTCCTTTTATATCTAGCCCATTTTCTATTTCTCTGAACATAATTCTCCATCAAACTTCAAGGCACCCAAAAGCACTACAAACAAATGCAGCATTTAGCAGGCATGTAGAGGGAGCGAGCCCCCTCTCCACTCGGGTTGGCACCCACGTGACATCATCGTGGGTGCCCGATCATTGCCATGGTCACCCAATGTCATCATGATGACATCCGGGTCATCAGGCTAAAGCACGCCCCTTAAACCATGTGCATAGCACGGTTTCAGGGGCTTGTGTCAGTGCAGCACTCACAGTTATAATCCATTGCAATGATTGTGATCAAAATGTGATCAAAAAGATGAATGTAAATGAAAAAAGGTGTTACTGAAAACGTCATCTTGTTCTGCAAAAGACAATCCACCATGAAGCTCCATCAGCAGAAAAATAAAAAAGTTATAGCTCTCAGAATGAAGCAATGCAAAAATAATTATTTTTTATATTAAATAGTTTTTATTGTGTAAAAGCGCCAAAACATAAAAAAAAGTGGTATAGCTGTAATAACACTCACCCGAAGAATAAAACAATTAAAAATGTTACCACACACTGAACGGCAAAAAAAAAAAATCACTCACTAGTAGTGTTGAGCATTCCGATACCGCAAGTATCGGGTATCGGCCGATACTTGCGGTATCGGAATTCCGATACCGAGATCCGATATTTTTGTGATATCGGGTATCGGTATCGGATCAATAGAAATGTGTAAAATAAAGAATTAAAATAAAAAATATTGATATGCTCACCTCTCCGGCGGCCCCTGGACATCACGCTGCTAACCGGGAGGCTTCTTTGTTTAAAATGCGCGCCTTTAGGACCTGCGAATGACGTCCCGGCTTCTGATTGGTCGCGTGCCGCCCATGTGACCGCCATGCGACCAATCAGAAGCCGTGACGTCATTCGCAGGTCCTCAATTCCTAGAATTAGGAGTTTAGTGAATGAGAATGACGTCGCGGCTTCTGATTGGTCGCGTGCCGCCCATGTGACCGGCACGCGACCAATCAGAAGCCACGACGTCATTCTCATTCACAAAAACTCCTAATTCTAGGAATTGAGGACCTGCGAATGACGTTGCGGCTTCTGATTGGTCGCGTGCCGGTCACATGGGCGGCACGCGACCAATCAGAAGCCGGGACGTCATTCGCAGGTCCTAAAGGCGCGCATTTTAAACAAAGAAGCCTCCCGGTTAGCAGCGTGATGTCCAGGGGCTGCCGGAGAGGTGAGCATATCAATATTTTTTATTTTAATTCTTTATTTTACACATCCCTATGGATCCCAGGGCCTGAAGGAGAGTTTCCTCTCCTTCAGACCCTGGGAACCATGAGAATACCTTCCGATACTTGATGTCCCATTGACTTGTATTGGTATCGGATATCGGTATCGGCGATATCCGATATTTTTCGGGTATCGGCCGATACTATCCGATACCGATACTTTCAAGTATCGGACGGTATCGCTCAACACTACTCACTAGTTATTGTTCATTCTGCCTTCCAAAAATAAAATCGAAAGCGATCCAAAAATGTTATGTGACCAAAAATAGTACGAATAAATATGTCAACTCGTCCCGCAAAAAACAAGCCCTAACATGACTCTGTCATCCGAAATATGGAAAAATTATAGCTGTCCAAAATATGGTGATCAATAAAAAGTATTTTTTAGTGTGTGACAGCAGCCAAAAATAAAAACACAATAAACGGTAAATCTGGTATCTCTGTAATTGCTCCGACTCGAAGAATAAAGTCGTCTTATACCACATGAGGAACGGCACAAAATCTAAATAAAATCAATTCACCTGCTGTTGATTTTTTCATTCAGCCTCCCAAAGATCGCAGTAAGGCTTGGCTCACATTTATCATGCACTCTGCAGTGGGCGCTTACACCAGGGTTTTGGTATAAATCTTTAAAATATGTGATTCAAATAGAACCCCCCATGGAAGGTTCACTATAATGAGGCAGATTCAGTCACTGTGGAGGCTGTTTGGTCTGTGATCCGGAGCTGTCCGTCACTTTAGACGTGCATAAAAGCGCCGTCCGCTACAGTTTTGTGTACTTCTGAAAATAAAAAAACTGGTGAACAGATAAATGTGATCCCAAACGTTATGTAAAATGTTCCAAATTAAAGCTTCTTTATCTTCCACATATTTGGCAATTCTGATGTCATGAGAGATCGCCTAATTTACGGGTGTGTGTCTCCAGAAGCATGAGCTGGGCATAATATACTGGTCACTACAACATACTGATCACTACAATGTACTTGTCACTACAATGGCAGTTTGCAATTTATTCTGTAACATCCACTGCTTCTTGTTTCTGGAAAATACCTATGGAGTCAATATCATCACACCTGTAGAAAAATTCCCAAAGAGGTATAATGTCCAAAATTGGATGACTTGAGTGGGGATTCTGCTTTTCTAGCACCTAGGGGCTCTGTATATGGAGTCCACAAACTATTTTATAAAAATCTGGGCTTCAGGAGGCAAATAGCGCTCAGTCCCTCCAGAGTCTTGCCATATTGCTAAGCAATGCTGTATAGCCAAATATGGGGTCTTTCTTCATTCAGCGAAAATTGTGGGACAAATTTTAGGGCCATTTTTACCCATTTCTCCTTTTGAAAATGTAAAATCTTGGGCTAAAACATAATTTTTGTGGCAAAAATTTAATTCATTTTTCTTCACTGCCCAATGGTTTAAAATTCGGTGACATACATGTGGTGTCTATATGATCACTGCAACCCTAGATTAAGTCATTAAAAGATGTAGTTTGCAAAATGGGGCTTTTCCATTGGGTTATGGCACCCACAAACCATAACAGTTAAATCTGCACTATAATATGGCACCCCTTCCCTTCTGAGCTTTGCACTGTGCCTGAAAAGTATTTCCCATTTACATGTAGGGTATTGTCGCAGTCAGGAGAAACTTTTACAATAAACCGGTCCAATTTTTCCTATTAATCCTAAGAAAAATACACACTTAGGTAGGAGAAAAAAGGAACATCTCCGCGCTGCTGCAAGAAGAATTCCAAAAATTGTACAGGTTTCAACGTGGTTTATTCTACGCGTTTCAGGATTCAGGTGACCCCTTCATCAGGACATACCACAAATATGACAATATTTTCTCCTACCTAAGTGTGTGTTTCAATCAGGTCCTGCACTGACCTGTGGATCTGCAGCAGCCGCCATTAATATATGTCCTTCCTTCAATCTCATCAGGTGAGTAGTTCTCTTGGTGGGCAACTTTGTTTAACGTTTGATAAGACCCTATTTGCGCTATTGTGTCTCCCTCTTTTCTCCTAAGAAAAATAAAAATGTAGGGCTAAAACAACATTTTAGTGGTTAAAATGTAATTATTCTTTCTTCACCACCCAATAGCATAAAATTCTGGGAGGCACATGTGGTGTCAATATGATTATTGCATGCCTAAATTAGGTAATTGTGTAGATTAGTTTGTAAAATGATATCATATATTGAGTGACATGGCACCCTTGAACCATTCCAGCAAATCTGAATTGCAATATGGCGCTTCTTCCCTTATGAGCTTTGCACTGTGCCTCAAAAGTAGTTTTTGACCACATAAAGAGTATAGGCGTACTCAGAAGACATTGCACAACAAACTTTGGGGTCCATTTTCACCTGCTATCCTTATGTAAATGAAAAAAATGGGGTTAAAACAACAGTTTTGTGGGAGTAGTTTATTTTTTCATTTTCACAGATCAACACTGTAAAATTTTGTGAAGCACCTGGGGGTTCAAGGTGCTCACCATACATCTGAAAAATTCCTTGAGGGGGTCTAGTTTCCAAAATGGGGTAACTTGTGCTTTTTTCTTCAAAGTTTTATTCACACCAGGGGCTCTCCAAATAAGACATAACGCCCGCACACATTTCCATTAAAGTCTGCATTCCAAAACGTCACTCCTTCCTTTCTGAGCCCTTCCTGTTGCCCAAACAGTATTTTTTCCCCACATAGGGGGTATCAGCATAGTCAGGAAAAATAAAACAACAATTTGAAATGTGAAATTTATTCTGTTCTCTTGTGAAAGTAAAAAAAGTGGATCAAAAATAATATTTTTGTAGGAAAAAATGTGATTTTTTAAAAACATTTTCACAGCACAATGTTATAAACTTCTGTGAAGCACCTGAGAGTTCAAGATGCTAACCACACATCTAGATGCTTTTATTGATGGTCTAGTTTCCAAAATGGCACCATTTGCTCAGGTTCCACTGTTTAGACGCATCAGTGGCTCTCCTGGTGTCCAGCCAATTTTGCATTCAAAAAGTTAAACACTGCTCCTTCCCTTCCGAGCCCTGACATGTGCACAAATAGTATTTTTCTCCCTCATATGAGATATCAGCATACTGAGGACAAATTGCATAATAATTTTTGGGGTCCTTTTTTCCTGTTACCCCTGTGAAAATTAAAAAAAAAGGTATTGTGGAAAAAAATATTTTTTGTTTTCACTTTTCACGGCTCAACATTATACATTTCTGTGAAGCACCTGGGCGTTCAAGGAGCTCACTACACATCTAGATAAGTTCCTTGAAGGGTCTAGTTTAAAAAAAATGATTTCCAAAAGGGACATGGCATCCATTTTCGATTCCAGCCAATTTTGCATTCAAAAAGTCAAGCGGTGCGCCTTCCCTTCCGAGCCCTGCAGTGCTAAACAGTACTTTTCCCCCACATATGGGGTATCAGCATGCTCAGGAGAAATTGGACAACATATTTTGCTGCCCATATTCTCCTGTTTCACTTGTGAAAATAAAGAAATTTGGGTGTAAAGTAAAATGTTTGTGAAAAAAAGTTAAATGTTAATTTTTTCCTTTCACATTCCATTAATTCCTGTGAAGGGTTAACCCCTTCATGACCCAGCCTATTTTGACCTTAAAGACCTTGCCGTTTTTTGCAATTCTGACCAGTGTCCCTTTATGAGGTAATAACTCAGGAACGCTTCAACGGATCCTAGCGGTTCTGAGATTGTTTTTTCGTGACATATTGGGCTTCATGTTAGTGGTAAATTTAGGTCAATAAATTCTGCGTTTATTTGTGATAAAATTGGCGAAAATTTTGAAAATTTCGCAATTTTCACATTTTGAATTTTTATTCTGTTAAACCAGAGAGATATGTGACACAAAATAGTTAATAAATAACATTTCCCACATGTTTACTTTACATCAGCACAATTTTGGAAACAAAATTTTTTTTTGTTAGGAAGTTATAAGGGTTAAAATTTGACCAGCGATTTGTCATTTTTACAACGAAATTTACAAAACCATTTTTTTTAGGGACCACCTCACATTTGAAGTCAGTTTGAGGGGTCTATATGGCTGAAAATACCCAAAAGTGACACCATTCTAAAAACTGCACCCCTCAAGGTACTCAAAACCACATTCAAGAAGTTTATTAACCCTTCAGGTGCTTCACAGCAGCAGAAGCAACATGGAAGGAAAAAATGAACATTTAACTTTTTAGTCACAAAAATTATCTTGTAGCAACAATTTTTTTATTTTCCCAATGGTAAAAGGAGAAACTGAACCACGAATGTTGTTGTCCAATTTGTCCTGAGTACGCTGATACCTCACATGTGGGGGTAAACCACTGTTTGGGCGCACGGCAGGGCTTGGAAGGGAAGGAGCGCCATTTGACATTTTGAATCAAAAATTGGCTCCACTCTTTAGCGGACACCATGTCACGTTTGGAGAGCACCCGTGTGCCTAAAAATTGGAGCTCCCCCACAAGTGACCCCATTTTGGAAACTAGACGCCCCAAGGAACTTATCTAGATGCATAGTGAGCACTTTTAACCCCCAGGTGCTTCACAAATTGATCCGTAAAAATGAAAAAGTACTTTTTTTTCACAAAAAAATTCTTTTAGCCTCAATTTTTTTATTTTCACATGGGCAACAGGATAAAATGGATCCTAAAATGTGTTGGGCAATTTCTCCTGAGTACACCAATACCTCACATGTGGGGGTAAACCACTGTTTGGGCACATGGTAAGGCTCGGAAGGGAAGGAGCGCCATTTGATTTTTTGAATAAAAAATTATTTCCATCGTTAGCGGACACCATGTCGCGTTTGGATAGCTCCTGTGTGCCTAAACATTGGCGCTCCCCCACAAGTGACCCCATTTTGGAAACTAGACCCCCCAAGAAACTTATTTAGATGCCTAGTGAGCACTTTAAACCCTCAGGTGCTTCACAAATTGATCTGTAAAAATGAAAAAGTACTTTTTTTTCACAAAAAAATTCTTTTCGCCTCAATTTTTTCATTTTCACATGGGCAGTAGGATAAAATGGATCTTAAAATTTGTTGGGCAATTTCTCCCGAGTACGCCGATACCTCATATGTGGGGGTAAACCACTGTTTGGGCACTCGGCAGGGCTCGGAAGGGAAGGCGCGCCATTTGACTTTTTGAATGGAAAATTAGCTCCAATTGTTAGCGGACACCATGTCGCGTTTGGAGAGCCCGTGTGTGCCTAAACATTGGAGCTCCTCCACAAGTGACCCCATTTTGGAAACTAGACCCCCCAAGGAACTTATTTAGATGCATATTGAGCACTTTAAACCCCCAGGTGCTTCACAGAAGTTTATAACGCAGAGCCATGAAAATAAAAAATAAT
The DNA here is from genome assembly GCF_032444005.1 of Ranitomeya imitator. Lineage (NCBI taxonomy): Eukaryota > Metazoa > Chordata > Amphibia > Anura > Dendrobatidae > Ranitomeya > Ranitomeya imitator. The sequence goes on along the minus strand of NC_091287.1, from coordinate 161,862,074 downwards.
TTTTCTTTCCTCAAAAATGATTTTTTAGCCTGGAAATTCCTATTTTGCCAAGGATAATAGGAGAAATTGGACCCCAAATATTGTTGTCCAGTTTGTCCTGAGTACGCTGATACCCCATATGTGGGGGTAAACCACTGTTTGGGCGCACGACAGGGCTTGGAAGGGATGGCACGCCATTTGGCTTTTTAAATGGAAAATTAGCTCCAATCATTAGCGGACACCATGTCACGTTTGGAGAGCCCCTGTGTGCCTAAACATTGGAGATCCCCCAGAAATGACCCCATTTTGGAAACTAGACCCCCAAAGGAACTAATCTAGATGTGTGGTGAGGACTTTGAACCCCCAAGTGCTTCACAGAAGTTTATAACGCAGAGCCATGAAAATAAAAATAAAAAAATTATTTTCTCAAAAATGATCTTTTAACCTGCAATTTTTTATTTTCCCAAGGGTAACAGGAGAAATTTGACCCCAAAAGTTGTTGTCCAGTTTCTCCTGAGTATGCTGATACCCCATATGTGGGGGTAAATCACTGTTTGGGCACATGCCGGGGCTCGGAAGTGAAGTAGTGACGTTTTGAAATGCAGACTTTGATGGAATGCTCTGTGGGCGTCACGTTGCGTTTGCAGAGCCCCTGATGTGGCTTAACAGTAGAAACCCCCCACAAGTGACCCCATTTTGGAAACTAGACCCCCAAAGGAACTTATCTAGATGTGTGGTGAGCACTTTGAACCCCAAGTGCTTCATAGAAGTTTATAATGCAGAGCCGTGAAAATAATAAATACGTTTTCTTTCCTCAAAAATAATTATTTAGCCCAGAATTTTTTAATTTTCCCAAGGGTAACAGGATAAATTTGACCCCAATATTTGTTGTCCAGTTTCTCCTGAGTACGGTGATACCCCATATGTGGGGGTAAACCACTGTTTGGGCACACGTTGGGGCTCGGAAGTGAAGTAGTGACGTTTTGAAATGCAGACTTTGATGGAATGCTCTGCGGGCATCACGTTGCGTTTGCAGAGCCCCTGGTGTGCCTAAACAGTAGAAACCCCCCACAAGTGACCCCATTTTAGAAACTAGACCCCCCAAGGAACTTATCTAGATATGTGGTGAGCACTTTGAACCCCCAAGTGCTTCACAGACGTTTACAACGCAGAGCCGTGAAAATAGAAAATAATTTTTCTTTCCTCAAAAATGTTTTAGCAAGCATTTTTTTAGATTCACAAGGGTAACAGGAGAAATTGGACCCCAGTAATTGTTGCGCAGTTTATCCTGAGTACACTAATCTAGATGTGTGGTGAGCACTTTGAACCCCCAAGTGCTTCACAGAAGTTTATAACGCAGAGCCATGAAAATAAAAATAAAAAAATTATTTTCTCAAAAATGATCTTTTAGCCTGCAATTTTTTATTTTCCCAATGGTAACAGGAGAAATTTGACCCCAAAAGTTGTTGTCCAGTTTCTCCTGAGTATGCTGATACCCCATATGTGAGGGTAAACCACTGTTTAGGCACACGTCAGGGCTCGGAAGTGAGGGAGCACCATTTGACTTTTTGAATACAAGATTGGCTGGAATCAATGGTGACGCCACGTTGCGTTTGGAGACCCCTGATGTGCCTAAACAGTGGTAACCCCTCAATTCTACCTCCAACACTAACCCCCCCACACCCCTAACCCTAATCCCAACTGTAGCCATAACCCTAATCACAACCCTAACCCCAACACACCCCTAACCACAACACACCCCTAACCCTAACCACAACCCTAATTCCAACCCTAACCCTAAGGCTATGTGCCCACGTTGCGGATTCGTGTGAGATATCTCTGCACCATTTTTGAAAAATCCGCGGGTAAAAGGCACTGCGTTTTACCTGCGGATTTTCCGCGGATTTCCAGTGTTTTTTGTGCGGATTTCACCTGCGGATTCCTATTGAGGAACAGGTGTAAAACGCTGCGGAATCCGCACAAAGAATTGACATGCTGCGGAAAATACAGCGCAGCGTTTCCGCGCGGTATTTTCTGCACCATGGGCACAGCGGATTTGGTTTTTCATATGTTTACATGGTACTGTAAACCTGATGGAATACTGCTGCGAATCCGCAGCGGCCAATCCGCAGCCAAATCCGCACCGTGTGCACATAGCCTAATTCTAAAGGTATGTGCACACTGCGGAAAACGCTGCAGATCCGCACCAGTTTCCCATGAGTTTACAGTTCAATGTAGACCTATGGGAAACAAAAATCGCTGTACACATGCTGCGGAAAAACTGCATGGAAACACAGCGGTTTACATTCCGCAGCATGTCACTTCTTTGTGCGGATTCCGCAGCGGTTTTACAACTGCTCAAATAGAAAATCGCAATTGTAAAACCGCAGTGAAATGCGCAGAAAAAAACGCGGTAAATCCGCCATAAATCCGCAGCGGTTTAGCACTGCGGATTTATCAAATCCGCAGCGGAAAAATCCGCAGAGGACCAGAATACGTGTGCACATACCGAAACCCTAACCCTAGCCCTAACCCTAACCCTAGCCCTAACCCTACCCCTAACCCTAACCCTAACCCTAGCCCTAGCCCTAACCCTAACCCTACCCCTAACCCTAACCCTAGCCCTAACCCTAGCCCTACCCCTAACCCTACACCTAACCCTAACCCTAACCCTAGCCCTAACCCTAACCCTAACCCTAACCCTACCCCTAACCCTATTCTAACATTAGTGGAAAAAAAAAATTTCTTTAATTTTTTATTGTCCCTAACTATGGGGGTGACAAAGGGGGGGGGTCATTTATTATTTTTTTTATTTTGATCACTGAGATATAATCTATCTTAGTGATCAAAATGCACTTTGGAACAAATCTGCCGGCCGGCAGATTCGGCGGGCGCACTGCGCATGCGCCCGCCATTTTGGAAGATGGCGGCACCCAGGGAGAAGACGGACGGGACCCCGGCAGGATCGGTAAGTATGATGGGGTGGGGGGTGACCACGGGGGGGGGGATCGGAGCACGGGGGGGAATCGGAGCGCGGCAGGCGTGGAACGGAGCACGGGGGCATGGAACGGAGCACGGGGGGCTGGAACGGAGCACGGGGGTGGAACGGAGCACCGGGGGTGGGTGGATCGGAATGCAGGGGGGGTGATTGGAGCACGGGGGGGTGATTGGAGCACGGGGGGAGCAGACAAGAGCACGGGGGAGAGCGGAGCACTGGATGGAGGGGAGCCGGAGCAGTGTACCGGCCAGATCAGGGGGCTGGGGGGGCGATCGGTGGGGTGGGGTGGGGGCACATTAGTATTTCCAGCCATGGCCGATGATATTGCAGCATCGGCCATGGCTGGATTGTAATATTTCACCCGTTATAATAGGTGAAATATTACAAATCGCTCTGATTGGCAGTTTCACTTTCAACAGCCAATCAGAGCGATCGTAGCCACGAGGGGGTGAAGCCACCCCCCTGGGCTAAACTACCACTCCCCCTGTCCCTGCAGATCGGGTGAAATGGGAGTTAACCCTTTCACCCGATCTGCAGGGACGCGATCTTTCCATGACGCCACATAGGCGTCATGGGTCGGATTGGCACCGACTTTCATGACGCCTACGTGGGTGTAGTTGAGGCCTTGAGGGGTGCAGTTTTTAGAATGGTGTCACTTTTTGGTATTTTCTGTCATATAGGCCCCTCAAAGTCTCTTCAAATTTGACGTGGTCCCTAAAAAATGTTTTTATAAATTTGTTGGAAAAATGAGAAATCGCTGGTCAACTTTAAACCCTTCTAACTTTCTAACAAAAAAATTCTGTTTGAAAAATTGTGCTGATGTAAATTAGAGATGGGGTAAATGTTATTTATTACCTACTAGCTGAAGAGCCCGGTGTTGCCTGGGCATAGTAAATATCTGTGGTTAGTTATAGCACCTCACGTCTCTTATTTTCCCATCATGCCTCTCATTTTCTCCCTTACACCTCTCATTTTCTCCCTTACACCTCTTATTTTCCCCCTCACTCCTCTCATTTCACCCTAACACTTGTCATTTCGACCTCACATCTGTCATTTTCCGATCACTCCACTATTTTCCCTCACTTCTCTCATTTTGCACTCACACCTTTTCATTTTCACCTCAGTATATACATGTTTGTCATCTCCCTTATATATAGTATACACCTGTATGTCTTCTCTTGTATATAGTATATACCTGTATGTCATCTCCCTTGTAAATAGTATATACCTGCTGTATGTCATCTCCTCCTGTATATTGTATATACCCATGTGTCATCTCCTCTATTATATACCTGTATGTCATCTCTTCTGTATGTACTATATATTTGTATGTCATCTCCTCCTATATATAGTATATACCTGTATGTCATCTCCTGTATATAGTATATACCTGTATGTCATCTCCCCTGTATATAGTATATACCTGCTGTATGTCATCTCCTTTATATACCTATGTCATCTCCTCTTTTATATAGTATATACCTGTATGTCATCGCCTCCTGTATATAGTATATACGTGTGTCATCTCCTCCTGTATATAGTATGTACCTGTAAGTCATCTCCTCCTGTATATAGTATATACCTGTGTATCATCTGCTCCTGTATATAGTATATACCTGTGTGTAGGGTTGAGCGACTTTTCTTTTTATAGGATCGGGTCGGGTTTCACGAAACCCGACTTTTTCAAAAGTTGGGTCGAGTGAAATCGGCTGATCCTATAGAAAAGTCGGGGTCGGGGGTCGGCCGAAACACGAAACCCAATGCAGTGCATTGGGTTTCTAATGGTTTCCAGGGTCTGAAGGAGAGGAAACTCTCCTTCAGGCCCTGGGATCCATATTTAAGTGTAAAATAAAGACTTAAAATAAAAAATACTGATATACTTACCCTCGGACGCGCCCTGGTTCTCACCGGCAGCCTTCCTTCCTAAGAATGAGCGCCTGAAGGACCTTCGATGACATCGCGGCTTGTGATTGGTCGCGTGAGCGGTCACATGGGCGTCACGCGACCAATCACAAGCCGCGACGTCATCTAAGGTCCTTCAGGTGCTGATTCTTAGGAAGGAAGGCTGCGGGTTAGAACCAGGGCGCGTCCGAGGGTGAGTACCTATTAGGAATATACTCACCCTCGGACGCACCCTCGGACGCTTCCTTCCTAAGAATTAGTGCCTGAAGGACCTTAGATGACGTCGCGGCTTGTGATTGGTCGCGTGACCGCCCATGTGACCGCTCACATGACCAATCACAAGCCGCGACGTCATCGAAGGCCCTTCAGGCACTCATTTTTAGGAACGCAGGCTGCCGGTTAGAACCAGGGCGCGTCCGAAGGTGAGTATATCAATATTTTTTATTTTTATTCTTTACATTACACTTAAATATGGATTCCGATACCGATTCCCGAGATCGCAAACATATCGGAACTCGGTATCGGAATTCCGATACCAGATCAGAAGATCGCCGACCTCATGGCCGACCCCAAACTGGGGTCGGGTCGGGTTTCATGAAACCCGACTTTGCCAAAAGTCGGCGACTTCTGAATCTGGCCGACCCGTTTCGCTCAACCCTACCTGTGTGTCATCTCCTCCAGTATATAGTATATACCTGTGTGTCATCTCCACTGTATATAGTATATACCTGTGTGTCATCGCCCCTGTATATAGTATGTACCTGTATGTCATCTCCCCTGTACATAGTATATACCAGGTTGTCATCTCCTCCTGTATATAGTATATACCTGTGTGTCATGTCCTCCTGTATATATTTTATACCTGTATGTCATCTCCTCCTGTATATAGTATATACCTGTGTGTCATGTCCCCTGTATATAGTATATATGTGTGTGTCATCTCCTCCTGTATATAGTATATACCTGTGTGTCATCTCCTCCTGTATATAGTATATACCTGTATGTCAACTCCTCCTGTATATAGTATATACCTGTGTGTCATCTGCTCCTGTATATAGTATATACCTGTGTGTAATCTCCTGTATATAGTATATATCTGTGTGTATTAGACCGCATTCACACATTATTTGGTCAGTATTTTTATCTCAGTATTTGTAAGCTAAATTGGCAGCCTGATAAATCCACAGCCAACAGGAAGCCCTCCCCCCCGGCAGTATATATTAGCTCACACATACAGATAATAGACAGGTCATGTGACTGACAGCTGCCGTATTTCCTATATGGTACATTTGTTCCTCTTGTAGTTTGTCTGCTTATTAATCAGATTTTTATTTTTGAAGGATAATACCAGACTTGTGTGTGTTTTAGGGCGAGTTTCATGTGTCAAGTTGTGTGTGTTGAGTTGCATGTGGCGACATGCATGTAGCAACTTTTTGTGTGTCGAGTTGCATGTGACAGGTTAGTGTAGCAAGTTGTGTGCAGCAAGTTTTGCGGATGGCGAGTTTTGCGCGTGGCGAGTTTTATGTGTCTTGCGTTTTGAGTATGTGCAAGTTTTGTGTGAGGCAACTTTTGCATGTGTTGCAACTTTTGTGCATGTGGCAATTTTTCCGCGCGTGCAAGTTTTGCATGTGGTGAGTTTTCCATGAGGTGAGTTTTGCACGTGTGTCGAGTTTTGCGTGAGGCTAGTTTTGCATGTGGCGAGTTTTGTGCGTGGCGAGTTTAGAGCGGTGACTTTTGTGTTTCGACTTTTATGTGGCAAGGTTGGTGTATGTGTGGTGAAATGTGTGCTGAGGGTGGTATATGTGTTCAAGCACGTGGTAGTGTGTGGCGCATTTTGTGTGTGTGTTCATATCCCCGTGTGTGGTGAGTATCCCATGTCGGGGCCCCACCTTAGCAACTGTACGGTATATACTCTTTGGTGCCATCGCTCTCACTCTTTAAGTCCCCCTTGTTCACATCTGGCAGCTGTCAATTTGCGTCCAACACTTTTCCTTTCACTTTTCCCCATTATGTAGATAGGGGCAAAATTGTTTGGTGAATTGGAAAGCGCGGGGTTAAAATTTCACCTCACAACATAGCCTATGACGCTCTCAGGGTCCAGACGTGTGACTGTGCAAAATTTTGTGGCTGTAGCTGCGGCGCCTCCAACACTTTTCCTTTCACTTTTTCCCCATTATGTAGATAGGGGCAAAATTTTTAGTGAATTGGAACGCGCGGGGTTAAAATTTCACCTCACAATATAGCCTATGACGCTCTCGGGGTCCAGACGTGTGACTGTGCAAAATTTTGTGGCTGTAGCTGCGACGGTGCAGATGCCAGTCCCGGACATACCTACATACATACACACACACACATTCAGCTTTATATATTAGATTTTGTGTGACATAACTCTCTGATTTAAGGGCATAAAAATTAAAAGTTTGAAAACGTAAATATTTTTCTCCAAATTTCTGATTTTTTACAAATAAACACAATTCATATTGAATAATTTTACCACTATCATGAAGTACAATATGTCATACAAAAAAACTTCAGAATCAGTGGGATCTGTTGAATCATTCTAGAGTTATTACCTCATAAAGTGACACTGGTCAGAATTATAAAATTTGGCCTGGTCATGAAGGTGAAAACAGGCTTGGGGTGTAAAGGGGTTAAAATGTTTTTTTTCATCTTTAATTATATTTTTTGTACTTGTTTGCAGACATAAAAAATAACACAAATAACAATATTCACCTTCCCCAGGTTCAAGGGTGCCTCTGTATCACTGCTCCAGTCTTTGCTGAAAGATCGACTGAGCCCAGTGATAAGCTGCACCAGTCACGGATGCTGTAGCCGTGGCATAACTCTTGCAGCCTCCTGAAAGACAGGAGCGGCAACAGGGAGGCAAAATATATATCCTTGGACAACCCTTTTAGGCTGGAGTATCTTCTCTAGGAGAATAAAATATCATAATGTATCTATTTATCAAATTTAAAATACCATAATATGTACAATGCAGCATATATTAATTTACTTTTGTTTTTTTAAAGAGTTGGTTGGGCTAAGGGTACCGTTACACTAAACGACTTACCAACAATCACGACCAGCGATACGACCTGGCCGTGATCGTTGGTAAGTCGTTGTGTGGTCGCTGGGGAGCTCTCACACATACAGCTCTCTCCAGCGACCAACGATCCGGGGAAAGACCCGGCATCGTTTAAACTGTCTTCAACGATGCCAAAGTCCCCGGGTAACCAGGATAAACATCGGGTTACTAAGTGCAGGGCCGCGCTTAGTAACGTGATATTTACCCTGGTTACCATTGTAAAAGTTAAAAAAAAACACTACATACTCACATTCCGATGTCTGTCACGTCCCCCGCCGTCAGCTTCCCTGCATTGACTGTGTCTGCAGCGCCGGCCATAAAGCAGAGCACAGCGGTGACATCACCGCTGTGCTCTGCTTTACGGCCAGCGGCACTGACAGTCAGTGCAGGGAAGCTGACGGCGGGGGACGTGACAGACATCGGAATGTAAGTATGTAGTGTTTTTTTTTTAACTTTTACAATGGTAACCAGGGTAAATATCAGGTTACCTAGCGTGGCCCTGCACTTAGTAACCCGATATTTACCCTGGTTACAAGTGAACACATCGCTGGATCGGCGTCACACACGCCAATCCAGCGATGACAGCGGGTGATCAGCGACCAAAAAAAGGTCCTGATCATTCCCCATGACCAACGATCTCCCAGCAGGGGCCTGATCGTTGGTCGCTGTCACACATAAGGAGATCGTTAGCAAGATTGTTGCTACGTCACAAAAAACGTGACGTTGCAACGATATCGTTAACAATATCGTTATGTGTGAAGATACCTTAAAGGTACCTTCACACATAACGATATCGTTAACGATATCGTTGCTTTTTGTGACGTAGCAGCGATATCATTAAGGAAATCGTTATGTGTGACAGCGACCAACGATCAGGCCCCTGCTGGGAGATCGTTGGTCGCTGAACAAAGTCCAGAACTTTATTTCGTCGCTGGATCTCCCGTGGACATCGCTGGATCGGCGTGTGTGACACCGATCCAGCGATGTCTTCACTGGTAACCAGGGTAAACATCGGGTAACTAAGCGCAGGGCCGCGCTTAGTAACCCGATGTTTACCCTGGTTACCAGCGTAAAAGTAAAAAAAAAAAAACAGTACATACTTACCTACCGCTGTCTGTCCCCGGCGCTGTGCTCTGCACTCCTCCTGTACTGGCTGTGAGCGTCGGTCAGCCGGAAAGCAGAGCGGTGACGTCACCGCTCTGCTTTCCGGCCGCTGTGCTCACAGCCAGTACAGGAGGAGTGCAGAGAAGCTGAGCGCCGGGGACAGACAGCGGTAGGTAAGTATGTACTGTTTGTTTTTTTTTACTTTTACGCTGGTAACCAGGGTAAACATCGGGTTACTAAGCGCGGCCCTGCGCTTAGTAACCCGATGTTTACCCTGGTTACCCGGGGACTTCGGGATCGTTGGTCGCTGGAGAGCTGTCTGTGTGACAGCTCTCCAGCGACCAAACAGCGACGCTGCAGCGATCCGGATCGTTGTCGGTATCGCTGCAGCGTCGCTTAATGTGAAGGGGCCTTAAGGTACCTTCACACATAACGATATCGTTAACGATATCGTTGCTTTTGGTGACGTTGCAACGATATCGTTAAGGAAATCGCGATGTGTGACAGCGACCAACGATCAGGCCCCTGCTGGGAGATCGTTGGTCGCTGAGGAAAGTCCAGAACTTTATTTCGTCGCTGGACTCCCTGCTGACATCACTGGATCGGCGTGTGTGACACCGATCCAGCGATGTCTTCACTGGTAACCAGGGTAAACATCGGGTAAATAAGCGCAGGGCCGCGCTTAGTAACCCGATGTTTACCCTGGTTACCAGCGTAAAAGTAAAAAAAAACAAACAGTACATACTTACCTACCGCTGTCTGTCCCCGGCGCTGTGCTCTGCACTCCTCCTGTACTGGCTGTGAGCGTCGGTCAGCCGGAAAGCAGAGCGGTGACGTCACCGCTCTGCTTTCCGGCCGCTGTGCTCACAGCCAGTACAGGAGGAGTACAGAGAAGCAGAGCGCCGGGGACAGACAGCGGTAGGTAAGTATGTACTGTTTGTTTTTTTTACTTTTAGGATGGTAACCAGGGTAAATGTCGGGTTACTAAGCGCGGCCCTGCGCTTAGTTACCCGATGTTTACCCTGGTTACCGGCATCGTTGGTCGCTGGAGAGCTGTCTGTGTGACAGCTCTCCAGTGACCAAACAGCGACGCTGCAGCGATCTGGATCGTTGTCGGTATCGCTGCAGTGTCGCTTAATGTGAAGGGGCCTTTAACACAAACCACTGTTTAAACAAACCATGCTGATTAACATCATTAATGCAGGAACCTGCTGGGCACTTCACTAATCTTGTTAACCAATTTGCCATCAGCAGGCTCAAACAGTACAACTTGCTTGACATGCATGACCCATCGCTCCCGTCACCCCTAGGCTCTTTAAACTAAATGAATAGAACCCACTCTAACGAACATAAACAATAATATTAACAATATTTACATATTCTATGTTCAGATCTAGAACCAGTGTTTGGTCTGAGGCATTTTTCCATGGATAATCATAAGATACAATACCTACAAGATTTCACACACTAGTCTAAAAAATTGTTCTTTGGTCTGAATGGCGGAAAAACTGTCAAAAGGTTCATGCCTGTTAAAAAATGTGGCCAATTTTCATCTGCCCCTAAATTAGAAAATAAAAGTCCCACCTGCTATGAGAAAATGTGTGCCATTGAAAGGCTTTAGTATTTATAAATCTGATAAAAAGTTGAAGTATTTGCCCACTCTTAGCAAGCCAAGCTGACTTTCCTTTGCACTTTTCTATTTTGACATGTGAAAAGTAAATTTTTAATTTTTTTGCGCAATTTGTGACTTTTACAGTTAAAAAATAACTGGCATAAACAGCTAAGTAAATGTGGTTCAGTACTTTTGAACTAGAACAATTTTCTCTAGCCTTGAATTAAGGCTCCCATTAATATAGTGTTACCTGAATAATCATTCAGACGACTGCTATATCTCTTGACACCTCCTCTTCCTTCATACACAGGAACATTCAGCTCATCAAAGCACACCTGTGTTCTTTTTGAAAGAGCTGCTGCCAGACTAATCTGGCAGCAGCTTATCTCTTGGAGAACAGAAGGATTGGCCATCGGAATTTCTAAGCTCCTTTTTCCAACATCATTTGTTCAGGGAGGGCCCCATACACATTAGACTGTCAGTCGATACTGCCATTATCGGAAGGTTCACCTGAATTTAACGTACATGGAGGCTTCATTCTTCCCTGCTGAATAAACATGCTGTAGTGGGTCTGATAAGAAAAAAATATGTTTTACATAACCAAGGTGACGCCTTTAAGCTTCAAAAAGACCTTTTCACCTAATGCATATCTCTGCAGGATGGAAAATATTATATTTATCATTAGTTACGCAGTCTTAAACACATAAGATTTTTTTCAGGCAGATTCCACTCCTCACGAAGACTAGCTACAACCAAGCAGACAACCGATGGTGGTACTTCAGCGGTCCTGTCCACCACTTGATGTCCTGTATGGGAGACAACTATATGACTGCAGCCCACAACTGTTAAATATAGGAGAACTTGAAGTATTTAGTATTATAAAAATATCATTTTATTAAATACAAAAAGTATATAAAAGATACAGAGAACTATGACACATTACAGACAAAAATATATAACATGGAAATATAAAGGATAGTGTGATCCCAAAAGTGCGAGGATGCAAAAGGGGTCAAGATCCTGGACAGATAGAGGGAAAACAGTGCACAGTATGACAATACAATAAATAGCATGGGATTAGTATACCATAACTACTAATCACGGGGATAATCTCCTTCCACATGTATTTACTAAGGATCCCCGCCGTGCATATTTCCCCACATGTCAAAAGAGGGGGCAACTGCCACCTAAAAACAATCAATGCATTATAAGGGGTTAATTACCCATGGTGTTCGTGGAACAGTCCAGGACCCGACCTCTCTCCCCGACTCGCGTTTCGCGAGAATGGATCTCGCTTCCTCAAGGGGGCGTGATATCTTGGTCCTGGTCGTAGCGTATGCGCATGCGCACTCACATGGGATACCATTGGTACGTTGCCGGTCACGTGACCGGAACGACCTGGCATATAACGCTGACGCCCATTCAATTGAGACCACGCCCCCTTGAGGAAGCGAGATCCATTCTCGCGAAACGCGTGTCGGGGAGAGAGGTCGGGTCCTGGACTGTTCCACGAACACCATGGGTAATTAACCCCTTATCATGCATTGATTGTTTTTAGGTGGCAGTTGCCCCCTCTTTTGACATGTGGGGAAATATGCACGGCGGGGATCCTTAGTAAATACATGTGGAAGGAGATTATCCCCGTGATTAGTAGTTATGGTATACTAATCCCATGCTATTTATTGTATTGTCATACTGTGCACTGTTTTCCCTCTATCTGTCCATGATCTTGACCCCTTTTGCGTCCTCGCACTTTTGGGATCACACTATCCTTTATATTTCCATGTTATATATTTTTGTCTGTAATGTGTCATAGTTCTCTGTATCTTTTATATACTTTTTGTATTTAATAAAATGATATTTTTATAATACTAAAAACTCCAAGTTCTCCTATATTTAACATAGTATTATAGAGTTGGTATTTTGTATATTAACCTAATATGCTGGTCTTTTCTACATATTTTGCTAAGCCCACAACTGTGTATTATAATGCCTTTTAGCACTATAGAATAGAGGTTACTTGTTGGAGAAACCTGGATGTAACTCTTAAAAGTTCAATCCCTTTATGGCCGGCTTCACACTTGCGAGTTTTACGGACGTAAGAGCGCAGAAACTACGTCCGTAAAACTCGCAAAAAATACGGCACAATTATTCTCTATGCCCCTGCTCCTATCTGCCGTATTTTACTGATCAGTATTATACGGCTTTCTACGGCCGTACAAAATCGCAGCATGCTGCGTTTGTCACCGTACTGCGCAAGAAATACGCCAATGAAAGTCTATGGAAGCGTGAAAAATACGGATTACACACGGACAAGCAGTGTGACTTGCGAGAAATACGCAGCGCTGTTAGAGAGAAAAGCCGGTAATTCAGTGCGGTGTACAGTAAAATCACACTGACAGTTTACAGTAGAATAGGTAGAATAAATGTGTACACATAGAATAGGTATATATATATATATATGTCAGTGAGACATATAGCTCCTCCGTAGGCAGGGTGTGTCAGCGTTTTTTGCGCATGGCATCCTCCGTATGTAATCCGTATGGCATCCGTACTGCGTGGTTTTCTCGCAGGCTTGCAAAACCAACATACCGCTATAGAAATGATCCATGTGTCCCAAAAAGAAAAAAATATATATATATACTGTCTATATATATATATATATATATATATATGTCATGAGACACATATATGTATATATATTAATATTTATTCCAGCGCTATACAGCTTGAAAGCCGGTAATTCAATTACCGACTTTTTCTTTCTCCTTCCTAAAACCCGACATGATTTGAGACATGGTTTACATACAGTAAACCATGTCTTCTCTCCATTTTTTTGCAGATTCCACACTACTAATGTCAGTAGTGTGTATCTGCAAAATTTGGCCGTTCTAGCTCTTAAAATAAAGGGTTAAATGGCGGAAAAAATTGGCGTGGGCTCCCGCGCAATTTTCTCCGCCAGAGTAGTAAAGCCAGTGACTGAGGGCAGATATTAATAGCCTGGAGAGGGTCCATGGTTATTGCCCCCCCCCCTGGCTACAAATATCTGCCCCCAGCCACCCCAGAAAAGGCACATCTGGAAGATGCGCCTATTCTGGCACTTGGCCACTCTCTTCCCATTCCCGTGTAGCGGTGGGATATGGGGTAATGAAGGGTTAATGCCACCTTGCTATTGTAAGGTGACATTAAGCCTAATTAATAATGGAGAGGCGTCAATTATGACACCTATCCATTATTAATCCAATTGTAGTAAAGGGTTAAATAAAACACAAACACATTATTTAAAATTATTTTAATGAAATAAAAACAATGGTTGTTGGAGTATTTTATTCTACGCCCAATCCAGTCACTGAAGACCCTCGTTCTGCGAAAGAAAAAACATAATAAACCAACAATATACTTACCCTCCGCAGATCTGTAACGTCCAACGATGTAAATCCTTCTGAAGGGGTTAAAACATTTTGCAGCAAGGAGCTTTGCTAATGCAATGCTACTCCTCGCTGCAAAACCCCGGGGAATGAGTCTAAATATAGATCAATGAGCTATATTTAGCTTCATTTGCGGTGAGGCGCCCTCTGCTGGCTGTTCATAGATCGTGGGAACTTTCCTAGAAAGCTCCCAGGTTTTTTACTACAATTGGAAAGCTCCCAGGCTTTCTAGGAAAGTTCCCACGATCTATGAACAGCCAGCAGAGGGCGCCTCACCGCAAATGAAGCTAAATATAGCTCATTGATCTATATTTAGACTCATTCCCTGGGGTTTTGCAGCGAGGAGTAGCATTGCATTAGCAAAGCTCCTTGCTGCAAAATGTTTTAACCCCTTCAGAATGATTTACATCGTTGGACGTTACAGATCTGCGGAGGGTAAGTATATTGTTGGTTTATTATGTTTTTTCTTTCACAGAACGAGGGTCTTCAGTGACTGGATTGGGCGTAGAATAAAATACTCCAACAACCATTGTTTTTATTTCATTAAAATAATTTTAAATAATGTGTTTGTGTTTTATTTAACCCTTTACTACAATTGGATTAATAATGGATAGGTGTCATAATTGACGCCTCTCCATTATTAATTAGGCTTAATGTCACCTTACAATAGCAAGGTGGCATTAACCCTTCATTACCCCATATCCCACCGCTACACGGGAATGGGAAGAGAGTGGCCAAGTGCCAGAATAGGCACATCTTCCAGATGTGCCTTTTCTGGGGTGGCTGGGGGCAGATATTTGTAGCCGGGGGGGAGGCAATAACCATGGACCCTCTCCAGGCTATTAATATCTGCCCTCAGTCACTGGCTTTACTACTCTGGCGGAGAAAATTGCGCGGGAGCCCACGCCAATTTTTTCCGCCATTTAACCCTTTATTTTAAGAGCTAGAACGGCCAAATTTTGCAGATACACACTACTGACATTAGTAGTGTGGAATCTGCAAAAAAAATGGAGAGAAGACATGGTTTACTGTATGTAAATCATGTCTCAAATCATGTCGGGTTTTAGGAAGGAGAAAGAAAAAGCCGGTAATTGAATTACCGGCTTTCAAGCTGTATAGCGCTGGAATAAATATTAATATATATACATATATGTGTCTCATGACATATATATATATATATATATATATATATATATATATATATATACAGTATATATATATTTTTTTTCTTTTTGGGACACATGGATCATTTCTATAGCGGTATGTTGGTTTTGCAAGCCTGCGAGAAAACCACGCAGTACGGATGCCATACGGATTACATACGGAGGATGCCATGCGCAAAAAACGCTGACACACCCTGCCTACGGAGGAGCTACGGACCACTATTTTCGGGACATTTCAGCGTATTACGGCCGTAATATACGGACCGTATTTTCATACGCTGAGTGTGAAGCCGGCCTATATCTGTATTTCACCAATTGCACGACATCTGTATATAGTGTAGCTGAGTCATAAGACAATAGATTGCTGGTGGACTGATGGAGACATCAATGTGTGATATCTAAAACCAGGATCCTACTACTACTGCTTATGAAACTTGATACATTAAGGGGATTGTCCACAGGATAGGTGATAAATTATTGTTATACTGCATCTGGTGATGAATTATTATATTACTGTGATCCACACTGATCAGCAGAGTGGGGAATATTTATCCACATTAGAATGGAACTACAATGTGCATGCTCAACCTGCGCTCCATTCATTCCACATGGTTGCAGAGCTCTGCGCTCAGCTTTTTCCAGCAGACATATACAGCAATCAGACTAGTTCCCTGGATCAACGCCCTATCAAGGAATCTAGTATATATAACCTGGAACATTATACTTTTCAAGAACGGCATCCAGTCTCCTCTTAAATTTTAGTAATGAATCACTCATTACAACATCATACGGCAGAGAGTTCCATAGTCTCACTGCTCTTACAGTAAAGAACCCGCGTCTGTTATTATGCTCAAACCTTCTTTCCTCCAGACGTAGAGGATGCCCCCTTGTCCCTGTCTCAGGTCTATGATTAAAAAGATCATCAGAAAGGTCTTTGTACTGTCCCCTCATATATTTATACATTAAAATAAGATCACCCCTTAGTCTTCGTTTTTCCAAACTAAATAGCCCCAAGTGTAATAACCTATCTTGGTATTGCAGACCCCCCAGTCCTCTAATAACCTTGGTCACTCTTCTCTGCACCCGCTCTAGTTCAGCTATGTCTTTCTTATACACCGGAGACCAGAACTGTGCACAGTATTCTAAGTGTAGTCGAACTAGTGACTTGCATAGAGGTAAAATTATGTTCTCTTCATAAGCATCTATGCCTCTTTTAATGCATCCCATTATTTTATTTGCCTTTGTAGCAGCTGCCTGACACTGGCCACTAAATGTGAGTTTGTCATCCACCCATACACCAAGGTCTTTTTCATTGACGGTTTTGCCCAGTGTTTTACAATTAAGCACATAGTTATACATCTTATTACTTCTACCCAAGTGCATGACCTTACATTTATCCCCATTAAAGCTCATTTTCCATTTATCAGCCCAAGCTTCTAGTTTACATAAATCATCCTGTAATATAAATTTGTCCTCCTCTGTATTGATTACCCTGCAGAGTTTAGTGTCATCTGCAAATATTGAAATTCTGCTCTGTATGCCCCCTACAAGGTTATTAATAAATATGTTAAAAAGAAGAGGGCCCAATACTGACCCCTGTGGTACCCCACTGCTAACTGCAACCCAGTCCGAGTGTGCTTCATTAATAACCACCCTTTGTTTCCTATCCCTTAACCCACGTACACATATTTTCCCCTATCCCCATTATTCTCATTTTATGTATCAACCTTTTGCATGGCACCGTATCAAAAGCTTTTGAAAAGTCCATATACACTACATCCACTGCGTTCCCTTGGTCCAGTCCAGAACTTACCTCTTCATAGAAATTCATCACATTAATCTGACAAACGGTCCCTAGTAAACCCATGCTGATTTTGGGTCTCAGATACTCCAGCATAGCATTTCTTAGAATACCCTCCAGGATTTTACCTACAGTAGAGGTTAAGCTTACTGGCCTAAAATTTCCATGTTCAGTTTTTATCCCCTTCTTGAATATTGGCACCACATTTGCTATACGCCAGTCCTTTGGTACAGACCCTGTTATTATGGAGTCTTTAAAGATTAAAAATAATGGTCTATCAATGACTGTACTTAATTCGAGCAGTACTCGGGGGTGTATCCTATCCGGGACCGTAGATTTGTCAATTTTAGTGATTTTTAGGTGCAGCCATACTTCTTGCTGGGATAAGCAGGTGACATTTAATGTGGAATTTTTGTTATCACTGATCATTTTGTCCGCCATGGGATTTTCTTGTGTAAATACTGATGAAAAAAAAAACATTTAGCATATCAGCTTTTTCCTCATCCTCACCCACCATTTCACCCAGACTATTTTTAAGGGGGCCAACACTATCATTTTTTAGTTTCTTACTATTTATGTAGTTAAAAAAAATTTAGGATTATTTTTACTCTCTCTGGCAATGAGTCTCTCTGTCTCAATCTTTGCTGCCTTGATTTGCTTTTTACAGAATTTATTTAATTTTCTATATTTATTTAATGCCTCATCACTACCTACTTGCTTTAATTCTTTAAAAGCTTTCTTTTCTTCTATAAGAGCTTTGTCTGGTAAACACTTAAAATGGGGTTGAGCTGTAGTACACAATTAGGCCATGGACAAGTATGACTTCGTTTCCAGTACATTTTTAGATATTAATACAACCAGCATCTTGTCTATCCAAGGTTTTTTTTTTTCTATTGAGCTATCGATGTAAGAAAATTTCAGAAAACAACAACATATTTTTAAAATTCTTAACAGAAGACAAAGAATAAATGAACCCACTTGCTAACAGTAAAATTAAAATAAAATATATATTTTTTGAAAATCTTAATAGATGACTAGGGATAAATTAGTGTACTAGCTAGACAAATTAATTTTCTTGCCATCTGTTGGCTTCAAAGGTTTGTACCGCTTTCGAGAAAAAGGCTGCAACTGATATTGCTCTCGACATCTTCGCATTTATTTTGGACAGTTATTTTTTGCCACATCCTAAGACAACATTCTCTACGTTTTATCCTTATTCTTGCAGCTCTCCCTGAATTCTATTAAAGATAGCAATTTTTAAGAAAAATTAAAGGTTTGAATCAAAAATAAGTCTCTTTTACGCAATCTTAACATCACACCTCAAATAGGATGGAGGAAAATTTTCATTTCGTTCCCCTCCCGGCTAGAAAAGTGTATTACTAAATAAAGTGACAAAACATCTTGGAAACTAACATAAACGTGCAATTTTAATGCCTCCTAATCACACAAATCAATACAAGATTTTTTGTACTTGTGCATGACCTTCCTCAAATTATCCCTCCATTTTGGCTGAATCAGAAAGAGCGTGGGCTATTTGATAAAACACTAAGTGTGTGAAATGAGAGGCCTCATCACTTTTGCCAGACTCCTTTTGACAGCATGATGATAGAAGCATCACATCCCTGGAAGAGAAAATGCAAACTGACAAGAGATGAGCCTTTAGATGTTGAATATAATCTTGAATTGTGCTTGAAGTGCCTTATTATCTTGTCTTTTGATGTCTGAAGGGGTGGTTCATTGTTAGGGGAAAAAAAGGAGAACAGTCGCACATCTTTACCGTCTTTAGAGGGGAAAAAACTGTTTGGCCTTTAACAACTGCTTTTCCGTCTAATGTCCATTTCTTTCTGACAATAAATATGTCAGGCCATCAGTAAGTGACAAACAATTTGCTTTACATGCCAGGCTTTTATTGCTTGTGGTAGCTCATGTGGAAGCTTATTTCTAAAAAGCATTTTAAATTAGCGCCATTACAAATGCTAAACGAGTCGGGATCCTTATGCAGATATTGGCGCGCTTTTTATTATTGCGCTTTCCAGCTGAGTGGGTTTCTATTCACTAAAGTTATGTTTTGTCACTGGAAAGACCTTTCAATACGATCTTGGCATGAGCGTGAAGAGGCGCACACTAAGTTCGAGCGTTGTTAATTCGCTATTAATTGTGACAGAGCCTTACCACACCGATATACTGTCATGTTCCTTGTCATCACCTGTTAAAATATGCATGTTAAGATGTGTTAAGTTCATCTGTAGAAAAAATGGAGACATTGCAGGCCACTATCTACATTTTTTATATTTAATAAGCAAGAATATCACTATCCGGATTCACAAAAAGTGAGGTGCTGAGAATTAAACCCCCTATACATATTAGATGGCTGTTGGCCAAAGAATGTTTTGGAAAATAGTTCATCCAACAGCCATCTTGGCCGTCTTTCCCCTACACAAGAGCTCTTAGTCGTCTGAGTGCTCCTATGTTTTCTATGAGAAAGCCACCAACAGAAATCTCTGCATTCAGCTTAGCTCCTGGAGAACAAAGCGATCTGCAATCCAAAATCAGACATGCCCGATCAACATCTCCTCGACAATCAGTTGGACAATCCCCAATACACATCAGTCTGTCGGCCGAACCCATCTATAATGGTGAAATGTGAATGGGGGCGTTTAAAAGGAATATTTTACAGTTAAGAATAGGAATCAGTAGGCAAATTAAAAAATAGGCTTTGAAAATGACTACAGTATATTTCTTTGACTACTCTACTAAATGTATGTAATAAATTACATAAAATAGAATCCATAACCATTACAATCTTTCCAAAAATTTAAGATGTTAATGAGGCTGTCCAATAGTAAATTATTTTCTTTTTTAGCCATGGGTTAATTACAAATAATATATGGAGGCATACTTCCTTTCAGTGCCCCATTGGATCTATTGGAGGATACTCGGGAGGTCTGTGCCAGCTGTCAAAAGGTGTCTACCCTGCTTGCAAGTCCTATCACTGCTGAAACCTGTAATTGGCTGCAGCGGTAAAGTGAGTAAAAGAAAATCCCTGTGAGGCAGATACAGCTAAATAAAATTAAAAATGTTTGCTTTCACAAAACCCCTTTAATTTTGGTAACTGCAAAATTCATTTCATATGCATAAAAAAGGTTGTTGCTGCGGTAAGTTCTTACATTTCAACATAATCCATTCAGATGAATGGATCCACCGCTGTATGAACAATTCAAAAAATCTTTGCAATGGATGAGAATGTTTTCCAAGAAGGTGATACAAACTGCTGCTTAAACTTGAAATTTCTAATTTTACATTTTATCATTTTAAATTTTTTTTTAAATTCTATATTGTATATTATTTTATTAGATAAATTGGCATGGAAAATTATGACTGGTTAACAGCTCAAAGTTAGCTTATGATCGAAGGATGAGGATGCCAAAAGCAATGCCTTCCTACGAGTACATTCAATCAGTTAAGAAAAAATGTAGGGTATATTACTTTGTTTTCTAGGGCTACTTTAACACCATCCGTATTTTATAATATTACATTTCACACCAATTTTATACATTATATTATTCCCGTTTTGAAAGTATCTTCTCTTAAATATGAAAACATATTCTTTTCAGCTTGCACAGTACAAATGCTGGTGACATATTTCAGTACTATGCGGAAACAGTTTGAAATAGCAGAAAGTATGATATTGAGGAAAAAAATTCTCAAAATCATGTCAAAGAAACCTTACACTGTATACTTAATTTAAATTTAAAAATATATTAACAAGTCTGTGGAAACAAGGAAAAAAGCCAAAGTTTATAATATTTTCATGTCCTACTTTTGCCAAGGATGAATTAACCCATAACGAATTTTCTTATATAAAAACTAATAACATTTGGAATGATGTTAGAATATAGAACAGTAAGACTAAATACTTCTGGCTCCCAGGGGGAGAGAAATGCTGTTAGGGCAAAACTAGCATGAAAGTATCCTACTTGAATTCATCCAACAAGTTTAAAGTGCTTGGTCACTTTTTCTTCATTTTAACCAAGGCTTTGGGGAAACACTTATGTGACTCTTAGGCCTCTTTCACACTTCCGTCTTTCAGCTCCCATCGAAATCCGTCGATTTTTGAGAAAACAGGATCCAGCAAATTTTTCTGCTGAATCCTGTCTTTTCCCACAGACTTGTATTAGCGACGGATTGTGACGTTTGGCCATCCGTTTCATCCGTCGTGCACTGGATCCGTTGGAAAATTGCTGTCCGTCTGGCAGAGAAAACATTAAGAGGAATGTTTTTTCTGCACGTCGGAAAATCGCTCAGTGATACTGCGCTGCCCGTCGTTGGCTATAATGGAAGCCTATGGATGCAGAATCCATCGCTGACTGTCAAAAGCAGGAATCCAGCGACGGGTTCCATCTTTTGAAACTAAGCATGCATGGAAGAATTGCCAGTCAGGGAAATTCTCTCTCGCTTGCTCGCTCTCTCTTTTTACTATTGATGCTGCCTATGCAACATCAATAGTAACAAGATATAATGTTAAAAATATAAAAAATAGCAATATTCTTACCTTCCGGCGTCCCACGCAGCGTTACCGATGCTCCTGGCAGCTAGCGTTCCCAGTAATGCATTGCGAAATGACCTGATGACATTGCGGTCTCGCGAGACCGCTACGTCATCAGAGGTGATTGCACGCAAGGCATTACTGGGAACGCCAGCTGCCAAGAGCATTGGTAACGCTGCGCGGGATGCTGGAAGGTAAGAATATTGCGATTTTTTATTTTTTTTAATTTTATTAAACCAGAGTTGTGTTGTGCATGCATTTTCGCAGCGGAAAATCGCTGCGAAGATGCATACACAACAGGTGCACATAGCCTCGACGGGTCCATCAGAAAAATGGGCCCAGTGCACCCATTTTTTACAATCTGCACAGGATCCGTCATTTCAACATTTTGATGGATCCTGTGCAGATTGTAAAAACAGAAGTGTGAAAGAAGCCTTACAAATGCATAAGTATTGCAGGTTCTCTTCCTACATTTGTAATTGGATCCTTCCAAAGGGACTGCACAGGCAGTGATCAAGCATGTGACCAGATCTGTCCATCAACCACCTGCAACCGAAAGCAGCTTTCACATGTGCAGCTTTTCAACTGGAAGAGCAATGGAAAGATCTGGTCACATGCTCCTCCATCAGCAGCCATTTTGAGAGGAGCAGCTCTGTGCTGCCTGTAAGGAAGGCTAAATTAACAGATTAGTGTTTCCACATTCTATCTTCACCGCAGCTTTGGATAAACATACATTTTACATCCACAATAAAAGTGAACAAACTTTTTTCAAATGGGATTTTTTTTAACTTTATTAGGTTATACACCTGAGCACTAGGGACAGGACATGTGGTGTGCAAAGAAAGTTTACATTTTTTTACATGCATTATTTTAAATGCCCATTATTCCATCATAGTAGTTATAGGAGCTACAGTTATTACTATACTTGCATGACTGTGCTGCTCCTAATACATAACCAACTGGTGGTGACCAACAGGGGACCCATTCCAGGTAACGATATTTGTTGAAAAATTAACTTTTTATCTGATTTGCCAATGTTTGAGATGGTGACTTGAGCATAGGTGACACGTGAAGTTATGTCGTGTGTTGTTCTTTTAGGGGCTCACTTGGCACAGAGCGAAAAAGCCTGAAGAAGGCATCACTTCCTGGAGGAAAGTGGAAAGGAGTCAGATGGAGTAGAGAAAGTCCTAGGGCAAACATACATATGCTGTGGACTGAGCTACAGGTGCCCATGGGGAAGAGGAACTTACTCACTTTATTCCATATTAGTCACTGTATATAGGATGCTGCTCTCTCATTTCCCCATGAAAATTTTCCTAAGACATAACTTGCACACCGATCATCCTCAATGAATGCCTTTCTAAAATTACCGTAATGATTTTAGGGATTTTAGTTAGCTGGTTTTTAAAAGGACTCAAACTCTGGACCTGCATTGTGGAAGGCAGAAATGCTAACAGCGAGCCACAGTTACACTGTTGTGTATGACAGACGTTTTTCTGCCAAACAATCCAATTGTCATTCTTCTTCCTTATAGGTATGTTGTACTGGAACCATACAGGTCATTTTGTAAATATCCATACATATCAGTACATACAGGTAAAGGAAAGAAAGCTGATTTTTCTTTGGTCACATAAAGTTACTGAAAAGTAAAGGCTTAAAAACAATTACTTTAAGCGCAATTTTAATACACTGTTTTAAATATGTGACACAAAATAATAAATAACATGGCAAATTTTGCACATTCTTATAATCGTAAAAACGTATGAAATATAGTGAAAACTTATTTTATGGTAAATGGCAGAAATAAGCATGGTGTAAATGTTGGGGTCTTTTTTCTGCATTTAACCCATAATAAAAACTTAATATAGTTGCAATGTGCTTGGCAATAGATGTGTTTGGAAAAATGGTGCCTAAAAAGCTCTAAATTATCTCACAAAACATTATCCCTTATGATGATGTTTACTGGAAAATAAAAAAAAGAATTATGGCTTTCATTACTATAAACGTGGGAAGTTGAAAAAATAATTATTCTTGTGGCCTAAAATGTAACACCCAAATTTTCATCAGTAAAAGGATTAATTTACAAATTTCCATAAAACAAAAAAGAGAAGCAGCTGTATACAGCATTCCTTGGGAACAATTACAATAAAATATATTTATGCTTGTTGTACTTGTACATAATGTGTGTGTATACATGTAATGTGTATGTATACATCTAATGTATATATGCATGGGTAATGTGTAAATGTGTGTACATGTATATACAGTACATGTGCATATTTTATTTCTGCGCATATGTATACGTGTCTAATGTGAATATGCGCATGATACATGTGTGTATATATATATATATATATATAATGAGGGGAGACTCAGATCCAAGTGCTGCCCAAAGGCCCTTTAGCTGTCATTGTCAGCACCTGACTAGGTCAGAGGCACAATATTGAGAGTGGAATCAAGGTTACCTTTGGATTATTGGGTTTAGAGTAAGGCTTATGCCGGGTTTACAGGACACAGTAGAATTTATTAAATGGCCAACAATTGTATTTTATCTAATGTCCTGCTTAGACTAGCCGACCGTGCATCTTTGAGCATTGAATGATTGTCAACTAGTGGTGAGCGAATGTGCTAGAATAACGTCTTACCAGAGCATGCTTGGGTGTTATCCAAGCATCTGGTAGTGCTTGCATATTGTGCTCAAGCCCCTGCGGCTGGATGATTCATGGCTGTTAGACAGCCTCAATGCATGTGGGGATTCCCTAATCCCTAACAAACAGGCAATCCCCACATGTGTTGAAGCTGTCTAACAGCTGTGAATCATGCAGCCGCAGGGGCTTGAGCATAATATGCAAGTACTAACAGATGCTTGGCTAACACCAGAGCGCGCTCGGATAAGGCGTTATACAAGCACGTCCGCTCATCACTATTGTCAACGTGATAATTTAGGGGCCGACAACAATCATATTACCTGCAGCACATCACCTGTTTAAAAATGATGACGTGCCGCCAATAAAAATGACTTTACTGCATTGTTACAAATCATTGCATCTGACAAACAAGTGTTTTGTTCATTCATCAAGTGATTAGTGACCAGTTTAGATGGGTTTATAATCTGAAATAAGTGTTCCTGTGAATGCTCGTTTTCCAATTATTGTCCCATCTTAATGGGCACAATCATATGAAAAGTT
The DNA here is from genome assembly GCF_032444005.1 of Ranitomeya imitator. NCBI lineage: Eukaryota > Metazoa > Chordata > Amphibia > Anura > Dendrobatidae > Ranitomeya > Ranitomeya imitator. The sequence goes on along the minus strand of NC_091287.1, from coordinate 161,837,268 downwards.
TGCACTATCACGAGCTTCAGTACATCAATAATTCTCTAGAATGACAATGGGCCATTATTGGGGCTCTCAACAGACATTGTTGTCTAATGAGGCAATCCTGTACCTTAACGCGGGGCTCTAACTAATTGGGACCCATAGAAAATGAGATGGGCCCCTACCATTTAATAAAAGGAAAGTAACACAGCAGCAAAAATAACATTAAAAAAGCAACTATAACAATAGCAATATATTGTTAAGAAGGCTATAGTAGGGAGAGCTGGCCATCTTAACCTAGGGGCCTCACAGCAGATGGTTTGGCTTCTATAGCTATAGTTATACCTATGCTTGTCAGGGGATTTGGATGCACTGTAAGTTAGGAAGCAGGTACAGTATGTCAAGATTTGCCCCCCTCTCTGTGAGCCAGGGCAAACAGACAGCCATTGGAGAGAGCAAATCTCATCTGAAAAAGGATCATACATTTCACAGTGTTTTTCATTTCTGACGTAAAGAGCAGAGGTACTGAAAACTATTGATCCATTTTCCCGTATCCAAATGGTAGGTCCTTGAAATTGAGTTTTTAGATGACTTGGTTGATTTACCAGTATTTGTGGGGCTATTTTTAAAGCTTCATGATTCACACCTTGAAATGCTGTCTTAGTTCATTCATTTAAGATGAGCAATTTTATCTTAATCAAATTTGAGTAACATTTTACGAAAGTTGCAGGTGCTGGCAAATTCAAATAATGCTCAATTTGATTTGTGCTACTCAACAAATTGCAAAAAAATTGCATCAGTCACGATAGGCTGACATAACCTCAGGCATAATCGCACTGGCTTGCCCATATTGCCTTGCAGCTATCACAACATATTGTATAGCACAGCTAATCAGAAGAGACTTTCATAGGCTACATAAAAGCACAGGCAATTAATGCAGCAACCATTTTTAGGTCATTTAGTATAGTGATAGTTTGTCGAGGCTCACTACTCAGCAATAGGGATATAAAGAAACATTGGACAAATACTCCAGACAGTAAAGTGTTGTATAACTGCGGAACCTAAGAATAGGAGTATTAGTCTGGGAATAAAACCAAGACTCAAAAAAGGTGTAGAGACTGAGAGACATAGGGGAGGTGCCAGCATCAGTGTCAGACGTGGCATGATCAATCAGTAATATGGTGCAGCTGGCTGTTATCCTGCTGCATTTGAAATAGAACAGGTTCAGTCAAGTGTATGCAAAATATTCCATTTATTTTTCATCCAAAAAAACAGACTATTTTTCAATCATATTGTCATCAGTATGCAGAACCTACTTTTACATCCATATACCATACGTCTATCCATTTTGTACAATCGAAGCGCATCTGGTTTTTACATGAAAAATTTAATAACTATTGAAAGGCCAGAAACATTTTCCTTTGTTAACAATTGTGCCCATGGATGGACAGCACAAGGACCAATGGGTGTCCTTCAAATTATATTTTTTTTACACGCATGGTGTGCATTTAAAAAAATTGCAGCATGCACTATTTTGAACTGCATTTGAGACCAAAATTGCCTTTCTATAAGTCAATGCTGGTGCAAAAAAATGGATCCCATATGGATTATCAGCCGAATATCATGCGTTTTTCATGAATCCATTACAATTGTTAGCATAAGAAACGATTTGACCTTTTATTATTTATTAAATTGAGCATGTAATGCTATGTGGATGTACAAAACGGATATGTATGAATGTAACAGAAGATTCTGCATACACTAAACTGAATAATAGCGTTATAATGGGTGAGTCTGATACAAAATGTGGATCAAAGCAGTGTATGATCTGATTTTTTAGATGTAGCCCATGCTCTTGTGAACTACCACAATGACATGCATTGGTCCTTGTCTTGTCTGTATGAAATTAATTTTACAAAAAGATAGCACACAGGTGCTTAATATTCTAGTCTGATTGAGCCTTTGAAATTACATGATTTTTATTTATTCATAATGCACTAAAAAGCAGAAGTAAGACAATACAACACATTATTTTTTGCTGAAAAAAATCTCAAATAAATGTCAGAAACATGCTTGCATGTCCCAAGTAGCTGTACTAAGTTTTTGCTTTTTACATTAAATCCTTTTTTAAAGGGTGGGAATAGCTTTTATATTTTAAAAAATGAAAAAAAAATCCATAAAACCACAACGTGGAAGCAGCAAATACTTTTATGTATTTATTTTGCACATAAATAATTCAATTAATTACTATTCAAATTTGTTGCAGGTGCTGACTTTTTGGTGTTGTACTTACCTGGCATTTCTTGCTTTTTCACTTTTGGGGGAAGTAGTTGTATTTTGTTGAAAAAATAGAAAAATAAATTAAAATGTGTTGACATTTAACTGTGCATTTTTCTAAATTGTGTGCATGTGTTTTGCTAGTCCAATTTAACAACTTTTCATATCACCTAAAACGAGACACGGAAGCATATGCCAATGTAAAATACAAAAAACTTTACTCAAAAATAACTCTAAAATAAATGGGATATAAAAATGGAGACACTCATACAAAAAAACTGCATACCAGGTAAGTATATAGGTATAGGAAAGTTTATAGTTGATTTTATTGGAAAGTGCCATAAATGAAGCTAGATTTTGTAGGTTTTTTCATATCACATGTACACTGCAGCCTGCTGCCATATTTTGCTTTCTGTACATGCACTTCTCATCCTAGCACTTCTCATTACGTCCTTTTTGGCAAGATTTGAAGAAATGAAATTGAAAAGATTGTCAAAAGTTAATTATAGTATTGTTTAAATTGTATGGTACAAGGAGAAAAGAGGCAATGGCAATGGACAGATTAGCATAAACAAAAACAAAAACGCAAAAACCCATACCATTGCTAAGAATGTGAAAGCAACCAGCAGCAGAAGCATCACCACCAACAGCACCAGGAGTCACGGCAGTTGTACTAGTAAATACAGGCCACAATTGGCCACCTTTACCTCTAGCCAGCATATTAGTGGACAAAAAAATGTTAAGTGCATTGTGGAATATATGGCAAATCACTCATCTCAGCCACAAATGACTGAGAGGATTAAAAGGGCTGCACTCACTTCCCTGCAGTATTTACCATGCCTACTGGAAAAGGACGTCTTCAGGCGGCAGAGCTGGAGTTAGGTACTACAGTTTCGAGCATCGCCACCCTCTGAAGATGTCCTGGAGCCATGCTGACACAAGCTGCTGAATAGGTGAATGCAAGGCCTGTTCTCTGCTTCTATCTCTGCTGCTACATCTTGTCACATTGTAGCTTCTAGAATTACCCTCAAACGAATTGTCATGAAGGGGCAGCGCTGGTGTCACTCACTGTTTCTATCACCGGCCTTGATGATGATTCATTTGAGAGTGGTACTAGAAGCTGTGAAGTGGTGCTGGGGTCACTCACTGCTTCTATCTCCATCTCCTGACAATGCAGAGTGCGGGTGCTGCACTCACCTCTCCCACAGCTTTTCTCAACATGAATTCATGGCATCTTGAGAGGGCAATTATGCAAGAAACAGTAGTAGTAAGTATCTGCAGCTCTGCCCCTTGATGACGATTCGTTTGACGGTGGTGCTATCTCCATCTCCTGACAATGCAGAGTGCGGGTGCTGCACTCACCTCTCCCACAGCTTTTCTCACCATGAATTCATGGCATCTTGAGAGGGCAATTATGCAAGAAACAGTAGTAAGTATCTGCAGCTCTGCCCCTTGATGGCGATTCGCTTGACGGTGGTGCTATCTCCATCTCCTGACAATGCAGAGTGCGGGTGCTGCACTCACCTCTCCCACAGCTTTTCTCACCATGAATTCATGGCATCTTGAGAGGGCAATTATGCAAGAAATAGTAGTAAGTATCTGCAGCTCTGCCCAATGATGCCCTCTTCTTCCAGGAGGGGAGATAGACGCTGCAGGGAAGAGAGTGCAGCCCCAGCCTCCTGTAATATCCTGTTTGAGACACCTCTGAAACAGCATGTCACAGAAAGTGAAATAAAAAACACATTTAGGGTTCAGTTATATACAGAGATGTGTAAGGTATTGTATAATAATGCTAATTACAAAAATGGTTAAGGTATACAGATAGATATTTGGAAAGGACACTTTAGGTGCCTGTCCACCACATTACATTATTCTCCATGAATAAATACACAAAATAGAAAAATATGCTGAACCTGATGAATTAAAATATCAAAATATTCACAGACAAATGGAATATTGGAATATCTGAATGCAAGTGTGAATGAAGCCTAGTGTATTCAAGTGTTCCCAAAAAGTACCATGTGAATTGTTGGCTTCGTACAGGTGAATAATAAGCTTGTGGCAGCATAAATGTTGATTTTGAAATAAACCTGCCATTTCCTTGGACCTGCACATAAAATAATGAAATATGGATTACAATTTACACTTCTGAATGCCCTATAAAGCTACTTTTGCTATTGAATGCAAAAGCTGCTAAGTATTTTGAATAAAGTTATTTCCGTACACATATTTTGATTAACATTAAATCATTGCCCTGATAAAGAGACATAAAACCTAAAAATCAGTTTAAAAAAAATGAAACAAAAAAGCACACACTTGTCTACTTCTTAAGCTTCAATGGTTTGTGCAAGTTCCTCAAGCACAAAATCTTGAGAAATCTTTGGCAAAAGGTGTGGTACCTTTTTATCATTACCTTTCCATATTTCACATGGTATGCCAGCCTTTAGGTCATTAGTAAATGAGTATGGGTAAGTCTTGTTTAGTGTAAGTTGCAGTCAGGGAAATGTTCCCGCTGCCTCCTGATTGGAGGCACTGTCCCATGACAGTAATTAAAGGGGTTTTCCCACAAAGCACATTTTAATTAATAGATCTTAGAATAATAATAATCATTTCCACAATTGGATGTGTTAAAAAATGTTCTTGTGCTGACCATAATCTTATAAGATTATGTCAGCACAGATAAAAAAAATTTTAAAACACATCCAATTGTAGGACTTATTACTATTCCAATATATATTGATTAAAATGTTGATTAAAATTAACTTTGTTCTTGAGAAAATCCCTTTAAAAGGGTTCTACTACGTGGTCATGTATGGTGCATAAATTATATATGCCATAAGTGTCCTAAGGAGAGGACCTCTACATTCATTTTTAAGGTAGATCTGAAAAGTTAATCACCTGGTAATTATAATTATGAGTCCAAAGGAGTGAATCACTTTTTATAATGTCATTTTTATTTCCTTGGTGATAGCTATACTGAACTGACACTTGCATTTCTGTCAACCATCACTTCTAAGGAGTAACATCCTTCAGAGAATCACTATTAAATTTGCTACCTTCAAGATGCCACTTACTTATACTTGTCAAGTAATCTTTCCCATCAATACTTTATAAGATCCTTATAAATGAAAAATGTGATGCAAAAGCAATTACTTAGATAACTTAATATATACAGTTTCCTCATAAAAAAATCTGAAAATATTAGTTTGGTTAACAGGCTTTACCCAGGATGAAGATCTGGAGATTGTCATAAAGTTTCCTGCATGTGGATTTATATGATATATTTAAAGGGACACTATCACCTGAATTTGGAGGGAACAATCTTCAGCCATGGAGGCGGGGTTTCGGGGTTTTTGATTCACCCTTTCCTTACCCGCTGGCTGCATGCTGGCTGCAATATTGGATTGAAGTTCATTCTCTGTCCTCCATAGTACACGCCTGCGCAAGGTGCTTCACGACTGTTGGAGCGCATGGCAGAGCTCGGAAAGGAAGGAGCGCTGTTTGACTTTTTCAACACAAAATTTGCTAGAATTGAGCTCAGACACCATGTCACGTTTGGAGATCCCCTTATGTGCCTAAACAGTGGAAACCCCCCACAAGTAACACCCTTTTGGAAACTATACCCCCCCAAGGAGTTTATTAACTCTTCACATGCTTCACAGGAATTTTTGGAATGTAGAATGGAGAAATTAGACCCCAAAAGTTGTTTTACAATTTGTCCTGAGTACGATGACACCCCATATGTGTGGGTAAACCACTGTTTGGGTGCATGGAAGAGCTCGGAAGGGAAGGGACGCCATTTGACTTTTTCATTGCAAAAATGGCTGGAATTGAGATCAGATGCCATATCGCGTTTGGAGAGCCCCTGATGTGCCTAAACAGTGGAAACCCCCATAAGTTAACCCATTTTGAAAACTAGACCCCCCAAGGAACTTATCTTGATGTGTGGTGAACACTTTGATCCCTTAAGTGCTTCACAGAAGTTTATAACGTAGAGCATGAATATAAAAAATAACATTTATTCCACAAAAATTATATTTTCGCCCCCAATTTTTTGTTTTCCCAAGAACAGCAGGAGAAATTGGTCCAAAAAGTTGTTGAGCAATTTCTCCTGAGTACGCTGATACCCTATATGTGGGAGTAAACGACTGTTGGAGCGCATGGCAGAGCTCAGAAAGGAAGGAGCGCTGTTTGACTTTTTCAACACAAAATTGGCTAGAATTGAGCTCAGACACCATGTCACGTTTGGAGATCCCCTTATGTGCCTAAACAGTGGAAACCCCCCACAAGTAACACCCTTTTGGAAACTATACCCCCCCAAGAAACTTATCTAGATGTGTGGTGAGCACTTTGAACCCCTAAGTATTTCACTAAAGTTTATAATGTAGAGCCGTGAAAATAAAAAATCATATTTTTTCCATAAGGGCTAATAGAAATTTTTTTTACAACAAACTGAGGTCCACTTTTTCCTGAGTGCGCCAATATCCTACATGTAATCGGGAAATATTTTGAAGGCACAGTGCAAAGCTCAGAAGGCAAGGCCAGATTTAACTGTTATGGTTTGCAGGTGACATGACCCACTGGGAGAGCTCATGAGGTGCCAGAACAGCAGAACCCCCCCATAAGTGACCCCATTTTATGAAATCCACCTCTCAGTGAATTCACCTAGGGGTGCAGTGATCATATTGACACCATGGGTGTGTCACAGAATTTCATACCACTGGACAGTGAAGACAAAATAGCTATATTTTTACCTCCAAAATTTTGTTTTAGCCAAAGATTTTACATTTTCACACAAGAATTGGGTAAAAATGGCACCAAAATTTTTCCCAAAATTTCTACTGAACGTGGCAATACCCCATATGTGGCCAGAGAGACTCGGGAGGAACGGAGCAGCTTGAAATAGACTTTGGTGGCCATCTTGAATGATTTCTCTGAGAACCCCTTCAAATCAGATTTCAAGCGTATTTTTCTTCAAATATTTACCTTTTTTTTTTCAAATTTCAATGTCACTATATTTTAAAAAAAAAATCAGAAATCTAGGAATTTTCATATGTCCACTCAGCCTATTGCTAGACTCATGCTTCCAGTTCATTGCAGAATACTTTTCAGAAGTCTCATTATCACCACAGACAGGATTACAGGTAACAAGGATCTAATATACCATCCATAAAAGGTTATGTAAAGGTACCGTCACACTAGACGATATCGCTAGCGATCCATGACGTTGCAGCGTCCTCGCTAGCGATATCGTCCAGTGTGACAGGCAGCAGCGATCAGGCCCCTGCTGTGCTGTCGCTGGTCGGGGAAGAAAGTCCAGAACTTTGTTTCGTCGCTGGACTCCCCGCAGACATCGCTGAATCGGTGTGTGTGACGCTGATTCAGCGATGTCTGTTGTGAATTCTGTGGCGGAGCTCCCTCCTGTGGTCACAAGTGGTACTTCGGCTGATTCTCTCTGGGAGCTTCCGTTTGTGGAGGAAACTGGTACTGCTGCTTCTGAGTTTCCTCCCTCAGGTGATCTGGTGAGGTCGTTAGGTGCTTCTCTACTTAACCCCACCTAATGCTTTGATTCATGCTTCCTGTCAATGTTCCAGTGTTGGACTTGTGTTTCTCTGGATCATTCCTGTGGCCTGCTGCTCTGCATAGCTAAGTGCTTCTTTGCTATTTGTTGCTATTTTTTCTGTCCAGCTTGTCTATTTGATTTGCTGGAAGCTCTGGGACGCAAAGGGTGTACCTCCGTGCCGTTAGTTCGGTACGGAGGGTCTTTTTGCCCCTTTGCGTGGTTTTCTTTAGGGTTTTGTGTAGACCGCAAAGTTATCTTTCCTATCCTCGTTCTGTCTAGAATATCGGGCCTCACTTTGCTGAATCTATTTCATCCCTACGTTTGTCTTTTCATCTTACTCACAGTCATTATATGTGGGGGGCTGCCTTTTCCTTTGGGGTATTTCTCTGAGGCAAGGTAGGCTTATTTTTTCTATCTTCAGGCTAGTTAGTTTCTCAGGCTGTGCCGAGTTGCATAGGTAGCGTTAGGCGCAATCCACGGCTGCCTCTAGTTGTGTTTGGAGAGGATCAGGGATTGCGGTCTGCAGAGTTCCCACGTCTCAGAGCTCGTTCTATTATTTTGGGTTATTGTCAGATCACTGTATGTGCTCTGACCTCCATGTCCATAGTGATACTGAATTGCCTCGCATAACAGATGTCTTCGCTGGTAACCAGGGTAAACATCGGGTAACTAAGCGCAGGGCCGTGCTTAGTAACCCGATGTTTACCCTGGTTACCATCGTTAAAGTAAAAAAACAAACACTACATACTTACCTACCGCTGTCTGTCCCCGGCGCTGTGCTTCTCTGCTCTGGCTGTGAGCACAGCGGCCGGAAAGCAGAGCGGTGACGTCACGACAGACAGCAGTAGGTAAGTATGTAGTGTTTGTTTTTTTTACTTTAACGAAGGTAACCAGGGTAAACATCGGGTTACTAAGCGCGGCCCTGAGCTTAGTTACCCGATGTTTACCCTGGTTACCGGGGACTTCGGGATCGTTGGTCGCTGGAGAGCTGTCTGTGTGACAGCTCTCCAGCGACCAAACAGCGACGCTGCAGCGATCCGGATCGTTGTCGGTATCGCTGCAGCGTCGCTTAGTGTGACGGTACCTTAACAGTTCACCTCCTCCCTGTCCCTTTACAATAACCTTTATCCAAAGCATGCTCACAAAATACTTTAGTACAATTTAATAGGGTTAGTCTTAGGCTATTGCTGCTTATGTGGCTGCTCAAAGAATATGAAGTATGAGGCGAAATTTAAAATGAGTGGCTTTTGTGGATATTGCAAGATTACTGTTTCGGAGATAGATAGATAGATAGATAGATAGATAGATAGATAGATAGATAGATAGATAGATAGATAGATAGATAGATAGATAGATAGATATGATGTGGAAAATTAAAAAAACAACTTAAAATATTTATTTAACAGTAAAACCTGATTTAAATAATAATAGATCATTTTCTGAATACTAATTCTCTTTTAGCATGATGTGGTTAAGGGCACCCTCTCATAAGACACACTGTATTTTTATTCTAAATCAACAATTCACATTGACTTTTTTAAACTTCTGCTTTCAGAAAAACATGTATTGTGACTTTTTTAGTCTCCATTTAGTCCCCAAACAAACAATAGAATGATATCACTTTAGAAAGTGCACTATGTATTCAATGTAGGAATGCAGCAGTAAAACAGCGTCTGACCTACTGCTAGAGATGCTATAGAAGTACATCTTTTCATGGGCAAAACAAAGCGACTATGAAGTCTCTGTGAATGTTTTGTAGACGACTTGTGTGTGATAGGAGTTAATCGTAACAGGTAGTTTAATAACCTTTTCACTACATTTACAGAAAAAAACAGGTCTATTTTTTAAAATGCGATATTGAAATATTTATCACTTATTAAACAATTTATTGTTTTTATTAGGCAATTGTGTCACATGAATATATTTGAATTTATTTATATTAAAAAATATTTATTTATTTTTTTCTATTTATCTACATTTTCTTCTTTAATTCAAGCATGTATTTTCCTCATTACAGGGTGGAGCCTCACTCAGACTCCTCAGGCCTCCATTTGTATTACTAGATGTGATTGACCACAACTGTGAACCATGTTAGTGTTATTAACCCCTTCATGACCCAGCCTATTTTGACCTTAAAGACCTGGCCGTTTTTTGCAATTCTGACCAGTGTCCCTTTATGAGGTAATAACTCAGGAACACTTCAATGGATCCTAGCGGTTCTGAGATTGTTTTTTTCATGACATATTGGGCTTCATGTTAGTGGTAAATTTAGGTCAATAAATTCTGTGTTTATTTGTGATAAAAACGGAAATTTGGCGAAAATTTTGAAAATTTCGCAATTTTCACATTTTGAATTTTTATTCTGTTGAACCAGAGAGTTATGTGACACAAAATAGTTAATAAATAACATTTCCCACATGTGTACTTTACATCAGCACAATTTTGGAAGCAAATATTTTTTTTCTAGGAAGTTATAAGGGTTAAAATTTGACCAGCGATTTCTCATTTTTACAACGAAATTTACAAAACCATTTTTTTTAGGGACCACCTCACATTTGAAGTCAGTTTGAGGGGTCTATATGGCTGAAAATACCCAAAAGTGACACCGTTCTAAAAACTGCACCCCTCAAGGTGCACAAAACCACATTCAAGAAGTTTATTAACCCTTCAGGTGCTTCACAACAGCAGAAGCAACATGGAAGGAAAAAAATGAACATTTAACTTTTTAGTCACAAAAATGATCTTTTAGCAACAATTTTTTTATTTTCCCAATGGTAAAAGGAAAAACTAAACCACGAAAGTTGTTGTCCAATTTGTCCTGAGTATGCTGATCCCTCATATGTGGGGGTAAACCACTGTTTGGGCGCATGGCAGGGCTTGGAAGGGAAGGAGCGCCATTTGACTTTTTGAATGAAAAATTGGCTGCACTCTTTAGCGGACACCATGTCGCATTTGGAGAGCCCCCGTGTGCCTAAAATTTGGAGCTCCCCCACAAGTGACCCCATTTTGGAAACTAGACGCCCCAAGGAACTTATCTAGATGCATAGTGAGCACTTTAAACCCCCAGGTGCTTCACAAATTGATCCGTAAAAATGAAAAAGTACTTTTTTTTCACAAGAAAATTCTTTTAGCCTCAATATTTTCATTTTCACATGGGCAACAGGATAAAATGGATCCTAAAGTTTGTTGGGCAATTTCTCCTGAGTACACCGATACCTCACATGTGGGGGTAAACCACTGTTTGGGCACATGGTAAGGCTTGGAAGGGAAGGAGCGCCATTTGACTTTTTGAATGAAAAATTATCTCCATCGTTAGCGGACACCATGTCGTGTTTGGATAGACCCTGTGTGCCTAAACATCGGAGCTCCCCAACAAGTGACCCCATTTTGGAAACTAGACCCCCCCAAGGAACTTATCTAGATGCCTAGTGAGCACTTTAAACCCTCAGGTGCTTCACAAATTGATCCGTAAAAATGAAAAAGTACTTTTTTTTCACAAAAAATTTATTTTCGCCTCAATTTTTTCATTTTCACATGGGCAATAGGATGAAATGGATCCTAAAATTTGTTGGGCAATTTCTCCCAAGTACGTCGATACCTCACATGTGGGGGTAAACCACTGTTTGGGCACACGGCAGGGCTCGGAAGGGAAGGCGCGCCTTTTGACTTTTTGAATGGAAAATTAGCTCAAATTGTTAGCGGACACCATGTCGCGTTTGGAGAGCCCCTGTGTGCCTAAGCATTGGAGCTCCCCCACAAGTAACCCCACTTTGGAAACTAGACCCCCCAAGGAACTTATCTAGATGCATACTGAGCACTTTAAACCCCCAGGTGCTTCACAGAAGTTTATAACGCAGAGCCATGAAAATAAAAAATAATTTTTCTTTCCTCAAAAATGATTTTAGCCTGGAATTTCCTATTTTGCCAAGGGTAATAGGAGAAATTGGACCCCAAATGTTGTTGTCCAGTTTGTCCTGAGTACGCAGATACCCCATATGTGGGGGTAAACCACTGTTTGGGCGCACGGCAGGGCTCGGAAGGGAAGGCACGCCATTAGGCTTTTTAAATGGAAAATTAGCTCCAATCATTAGCGGACACCATGTCGCGTTTGGAGAGCCCCTGTGTGCATAACCATTGGAGATCCCCCACAAATGACCACATTTTGGAAACTGGACCCCCAAAGGAACTAATCTAGATGTGTGGTGAGCACTTTGAACCCTCAAGTGCTTCACAGAAGTTTATAACGCAGAGCCATGAAAATAAAAAAAAAATTTCTTTTTTCAAAAATGATTTTTTAGCCCGCAATTTTTTATTTTCCCAAGGCTAACAGGAGAAATTTGACGCCAAAAGTTGTTGTCCAGTTTCTTCTGAGAACGCGGATACCCCATATGTGGGGGTAAACTACTGTTTGGGCACATGCCGGGGCTCGGAATTAAAGTAGTGACGTTTTGAAATGCCGACTTTGATGGAATGCTCTACGGGCGTCACGTTGCGTTTGCAGAGCCCCTGATGTGGCTAAACAGTAGAAACCCCCCACAAGTGACCCCATTTTGGAAACTAGACCCCGAAAGGAACTTATCTAGATATGTGGTGAGCACTTTCAACCCCCAAGTGCTTCACAGAAGTTTATAACGCAGAGCCGTGAAAATAATAAATACGTTTTCTTTCCTCAAAAATAATTTTTTAGCCCAGAATTTTTTATTTTCCCAAGGGTTACAGGAGAAACTGGACCACAAAACTTGTTGTCCAGTTTCTCCTGAGTATGCTAATACCCCATGTGTGGGGGTAAACCACTGTTTGGGCACATGTCGGGGCTCAGAAGGGAAGTAGTGACTTTTGAAATGCAGACTTTGATGGAATGGTCTGCGGACGTCACGTTGCGTTTGCAGAGCCCCTGGTGTGCCTAAACAGTAGAAACCCCCCAAAAGTGACCCCATTTTGTAAACTAGACCCCCCCAAGGAACTTATCTAGATATGTGGTGAGCACTTTGAACCCCCAAGTGCTTCACAGACGTTTACAACGCAGAGCCGTGAAAATAAAAAATCATTTTTCTTTCCTCAAAAATGATGTTTTAGCAAGCAATTTTTTACTTTCTCAAGGGTAACAGGAGAAATTGGACCCCAATAATTGTTGTGCAGTTTGTCCTGAGTATGCTGGTACCCCATATGTGGGGGTGAACCACTGTTTGGGCACACGTCGGGGCTCGGAAGTGAGGGAGCACCATTTGACTTTTTGAATACAAGATTGGCTGGAATCAATGGTGGCGCCATGTTGCATTTGGAGACCCCTGATGTGCCTAAATTGAGTGGAAACCCCTCAATTCTACCTCCAACACTGACCCCAACACACCCCTAACCCTAATCCCAACTGTAGCCATAAACTAATTACAACCCTAACCCCAACACACCCCTAACCAGAACCCTAACCTCAACACACCCCTAACCCTAACCACAACCCTAATTCCAACCCTAACCCTAAGGCTATGTGCCCACGTTGCGGATTCGTGTGAGATTTTTCAGCACCATTTTTGAAAAATCCGCGGGTAAAAGGCACTGCGTTTTACCTGCGGATTTACCGCGGATAGCCAGTGTTTTTTGTGCGGATTTCACTTGCGGATTCCTATTGAGGAACAGGTGTAAAAAGCTGCGGAATCCGCACAAAGAATTGACATGCTGCGAAAAATACAACACATCGTTCCCGCACGGTATTTTCCGCACCATGGGCACAGCGGATTTGGTTTTCCATATGTTTACATGGTACTGTAAACCTGATGGAACACTGCTGCGAATCCGCAGCCAAATCCGCACCGTGTGCACATAGCCTAATTCTAAAGGTATGTGCACACGCTGCGGAAAACGCTGCGGATCCGCAGCAGTTTCCCATGAGTTTACAGTTCAATGTAAACCTATGGGAAACAAAAATCGCTGTACACATGCTGCAGAAAAACTGGACGGAAACGCAGCGGTTTACATTCCGCAGCATGTCACTTCTTTCTGTGGATTCCGCAGCGGTTTTACAACTGCTCCAATAGAAAATCGCAGTTGTAAAACCGCAGTGAAATGCGCAGAAAAACCGCGGTAAATCCGTGATAAATCCACAGCGGTTTAGCACTGCGGATTTATCAAAATCCACTGCGGAAAAATCCGCAGAGGACCAGAATACGTGTGCACATATCGAAACCCTAACCCTAACCCTAGTTCTAACTCCAACCTTAGTGGAAAAAAAAAAATTCTTTATTTTATTATTGTCCCTACCTATGGGGGTGACAAAGGGGGGGGTCATTTACTGTTTTTTTATTTTGATCACTGTGAGGTTTTATCACAGTGATCAAAATTCACATTGGAACATCAGTGTTTCCAGCCATGGCCGATGATATTGCAGCATCGGCCATGGCTGGATTGTAATATTTCACCAGTTTTTTAGGTGAAATATTACAAATCGCTCTGATTGGCAGTTTCACTTTCAACAGCCAATCAGAGCGATCGTAGCCATGGGGGGGTGAAGCCACCCCCCCCCTGGCTAAAGTACAACTCCTCCTGTCCCTGCAGGCCGGGTGAAATTACAGTTAACCCTTTCACCCGGCCTGCAGGAGCCCAATCCGACCATGACGCATATGCTGCGTCATAGGTCGGAATGGCACAGGTTTTCATGACGCATACGGTGTGTCAAAGGTCGGGAAGGGGTTAATGAGACAGCCAGTGATGTCATATTATTAGCTGATGCAGCCAGTAGTACATCAGTGAAGCGGAAGTTGGTACGAAGGAAAAGTGACCGCAGTCATGCTCCATGAAATGTTGTATACCGCACAAGTAACATGTTTATTACTCACTGACCATAGATTTTAATATACCAATGTAAATAAAGTGTGTCTTGTAAATTGTATGGGAAGTTTTTAAATAAATAAATAAATAAACACATCAAGTCGACTGTCAAATAAAATTTGTTCAATCAGCCAAAATAAGGTATATAGAACTAAACACTACTGTCCAAGCTCTACTTAGAAGTTAGAAAGTTAGAAGTGGTATCTTGGTTACAACTACAGTTCTAGAATTCATGGGATCGTGTAATATATTTTAAAGCGGTGCATGCTTTATTTCTTATATTGCTGGAATATTTTACATTGCCACTTAAATTAAAGGGATTCTCCAAGAAGGCAATAAAATGGCCCATGTCCCATAATTCAAACAGCAACTCGTCCTAGTCATGTGTAGGGATGGCAAGCAGTCTGAAGAAACACAGCTCCCGAGAGCTGTGTCTCAACTGACAGAGGAGCTGTGACGTAGGCACACAAATGTCTGTGAGCCAAGGAAAAGGACTGTGACATCAAAATAAATAAATCTCCTCAGCTGACTGAGTTCAAAGGATTTTCTGTCCACCATTAGTCTACCATGCAGTCAGTCGAGATGATTTATTTCTTCTGATTTCACATCCTTATCCTCTGCTCACTGAGGTATATGTGCTTATGAAACCTGTATTCTGTAAGTTGAGGCGCATGTCATGGTGTTTACTGTTTGTATTTCTTCAGACTGCAGCTCATTTTGACACATGATTTACATGACTGGGAGCCCATGTTTGAAAAAGCATCTAGCAAAACGGCATCGCCAGGGTGGTGACACATTACATCCTACCTCACAAGCACTAGGCACTTTATGAAATTCTTGCCTCACTTCATGCACTAAACAAGCACTGACCAGCAATGAAACATCCAATTTCCTCTTTCATTGGGCTATATAAAGGCAATAGCCCAGCCGGTAACTAATACTCCTGTTTGAAAAAGCATCTAACAAAACGGTGTCATGGGTATGGTGACACGTTACATCCTACCTCACAAGCACTGGGCACTTTATGAAATTCTTGCCTCACTTCATGCGCCGAACAAGCACTGACCACCAGCAATGAAACATCCAATCTCTTCTCTCATTGGGCTATATAAAGGCAATAGCCCAGCTGGTAATTAACACTCCTGTTTGAAAAAGCATCAACAAAACAGTGTTATGGGTATGGTGACACGTTACATCCTACGTCACAAGCACTGGGCACTTCGTAAGTAGACTGTTCTTTCCTTGCACTTTTTAGACATCCTTTTGCTTCAGCAATGCAATGATTAATGATTACGGTATGTCTTGGGCTTACCAATATATGCACATACACTTTATAAGTAAAAGCTGTTGATTTACCTATGTTTGAATCCTGAAGTGTGGAGTCTATAGCTAGGATATGTGTAGCCATCCTATTTCTTACAATTTTTGCCCGTGATGATGATTTTTAACAGGAAATATTCATCATGCTACCAATGATAACGTGTCACTTCTTGTTCTATCTGCTTGGATTTTTATATTATTATATTTTTTAATAATATGAATTAAAAATGTATTGTTTTTAAAGTGCGGTACTTCTTGCAATGGACCCTCCTTTCCCTAATAAATTTTATAATTAGGGATTCGTTATCATATTATCATGTAGCAGTATAAAGTATGAGCAATCTAACGATTGCAGGTTGAAGCCTCCTAAGGACACTAAATAATAAAGTTAAAAAAAAATCATTAAAAAATGTTGTAATAATATATTTAACAAAAATCCTAAAACTTTATCCCCATACCCCCAGAGGTATTTTTGTTCTTGTGTTTTCATTTTTTGCTCCTCTCCTTCCCAGAGCCATAACTTTTTTTTTATTTTAGGTCAATATGGCCATTTGAGGGCTTGTTTATTGCAGGACGAGTTGCACTTTTGAACAACATCATTGGTTTTAACATATCGTGTACTTGAAAGTGGGATAAAAATTCCAAGTGCGGTGAAAAAGCAAAAAAAGAATCCCACAGTTGTTTTTTTATCATGTTCGCTAAATGCTAAAACTGACATTCCATTATGATTCTCCAGGTCATTACGAGTTTATAGACACTAAACATGTCTAGGTTCTTTTTTGTCTAAGTAGTAAAAAAATTCCAAATTTGTTGAAAAAAAAGTGCCATTTTCCAATACCCATAGCGTCTCCATTTTTTGAGACTTCAGGATGGGTGAGGGCTTATTTTTTGCTTACCGAGCTGACATTTTTAATGATGCCATTATGGTGCAGATATGATTTTTTGATCAACTATTATTGCATTTTAGTGCAATGTTGGGGCAACCAAAAAAATGTAATTCTGGCATTTTGACTTTTTTTCTCACTATGGGATTGGGTTATTTCTTATTTATATTGATAGATCGCGCAATTCTGAATTTGGTGATACCAAATATGTGTATGTTTGTTTTTTTTTCATTGTATTATTTTGAATGGGGCGAAAGGGGGGTGATTTGAACTTTTATATATTTTTTATTTTTTTAATACTTTTAAAAATATTTATTTTTACTTTTGGCATGCTTCAATAGTCTCTATGGGAGACTAGAAGCTGCCATAATTTAATCAGCTGTGCTACATACAGGCGATAATCACTGGGTGGCGCTCATAATAATCCGACAGGGACAACCATAGAGGTCTGCTGGAGACGTTTGGTTGTCATGCCAACTCATCAGCGACTTGGGGTCATGTGACAAGGGCACCGATGGGCAGGATTTCGGACATGCTTGCCAGATGCCCTTGTTAAATGCCACTGTCAGAGATTGACAGCTGCATTTAACTAGTTAACAGCCTCAGGTGGATCGCGATTCCACCCATGGCTGTTAGAGGCACATGGCAGTTGTTCAAAACAGCTGACATGTGCTGGAAAAGATGTGGGCTCAGCGCCAGAATCCACATCAAAGGGAAAGAGTCCGACATCTGCATATTATTACACCAATGTCGGAAAGGGTTTAAATCCCATCATTTGTCCCACTCAAAAATAAATAAAATAATGTAAAAATGTAAATATATATTTATATACAGAAGTCCAATCTATGAAAATATAAAATTATATAAACAGTATAGTAAACATCAAAAAGAAAGAGAAATTGAAATGTAAGAGTTGCCATTTTTTGATAATCATCCTCCCCAAAAAATGCAAAAAAAATAAAAATTGTGCACACCTCCAGAACTGGATCAATAAAATCATCAGCTCACTCTGCAAAACACTCACTCTGCAAAACTCACAGCTGCATAAACATAAAAACAAAAAAGTTATGGGTCTCAGAAGATGGTACTATAAACAATTTTTTAAATAAATTATAATCTACATTCACAATTTATTTTTTAACAAACAAATTTAAAGAAAAAGTGATATTTTTGTAGCAAGGTAATTAAAACTAGAAAAACATTTTCTCAGGTCATTTTTACTACATTTTTGACCTCCATGAAAACAAAAACCACAGAACAATAATGGAATTGTCTTTTTTTATCATTTCATCCCACTTTGAATTTTTTCTTTGCTGACCAAAATTAAACTGACCAGCACATCCGTTCATACAATGGATGCTGGTGGAGGAAGAACGTGTGACCAGACCATTCTGTCAGCCTCCTCCAATAGTATAGCACCTCACATGTTGGAAGCTATTTTTTTATTGGAGGAGGCTGACAGACAGGTCTGGTCTCTGCCCCTTCACCAGCAGCCATTGTATGAACGTAAATGCTTTTTGTAAGGAGAGCTGCATTGACCAACTTCTACCTGAGAATCCCTCAGTGAGCTCATTCCGACGTCTAACAGAAACATTTGTAACAATTCTTTATCTGTCATTTTCTAAGCTCCTTTCAGCTAATCTACAACCACAAACTACATTAGGTGAATTTACAAACAAACAAACGTCTGTAAAAGTGAAACCCAATTGTAAAAATGATTTCTAGTCCAAAATATATGTACCGTATTTTTCGGAATATAAGACACACCGGACCTTAAGACTCACCCCAAAAATTCAGAAGGAAAATGGGGAAAAAATTAATGCGTCAAATGGGGGTCCGTCTTATAGTCCTGAATTAAGCTTACCCAGGGGGGATTGGCAATGCTGGAGAGCGGAGCCACAGGGGGTGTTTGGTGGTCCGATGATGGTATGACCCAGACTGGTGCACAGGTTTGGCAGTGCCGGGGGCTGCGGCAACATTTTATGAAAGCCCTGAGCCCCCACACATCCATTGCCGCATTGCGGTGATCTCCTGGAAATCACATCCCAGTCTGGTGCTGCAGGTTCTGTGGTGCTCGGTGGTGCACGGTCTTATGGGGGGCTCCGGTGACATTTTGTGAAAGCCTCCACACTTCTATTGCCTCGATGCTGTGGCCTCCGGGAAAATGGCCGCCAGAGGCGGTGCATGCACAGATTGAGATCTCGGCAACGATCTCAATCTGCGCATGCGTTGCCTTCAGTGGCCATTTTCCCAGGGGCCAGATTGATTCCCCAAGCGCAGATTGAGATCTTGGCAACAAGATCTCATCCTGAGATCTCAGGAGATGAGATCCTGTGCATGCACCACCTCCGGCAGCCATTTTCCCTAAGACCACAGCATCGAGGCAATAGAAGTGCAAGGGGTTTCACAAAATGTCACCAGAGCCCTCTGCACCATTGAGCACTGCCGAACCTGCTGCACCAGCCACACCAGGCTGGAAAGGGAGTGAGATCATCTCCCTGCAGCGTCGGACCACCGTAAGCATCACCTGACTCCTGCTGCCACAGCGCTAACTGTAAGACCGGCCTCACCCTAGCGAGTTTTACGGACGTAAGAGAGGTGCTGGAAATACGGATTGCATACGGTACAATACTTCTCTATGCCCCTGCTCCTATCAGCCATATTTTACTGATCCGTATTATACGGTCTTCTACAGCCGTAGAAAATCGCAGCATGCTGCGTTTGTCACCGTATTGCGCAAAAAATCCGCCAATGGAAGTCTATGGGGGCCAGAAAAATACGGATTACACACGGACCAGCAGTGTGACTTGCGAGAAATACGCAGCGGTGTTAGAGAGAAAAGCCGGCAATTCAGCATGGTGTACAGTAAAATCACACTGACAGCTTAGAAAAGAATACGTAGAATAAACGTGTACACATAGAATAGATATATATATATGTCATTGAGACACATATATGTATATATATTAATATTTAATACAGCGCTAGATAGCTTTAAAGCCGGTAATTCAATTGCCAGCTTTTGCTATCTCCTTCCTAAACCCGACATGATATGAGACATGGTTTACTGTTATGATACGGTGGTCTAGGAGCAACATGGAACGAGCTCTGAAGGAAGTGGTAACTGTACTGACCGCAGTCCCTAAGCTCAACACAACACTAGAAGTAGCCGTGGAATGCTCCTAACTCTCCCTAGGCATCTCGTCACAGCCTAAGAGCTAACTACCCCTAAAGATAGAAGCAGGAAAGCTATCTTGCCTCAGAGAAAATCCCCAAAGGATAGATTAGCCCCCCCAAATAATGACTGTGAGTGGAGAGGGAAAAGACATACACAGAATGAAACCAGGATGAGCACAGGAGGCCACTCTAACTAAATAGATAGGACAGGATGGAATACTGTGCGGTCAGTATAAAACACTACAAAAATCCACGCAGAGTTTACAAAAAAATCTCCACACCTGACTAAAGGTGTGGAGGGCAAATCTGCCTCCCAGAGCTTCCAGTAAGACAGAATTAATTCACACTGATAAGCTGGACAAACATAGAAAGCACAGAATAGATAAGTCCACAATCTATGGACAGAAAAGGGCAAGCAAAAACTTAGCTTAGCTGAACTGGTCAGGAAAACAGGGAACTCCAAAGAGATGTGAATCCAACCAGGAACCATATAGAAGTGGCACTGGCTGAAGATAGAGCCAGACTTAAATAGCCGAGCAGAAGAGACGATAAGTGGAGGCAGCTGATGACAGCTAACTCCAAGGAGCAGCCATACCACTAGAAACCACAAGAGGGAGCCCAAGAGCAGAACTCACAAAAGTGCCACTTACAACCACCGGAGGGAGCCCAAGAGCGGAATTCACAACAGTTTACATACAGTAAACCATCTCATATCCCCATTTTTTTGCATATTCCACACTACTAATGTTAGTACTGTGTATGTGCAAAATTTGGGCTCTCTAGCTATTAAATTAAAGGGTTAAATGGCAGAAAAAATTGGCGTGGGCTCCCGCGCAATTTTCTCCGCCAGAGTAGTAAAGCCAGTGACTGAGGGCAGATATTAATAGCCTGGAGAGGGTCCACGGTTATTGCCCCCCCCTGGCTAAAAACATCTGCCCCCAGCCACCACAGAAAAGGCACATCTGGAAGATGCGCCTATTCTGGCACTTGGCCACTCTCTTCCCATTCCCGTGTAGTGGTTGGATAAGGGGTAATGAAGGGTTAATGTCACCTTGCTATTGTAAGGTGACATTAAGCCAGATTAATAATGGAGAGGCGTTAATTATGACACCTATCCATTTTTAATCCAATAGCATGAAATGGTTAAAAAAGCACACACACATTATTAAAAATTATTTTATTGAAATAAACACAGATTGTTTTAATATTTTATTGTTTTCTCAATCCACCTGAAGACCCTCGCTCTGTAACAAATAAAAAATAATAAACCAACAATATACATACCTTCTGTTGATCTGTAATGTCCCACGATGTAAATCCATCTGAAGGGGTTAAAATATTTTGCAGGCAGGAGCTCTGCTATAATGCAGCTGTGCTCCTGCCAGCAAAACCCCGGGGAATGAAGGTAATGTAGGTCAATGACCTGTAGTTACCTTCATTCGCGGTGATGCGCCCTCTGCTGGATGTCCCTCGAGCGTGGGAACTTTCATTAAGGGTTAACAGGGATTTTTATGTAACACAACAATAGATCAAGCAGGGGGGTATTATTATAAAGGTAACAACAGTTCATCTTATCAGTCTCTGCGCAATGGTAGGAGGTGGCTGGAAGATCCATTGGTGGCACTGCAGAAGTTTCCAATCCGGTCCCACAGAAAGGTGATGCACTGTCTTCTTGCGGTGTTGAATCCTCCGGGTCCATCGGCACGTGGTCTCCTAGTATGAGCACAAGACGTTGTATAGGTGTAGGTCCGCGGCACAGCGGATGTAGAAAACAGTTCAGCAGACAAGGCCCAGCAGTGACGGCCACTGGAGCAGGCCGGCACTCAGTAGGCACTGTAGGGATAGACCTGTGAAGTGCATACTGGTCACTGTGCCATGCGGGGATCTCTCTGATCTCTGTGTCGTCAGTTGGGATGGCACTGCTAACCGAGTGAAAAGGCATGGGTAGCTGGCATGGGTAAGTTGAGAGGGAATCAACCATCTCTGTGCTCTCACGCTGATTCCCCGCCAAAAGCCCTGTCTTCCAGCGCACACCGCTATTTAAGTTGGACCCACCCCCATCAGTTAGGTGTCTTGAACTGCTCCAGTCAGAAGTCCCCCAGAATAATGGTGACAGCCCCGACAGTTCCAGCCCAGACACGCAAGAGGGACCGTTAGCCTGGCTCTCCTCCTTACAAGTGGATCAGGGTGGAGTAGAGTCTACTACTTGGTATTTAGATTAGTGGCTACCTATTACACAACTAAATCAAGGAGTATTTATTCATCAAACACAGAATTCTTATTCATTATTGCCAACATATGTGTTAGGAACTTGAGGATTACTTTCTTGGTGTAACTTGCAGTCAAGGACTAGATGATTTTTAACTAGACCTTTGATCCCATCTGTTAGGAGTTGAGTTCCCTCCACTGCATGGGGGGAATCTCGAGCCATGTCTGCTGTGGTCTCCTATTCTGCTTCAGCCACAGTGGAGCCTGCTCAGCGGAGAGGTTGGTCCCAGAGTCTCGCTTAGCCTGATACTGTGCAAAGGGTTACTGCTGCCTTTCCAGGTTCTGCTTTTGTAGCCAGCACTGGTCAGCGGCGTGCAGGCTTTTCTGGGACTAAGTCCTGCTTTGCACACACTGAGCATGTCCACAGGAGGACCTCTCATTGGAGGTCTGGGGTCACACACTCAGGCCCTGTAGCAGCTCCTATTGGACCACTTGGAAGGTCCTGGCCTGCTACAGCTATAAAAGGTTTGCATGGCTGCATGGCCATGTGCTAGTATCAAACCAAAGTCTATGAACTCAGCGCCAGTGTGGTCATGTCTGGATGTGGTTAGGGTTTGGCTGAAATAAGCCCCTAGAATACCGGCACCTCCGGAGAGAAGTTTGTATGTGTGTATTCAGGACCTTAGCTGAAATAAGCCGCTAGAATACCGGCACCTCCGGTGAGGAGTTGTTTGCCTGTTTCTCTGACTGCATGACCACAGTTTTGCTCTGTTTGGTAGCTGTGTACCGTAACAGGGCACAGCATCTTGTTTCTAGCGAATCTGTGGCGTTAACAGAGTTCGCTTATACCGCCATATAGTGTCGCCATTTGCCAGCAGCAGGTTCCTCTCCTGCACGGTGGACCCCGGGTTGCGAATGCATCTATTAATACATATATATATATATATATATATACTCGTTGCATTCCGCCAACCCTAACACATCTTAATACTGTTGATAACCACTAGGTTTCTGGACGCTTATGTGGTATGTCAAGTCAGTTCTCTAATTTTAGTATTGGTAAGTGAAGTTCATGTAATGAGAATATGGACCTCGTCACTCTGTCAGCCAACTGGCACCTTTTTTGAGTAATGAGATGTTGAATTTTGGTAAGTCATCATCAAACAAACCCAGCTTCTAATAAACTTCTCTTCACTGGAGGCTGCACATGATAACTCACTTTTCTCCATTCCCTTGGAGGGCTTAAGTAATCACAAATCTCCCGTGAAGAAATTCTACTTATGTTTTTCTTCTTCATGTCTTCTTTCTTTTAACATGAGGACGTCTGATGTATTATTTATCTCAAGACGTGTGCCAGTAAGATCCCAATCAACTGAAATCTCTGGATTTCAGACAAATTATCGGTTTATTATCGTCTTATAAGAAATCAACTTGAAAACCTGCTGAAACCTTTAGCATTTTTGGACAGAAAGGAAGTGTTTCTTCCACAACTGAACTCTGTTAATTAGGAAAATACTCATGTCTCCGTGTGCATATCAGGTACTTCAAAGTAGAATGCGCTGTGCTCATCTAGTTACTTATTATTAGTGACACAAGGCGTACAAGCATGCATTTCAAATCAATACCAACACTGTGATCTACTTTTATTAAATGGAGGTTTCCTATCAATTGGATTTCTAATTATTGTGCAAAATTTCAAGGCATTTACCTTGAACTTCCACTACATTAAGTTAAATCTTTTAAAGCAAAATAGCTGTTTTGATGCCTGGAATGTGAATTCATTTAAATATTACAGGGAAAAGACTGAGTACAAAGCTTTGCAAAATGCACTTGACAGTAAATTTGCCTTATTAATATTTACTCACAGGAAAGTTGTTGTTTTTGCACTTTATTCTGCAACAATTTACCACTAAGAGTCAACATACTAATCAAGATCAGCATGTAATTGGGACAGGCTGTCACAAACTCTTAGGGGAAAAGTTACCTTTGTGGCTCTGTTGCCGTGATTTGTGCCAGATTTAACAAAGCGTGGCACAGAGTTCAGTGAACTTGGTGCACGTAATGTTTCTGTCTGGAGCTATTTCTTCAATTTTCACTCCAACCCTTGTATATGCAACCTTTAAAAAAGTCACAATTTATAAATCTGACTTAACCCAATTTGAATAGCCATACCCATAGCTATAACCATACCCAGAAATGACCAACTTCTAAAAGTGGCAGGAGTGGCTTAACCCCTTATCGACATTTGGCGTAATAGTATGCCGATGTCGGGGTCCCTCCCTTGATGCAGGGCTCCGGTGGTGAGCAGCTGAAAAGTGCCCGCAACAGCCGTGGGTGGAATCACGATCCACCCGCGGCTATTAACTAGTTAAATGCCACTGTCAAACGATGACAGCGACATTTAAATTGCGCTTCCGGCATTCACGTCGGAAATACGCACATCGGTGACCCATGTCACATGATCGCAGGTCACCAGTGGGTCGGCATGACAACCCGAGGTCTCATTGTCACTGCTGGATTGCTGTGAGCTCTACCCAGTAGTTGGCGCTCATAGCAAGTCAGCAATTCTACTACATAGAGGTGATCTGACCATCACATCTATGTAGCTGAGCCGATCAAGTTGTGTCAGCTTCTAGTCTCCTATAGAGACTATTGAAGCATGGCAAAAGTAAAAAAAATGTGTTTAAAAGTATAAAAAAATATAAAAGTTCAAATCACCCCCCTTTCTCCCTATTCAAAATAAAACAATAAAAATAAAATCAAACATACACATTTTCGGTATCGCCGCATTTAGCATCGCCCGATCTATCAATAAAAAAAAAGATTAACCTAATCGCTAAATGGCATAGCGAAAAAAAAAGTAAAAACGCCAGAATTACCTGTTTTTTGTCACTGTGACATTGCATTAACCCCTTCCCGACCTTTGACGCCACGTAGGCGTCATGAAAGTCGGTGCCATTCCGACCCATGACGCCTATGCGGCGTCATGGAAAGATCGCGTCCCTGCAGATCGGGTGAAAGGGTTAACTCCCATTTCACCCGATCTGCAGGGACAGGGGGAGTGGTAGTTTAGCCCAGGGGGGGTGGCTTCACCCCCTCGTGGCTACGATCGCTCTGATTGGCTGTTGAAAGTGAAACTGCCAATCAGAGCGATTTGTAATATTTCACCCATTATAACGGGTGAAATATTACAATCCAGCCATGGCCGATGCTGAAATATCATCGGCCATGGCTGGAAATACTAGTGTGCCCCCACCCCACCCCTCCGATCGCCCCCCCAGCCCTCCGATCTGGCCGGTACACTGCTCCGGCTCCCCTCCGTCCAGTGCTCCGCTCCCCCCCGTGCTCTTGTCCGCTCCCCCCGTGCTCCAATCACCCCCCCGTGCTCCAATCACCCCCCCTGCACTCCGATCCACCCCCCCCCGTGCTCCGTTCCACCCCCCCGTGCTCCATTCCAGCCCCCCCGTGCTCCGTTCCACGCCCCCCGTGCTCCGTTCCACCCCTCCCGCACTCCGATTCCCCCCCCCGTGCTCCGATCCCCCCCCCGTGGTCCCCCCCACCCCATCATACTTACCGATCCAGCCGGGGTCCCGTCCGTCTTCTCCCTGGGCGCCGCCATCTTCCAAAATGGCGGGCGCATGCGCAGTGCGCCCGCCGAATCTGCCGGCCGGCAGATTCGTTCCAAAGTGCATTTTGATCACTGAGATATAATCTATCTCAGTGATCAAAATAAAAAAAATAATAAATGACCCCCCCCCTTTGTCACCCCCATAGGTAGGGACAATAAAAAAATAAAGAAATTTTTTTTTTTCCACTAATGTTAGAATAGGGTTAGGGTTAGGGTTAGGGGTAGGGTTAGGGGTAGGGTTAGGGGTAGGGTTAGGGTTAGGGGTAGGGTTAGGGCTAGGGTTAGGGTTAGGGCTAGGGGTAGGGTTAGGGTTAGGGCTAGGGTTAGGGGTAGGGTTAGGGGTAGGGTTAGGGTTAGGGCTAGGGTTAGGGTTTCGGTATGTGCACACGTATTCTGGTCCTCTGCGGATTTTTCCGCTGCGGATTTGATAAATCCGCAGTGCTAAACCGCTGCGGATTTATGGCGGATTTACCGCGGTTTTTCTGCGCATTTCACTGCGGTTTTACAACTGCGATTTTCTATTTGAGCAGTTGTAAAACCGCTGCGGAATCCGCACAAAGAAGTGACATGCTGCGGAATGTAAACCGCTGCGTTTCCGTGCAGTTTTTCCGCAGCATGGGCACAGCGATTTTTGTTTCCCGTAGGTTTACATTGAACTGTAAACTCATGGGAAACTGCTGCGGATCCGCAGCGTTTTCCGCAGCGTGTGCACATACCTTTAGAATTAGGCTATGTGCACACGGTGCGGATTTGGCTGCGGATCCGCAGCAGTGTTCCATCAGGTTTACAGTACCATGTAAACATATGGAAACCAAATCCGCTGTGCCCATGGTGCAGAAAATACCACGCGGAAACGCTGCGTTGTATTTTCCGCAGCATGTCAATTCTTTGTGCGGATTCCGCAGCGTTTTACACCTGTTCCTCAATAGGAATCCGCAGGTGAAATCCGCACAAAAAACACTGGAAATCCGCGGAAAATCCGCAGGTAAAACGCAGTGCCTTTTACCCGCGGATTTTTCAAAAATGGTGCGAAAATATCTCACACGAATCCGCAACGTGGGCACATAGCCTTAGGGTTAGGGTTGGAATTAGGGTTGTGGTTATGGTTAGGGGTGTGTTGGGGTTAGGGTTGTGGTTAGGGGTGTGTTGCGGTTAGGGTTGTGTTTAGGGTTATGGCTACAGTTGGGATTAGGGTTAGGGGTGTGTTGGGGTTAGTGTTGGAGGTAGAATTGAGGGGTTACCACTGTTTAGGCACATCAGGGGTCTCCAAACGCAACATGGCGCCACCATTGATTCCAGCCAATCTCGTATTCAAAAAGTCAAATGGTGCTCCCTCACTTCCGAGCCCTGACGTGTGCCCAAACAGTGGTTTACCCCCACATATGGGGTACCAGCATACTCAGGACAAACTGCGCAACAATTACTGGGGTCCAATTTCTCCTGTTACCCTTGTGAATAAAAAAAAATGCTTGCTAAAACATAATTTTTGAGGAAAGAAAAATGATTTTTTATTTTCACGGCTCTGCGTTGTAAACGTCTGTGAAGCACTTGGGGGTTCAAAGTGCTCACCACATATCTAGATAAGTTCCTTGGGGGGTCTAATTTCTAAAATGGGGTCACTTGTGGGGGGTTTCTACTGTTTAGGCACACCAGGGGCTCTGCAAACGCAACGTGACACCCGCAGACCATTCCATCAAAGTCTGCATTTCAAAAGTCACTACTTCCCTTCTGAGCCCCGACGTGTGCCCAAACAGTGGTTTACCCCCACTCATGGGGTATCAGCGTACTCAGGAGAAACTGGACAACAACTTTTGGGGTCCAATTTCTCCTGTAACCCTTGGGAAAATAAAAAATTCTGGGCTAAATAATTATTTTTGAGGAAAGAAAACGTATTTATTATTTTCACGGCTCTGCATTATAAACTTCTATGAAGCACTTGGGGGTTCAAAGTGCTCACCACACATCTAGATAAGTTCCTTTCGGGGTCTAGTTTCCAAAATGGGGTCACTTGTGGGGGGTTTCTACTGTTTAGGCACATCAGGGGCTCTGCAAACGCAACGTGACGCCCGCAGAGCATTCCATCAAAGTCTGCATTTCAAAACGTCACTACTTCAATTCCAAGCCCCGGCATGTGCCCAAACAGTAGTTTACCCCCACATATGGGGTATCACCATACTCAGGAGAAACTGGACAACAAATATTGGGGTCAAATTTCTCCTGTTACCCTTGGGAAAATTAAAAAATTCTGGGCTAAATAATTATTTTTGAGGAAAGAAAACGTATTTATTATTTTCACGGCTCTGCATTATAAACTTCTATGAAGCGCTTGGGGGTTCAAAGTGCTCACCACACATCTAGATAAGTTCCTTTCGGGGTCTAGTTTCCAAAATGCGGTCACTTGTGGGGGGTTTCTACTGGTAAGCCACATCAGGGGCTCTGCAAACGCAACGTGACGCCCACAGAGCATTCCATCAAAGTCTGCATTTCAAAACGTCACTACTTCACTTCCGAGCCCCGGCATGTGCCCAAACAGTGATTTACCCCCACATATGGGGTATCAGCGTACTCAGGAGAAACTGGACAACAACTTTTGGGGTCAAATTTCTCCTGTTACCCTTGGGAAAATAAAAAATTGCAGGCTAAAAGATCATTTTTGAGAAAATAATTTTTTTTTTTTTTTCATGGCTCTGCGTTATAAACTTCTGTGAAGCACTTGGGGGTTCAAAGTCCTCACCACACATCTAGATTAGTTCCTTTGGGGGTCTAGTTTCCAAAATGGTGTCATTTCTGGGGGATCTCCAATGTTTAGGCACACAGGGGCTCTCCAAACGTGACATGGTGTCCGCTAATGATTGGAGCTAATTTTCCATTTAAAAAGCCAAATGGCGTGCCATCCCTTCCGAGCCCTGCCGTGCGCCCAAACAGTGGTTTACCCCCACATATTGGGTATCTGCGTACTCAGGACAAACAGGACAACAATATTTGGGGTCCAATTTCTCCTATTATCCTTGGCAAAATAGGAAATTCCAGGCTAAAAAATCATTTTTGAGGAAAGAAAAATTATTTTTTATTTTCATGGCTCTGCGTTATAAACTTCTGTGAAGCACCTGGGGGTTTAAAGTGCTCAATATGCATCTAGATAAGTTCCTTGGGGGGTCTAGTTTCCAAAATGGGGTCACTTGTGGGGGAGCTCCAATGTTTAGGCACACAGGGGCTCTCCAAACGCGACATGGTGTCCGCTAACAATTGGAGCTAATTTTCCATTCAAAAAGTCAAATGGCGCGCCTTCCCTTCCGAGCCCTGCCGAGTGCCCAAACAGTAGTTTACCCCCACATATGAGGTATCGACGTACTCGGGAGAAATTGCCCAACAAATTTTATGATCCATTTTACCCTACTGCCCATGTGAAAATGAAAAAATTGAGGCGAAAAGAATTTTTTTGTGAAAAAAAAGTACTTTTTCATTTTTACAGATCAATTTGTGAAGCACCTGAGGGTTTAAAGTGCTCACTAGGCATCTAAATAAGTTCCTTGGGGGGTCTAGTTTCCAAAATGGGGTCACTTGTGGGGGAGCGCCAATGTTTAGGCACACAGGAGCTCTCCAAACGCGACATGGTGTCCGCTAACGATGGAAATAATTTTTCATTCAAAAAGTCAAATGGCGCTCCTTCCCTTCCGAGCCTTACCATGTGCCCAAACAGTGGTTTACCCCCACATGTGAGGTATTGGTGTACTCAGGAGAAATTGCCCAACACATTTTAGGATCCATTTTATCCTGTTGCCCATGTGAAAATGAAAAAATTGAGGCTAAAAGAATTGTTTTGTGAAAAAAAAGTACTTTTTCATTTTTACGGATTAATTTGTGAAGCACCTGGGGGTTCAAAGTGCTCACTATGCATCTAGATAAGTTCCTTGGGGCGTCTAGTTTCCAAAATGGGGTCACTTATGGGGGAGCTCCAATTTTTAGGCACACGGGGGCTCTCCAAACGTGACATGGTGTCCGCTAAAGAGTGGAGCCAATTTTTGATTCAAAAAGTCAAGTGGCGCTCCTTCCCTTCCAAGCCCTGCCGTGCGCCCAAACAGTGGTTTACCCCCACATATGAGGTATCAGCGTACTCAGGACAAATTGGACAACAACTTTCGTGGTTCAGTTTCTCCTTTTACCATTGGGAAAATAAAAAAATTGTTGCTAAAAGATAATTTTTGTGACTAAAAAGTTAAATGTTCATTTTTTCCTTCCATGTTGCTTCTGCTGCTGTGAAGCACCTGAAGGGTTAATAAACTTCTTGAATGTGGTTTTGAGTACCTTGAGGGGTGCAGTTTTTAGAATGGTGTCACTTTTGGGTATTTTCAGCCATATAGACCCCTCAAACTGACTTCAAATGTGAGGTGGTCCCTAAAAAAAATGGTTTTGTAAATTTCGTTGTAAAAATGACAAATCGCTGGTCAAATTTTAACCCTTATAACTTCCTAACAAAAAAAAATTTTGTTTCCAAAATTGTGCTGATGTAAAGTAAACATGTGGGAAATGTTATTTATTAACTATTTTGTGTCACATATCTCTCTGGTTTAACAGAATAAAAATTCAAAATGTGAAAATTGCGAAATTTTCAAAATTTTCGCCAAATTTCCGTTTTTATCACAAATAAACGCAGAATTTATTGACCTAAATTTACCACTAACATGAAGCCCAATATGTCACGAAAAAACAATCTCAGAACCGCTAGGATCCGTTGAAGCGTTCCTGAGTTATTACGTCATAAAGGGACACTGGTCAGAATTGCAAAAAACGGCAAGGTCTTTAAGGTCAAAATAGGCTGGGTCATGAAGGGGTTAAAATGTAAATAATGGGCAATCAAAAAATTGTATCTGCACCAAAATGGTATCATTAAAAAGTCAGCTCGGTGCGCAAAAAAAATAAGCCCTCACTCAACCCGAGATCACGAAAAATGGAGACACTACGGGTATTGGAAAATGGCGCAAACTTTGGATTTTTTTTTCACCACTTAGATAAAAAGAATCTAGACTTATTTGGTGTCTATGAACTTGTAATGACATGGAGAATCATAATGGCAGGTCAGTTTTATCATTTAGAGAACCTGGCAAAAAAGTCAAACAAAAAACAAGTGTGGGATTGCACTTTTTTTGCAATTTCTCCTTGGTCAAAATTGCTGTTATTGTGAACAGTTAAGCAAGTCGAATATTAAATTATTATTATTATTATTATTATTATTATTATTATTTTTATTATTATTATTAAGGGGCTAAAATTAAAGATGATACATTTCCTTTGCATTTCAGGAAAAAAAAAAATATATATATTTATACATATATATATATACTACCGTTCAAAAGATTAAAGTCACCCAGACAATTTTGTGTTTTCCATGAAAACTCATACTTTTATTAATCAAATGAGTTGACAAATGAATTTAAAATCTAGTCCAGACATTGACAAGGTTCGAAAAAAAGATTTTTACTTGAAAATTATAGGATGAAATTGGTTCCAATCAAGCGCTGTCTACAGGGTGTGGCATTGCGTTGCAAAATGGAGTGATAGCCTTCCTTATTCAAAATCCCTTTAATCTTGTACAAATCTCCCACTTTACCAGCACCAAAGCAACCCCAGACCATTACATTACCTCCACCATGCTTGAAAGATGGCATCAGACACTCTTCCAGTATCTTTTCAGTTTTTCTGCACAAATGTTCTTCTGTGTGATCCAAACACCTCAAACTTGGATTCGTCTGTCCATAATACTTTTTTCCAATTTTCCTCTGTCCAATGTCTTCTTTTGCCCATATTAATCTTTTCCTTTTATTAGCCAGTCTCAGATATGGCTTTTTCTTTGCCACTCTGCCCTGAAGGCCAGCATCCCGAAGTCGCCTCTTCACTATAGACATTGATACTGGCGTTTTGCTAAGAATAGACTGTAGAGTTTCACATGAAAGTTCTTTTTTTCCGGCCATTTTGAGAGTTTAATGAAACCAACAAATGTAATGCTCCAGATTCTCAAATAGCTCAAAGAAAGATCAGGTTTATAAGTTCTCTAATCAGCCAAACTGTTTTCAGCTGTGCTAACATACTTGCACAAGGGTTTTCAAGGGTATTCTATGCATCCATTTGCCTTCTTACACAGTTAGCAAACACAAAGTAGCATAAGAACACTGGAGTGATGGTTGTTGGAAATGGGCCTCTATACACATATGAAGATATTGCATTACAAACCAGATGTTTGCAGCTAGAGTAGTCATTTACCGCATTAACAATGTATAGAGTTTATTTCTGAATCATTTAATGTTAGCTTCATTGGAAAAAACTGTGCATTTTTTAAAAAAAATAAGGAAATTTCTAAGTTACCCTAAACTTTTGAACAGTAGTGTATATATTATTATTGTTATTATTATTATTATAAATTTTTATAGCGCCATTTATTCCATGGCGCTTTACATGTGACTGGGGCAAACATAGACAAGTACAATAAACATGAGTAAAACAAGGCACACACAAATACAGGAGAAGAGAGGAGCCTGCCCGCAAGGGCTCTCAGTCTACAGGGGATGGGAGAGGATACACTAGGAGAGGGTAGAGTTGGTCATGCGGCAGTTTTGCAGACAGAGGATCGCTGCAGGTTGTAGGCTTGTCGGAAGAGGTGTGTCTTCAGGTTCCTTTTGAAGGTTTCCGTGGTAGGCGAGAGCCTGATGTGTTGGGGTAGAGAGTTCCAGAGTATCGGGGAAGCACAGGAGAAGTCTTGGATGCGGTTGTGGTAGGAAGAGATGAGAGAGGAGTAGAGAAGGAGATCATGAGAGGATCGAAGGTTGCGTGCAGGTAAGTACTGGGAGACCATGTCACAGATGTATGGAGGAGACAGGTTGTGGATGGCCTTGTATGTCACTGTTAGTGTTTTGAGCTGTAGTAATATATATATATATATATACATATATATTATTTATTACATTTTAAAAATTACAAACGTTTGTAATTGCAAAAGTTTGAGCACCCTTGGAGATGTGTGTTCTCAGATAACTTTGAGCAAGGTTTCAGACCTTAATCTGTTAGTATTATGGCTTTTTCACTATCAGGCCACGTGCACACGTTCAGGATTTTTGGCGTTTTTTTGCGTTTTTTCGCTATAATAACGTGATAAAAACGCGAAAAAAACGCTTACATATGCCTCCTATTAATTACAGTGTATTCCACATTTCTAGTGCAAATGTTGCTTTTTTTTCCGCGAAAAAATCGCATTGCGGAAAAAAAAGCAACATGTTCATTAAAAATGTGGAATTGCGGGGATTCCGCACACCTAGGAGTGCATTGATCTGCATACTTTCCGCATGGGGCTGTGCACACCATGCGGGAAGTAAGCAGATTATGTGCGGTTGGTACCCAGGGTGGAGGAGAGGAGACTCTCCTCCACGGACTGGGCACCATATAATTAGTAAAAAAAAAAAAGAATTAAAATAAAAAATAGTCATATACTTACCCTCTGATGGCCCCGGTGTCTTCCCGCCTCTCTGCGCTGCATGCTGCCGCTTCTGTTCCTATAGATGGTCTGTGTGAAGGACCTACGATGACGTCGCGGTCCTGTGATTGGTCGCGCGACCGCTCACGTGACCGCTCACGTGACCGCAACGTCATCGAAGGTCCTGCACACACACACACCATCTATAGGAATGGACACCGCTGAGGAGATCGGCTGTCTGCAGGGTGAGTATAACCTTTTTTTAATTTTTTTTATTATTTTTAAACATTCTATCTTTTACTATAGATGCGGCATAGGCAGCATCTATAGTAAAAAGTTGGTCACACTTGTCAAACACTATGTTTGACAAACTTGGAAAACTTTAGCATTCTGCAAGCTAATTACGCTTGCAAAATGCTGAGAAAAACGCGAAAAAAACGCGGATTTCTTGCAGAAAATTTCCGGTTTTCTTCAGGAAATTTCTGCAAGAAATCCGGACGTGTGCACATACCCTTATAGTTAGGAAAGACCTAGTGATGCAAATTTTCCAACTTAAAAAAAAATAGCCTACTCTAAACTTGTGCCAAAAAGCAGCAGACATGGGTTCTTCTAAGGAGCTGCCTAGCACTCTGAAAATGAAAATGCTGGAGGCTCACAAAGGAGGAGAAGGCTGTAAGAAGATAGCAAAGTGTTTTCAAGTAGCCCTTTCCTCAGTTCAAAATGTAATTTAGAAATGACAGTTAACAGGAACAGTGGAGGTCAAGGTAAGGTCTGGAAAATCAAGCTACTTTTCAGTGAGAGCTGCTTTTTGTTGGCTGGGTGTATTGGGACGCCTGTCCCTGTGGGGTGCATAAAATGTATATAGTGCTGGGCAGTAAGCCTGAATAATACTATCAGCGTACTTGTGTGACTGGCGTTCTACTCAAGCCTCATTTCTGTGCATTTTTGTCTACTAGGCAGCCATCCCTCCATAATTTTGATAGGTGTGTGGGTGGATGTTTCTATCAGTAGTTTGCACCTGTGCTGCCCTTTCCTTTATAACGGGGCCTTCTGCATCCTGCTAGTGCATTTGTTTCCTTTATGGCATGTTTTTCTTAATTTTTCTATGTTAGCTGCTTTTCAAAATTAGTGTTAGGACTCCAAGCATGAGGACGCTTGACGTTGTGTTGCGAGCTGATCTATTTTGGCCAAAATATCAACCAATACCTCATTTAATGTATTTATCATATGCATTATTTTTTAATATTTTATTGCACTTTTTATCACATTTTGCAGGATGCAGCCAGGCCCCTTTTTGATGGCTTGGTGTACTAGGGCATCGGTTCCCTGTGGGGTGCATGTATATAGTGCAGCGCTGTCCGCCTGACCACATACTATGGGCATCATCAATAGGCTTTAAGCTGGACACTTTGCATCACACATACCTGTGTGACTGACGTTCTACTCAAGCTTCATTTGTGTTCAATTTTTCAACTAGGCCGCCAACCGCTCCATAATTTGCTAGACGTGTGGGTGGATGTTTCTATCAGTAGTTTGCACCTGTGCTGCCCCTGCCTGTATAGTGGGGGGCCTGCTGCATCTGGTTAGTCCATTTATCATCTGACAGGTTGTGGTAAGGCTCTTTCCTTATGGTATGTTTTTCTTAATGTTTCTATGTTAGCTGTTTATAAATATCCAAATGGCCTTTGGCAGAAATAAAGTTCCCCACCCCTCTGCTAGAGCATAGAGAAGGATAAGTCAGGTTCCTCAGTTATCAGATTTGTGCTGGTATGTTTAAAATCTAACTGGTTCCTTATTAAAGAACGTGGGTCTGACTAGGACTTTTCCTTCTTTCTTTCTTTTTCTCTTTCTTTCTTTCTTTCTTTCTTTCTTTCTTTCTTTCTTTCTTTCTTTCTTTCTTTCTTTCTTTCTTTCTTTCTTTCTTTCATTCTTTCTGTATTTCTCTGTCACATTAACACTATGATACTCAGAATAATTATGTAATTTAAGACGCTCATATTGTTGTATAATCTTGGTTAATGCTCTGACAATGTGTATTGTTAACTTTGAGTTCTCTAAATTTGCTATCCTACCCCTGTATATTTTCTAATCCAACTTATTGTGCTTCCTTCCCATCTCCTTTTTATGTACCCTTTTCCCTTTCCCCTTTTATTTAGATAAAAATGCAATAAATATAATTTAAAAAAAATCTAACTGGCGCTATAGGCATGGGTAAAACAACTTTAAAAAGAATAACCGGTTCAGGTTTTATCACCAATTAATTCTAATTTAATTTAAGGGAGCTTTTACTGTTATTTATTTTTCTTTTAATACTACCTTTAACATTATTTAAATACAATTTTGCTTTTATTATTAATCACAACCAACGTGATGTCCGTTCTAATATGGGCACCACACTTTTTATGTACAGCCATTGCTGAGCCTATAGGACAATCTGGTATGCGAGGGGTTAATGCGAAGGGGCGGAGGTAGTCAGCCAAGCCGCTGGTAATACAAGCGGCTTCACATGGAGGGGTCCGTAACCCTGACGAAGAGGTGCACTCCACCTCGAAACACGTTGGTTGAATCTGACTCCCCTGTGTTTCCATAGATAAGTGACGTCACTTTTAGGTCGAACGGCCGAGCAGTATTGGCCATCTTCCTTCCTTCCTCGTGTAACCTGGGATGCTACCGACCGGGGCGCCTCTGGCTCTGCACTTTACAGTACTTCCTCCCCTCTGCACGCTCTGTTCCACGAGCGGCACAGGAACCACGCATACCGGAGGTATCTACCCTATGGACAACAGGGCATCTTGATGCAGCATCGTACAGGTATGTGAAATAGATTATATATGCACCAGGCTGTTATCCTTTAATTATTAAACCCTCACAAGGAAGGTCTAACACACCCTAGTCTCTGACTGCAGCCTGCTGGTTACAACATTTACCTTTAATGTGGGTATCTACATACTCTCGTTTGGAAACAGTGGAACTTTTTGTTTTAACCAATCCTTTGTAGCGAGACATTTCTTAGCGCGGTCTTTTTTAACGCTTACTAACTTTAAAAAGAAGTATTTGGATTAAGCAAGGGGCCAGATTAGCCTACTAAATATTCTGTCCCATCAAGACACATCTAATTTTGGACTTTAAGGCAGAACCATATTTTCTGTTTTTGCCTTTTTACAAAAACTATAACTTTTTATTTTCTCAATCACATAGCTCTGTTAATTTTTGTTTTCTTACAATGCAAAACAAATATTTCTTATTTTTATTTTATAAATTAGGTTGGAATTTTTTATCCCACAAGAGGCCTTTCTCATTTTGTATTTCTCTAAACTTAGTTGTAATACTTGTCTATTCCAATATAGTAATGATGACAGTTTATGAGCTATCGGTCAGTATTAAAAAATATTATCACTGGTGATCATCAATTGCAATGCTGTAAAAAATGTAAATGCCAGGAATGATAAATGGTAAATGCCTCTTAGTTATATTTACATAAGATATTACCATCTGGCACATAGTGCAGATAGTATGGACTGTGCTTCCAAGCCTTGTGTGCTATTTTGGAAAATACAAGACATACTATGCTGTACCATAATCTGGCATCTTCATGTACAGATTGACTGTCCCCCCAAATGATATTTACAGTGTCTAAATATTGCCATCATACAGTGACTAAATAATAAAGTCACATATTACCTATATAATACTACCATATGTGCCTAGATAATACCACCATACCATAACTGGATAAAGCTTCCACTCCATGACTGCATAATACCATCATACCATGACTTTATAACAATCCCCTATACTCTGACTGGGAAACATGAGCATACGTAAAATGGATGCACCACCATCTGTAAATGTATAACACCTCCATAAAGTGACTGGAAACAGTTCCACCTCTGCCTGACCAGATAATACCACTGTGCTTTAACTACCACCAGAGGGAGCTTGAGAGGGAAGTGAGACTGCATACACAGAGAAGCACCACAGAACAGGAGCACAGGAGCCACCAAGTGGTGAGAGAGTGGTCAGACAAATCGAGTCAAAAAACAATCAGAGGCAGAAATACCAAAGGGATCAGCAGTATACAAGGTCAGTAACAAGCCAGGAGGTTCTACAACGGTCAGAAGCAGATAAGGAAAAGTTGGAAGGCAGAAGTGACTCCGAATACAAGCCAAGTCATAAACCAGAGAATCCTACCGACAAACGGAAACTCTGGGAAAAGGGCAGACAGAGGGAGTTAACAGACACGGGGTGGGTCAGGGATCACAGCAGGACAAATCAGGAGCTACCAGAGTCAGGTTCACACGTCGAAGGCAGAAATATAGCTGACACCGCCAGCAGGATGCATAGGAGCTAAACAGCAAATCTGAACCTGAAATCTTGACATGATCCGCCTGGAAAAAGAGCAGACAGGATTAAACCCTGGAATGGATCAAGACAACTACTACTTGATGTGCACATTAGAAATAGACATTTTCATGTCAACTATTCCCATGAACCTCATGTCACCAATTTTGGTCATCCCCAATTAAAGTACAGTATATAAGAGCCCAAGTGTCAGTTCCTTCTCTGTTACTTCGACTCTCAGCACCTCCCATTTGACCCCTAGTCCAATGTTTCACTCTCTCTTTCTGATTCATAACAAGGAAAAAATCTTTCCTATATACTCTATCTTACTGAGATTCCAGCCCCTTCCCAGTCACTTATAGTATACTATTAGAAGAAACACAGACCTCTCTTGCCTCCAGAGAAATACCCCACAGAAATAGCAGCCCCCCACATATAATGACGGTGAAATGAGAGGAAGGCACATACACAGTATGAAAACAGATTCAGCAAAATGAGGCCCGCTAAAACTAGATAGCAAAGGATACAAAAGTAAACTGCGCGGTCAGCAAAAAACCCTTCAAAAAACCATCCTGTAATTACTTGAACTCATGTTCCAACTCATGGAACATGAGGAGCAATTACAGCCCGCTAGAGCAACCAGCAGCAAAGAAACAATTATATGCAAGCTGGACAAGACAAAAATAAAGCAAAACGTGGAACAAGAAAAACAAAAACTTAGCTTGTCCTGAAGATTACTGAAGCCAGAAGCTGAGGTAACAAAACACTCTGATAACCTTGATAGCCGGCGGGGAAATGACAAGAAAGCCCGGTTAAATAGGAAACTCCCAAATCCTAATAGAACAGGTGGACACCAGAGACAGCAGAACACAAATCATCCAGTACCATCAGTAACCACCAGAGGGAGCCCAAAAACAGAACCCACAACAGTACCCCCCCCTTGAGGAGGGGTCACCGAACCCTCACGAGAACCACCAGGGCGACCAGGATGAGCCCTATGAAAAGCGCGGACCAAATCATCAGCATGAACATCAGAGGCAACCACCCAAGAATTATCCTCCTGACCATAACCCTTCCACTTGACCAAATATTGGAGTTTCCGTCTGGAAACACGAGAATCCAAGATCTTCTCCACAACATACTCCAATTCTCCCTCCACCAGCACCGGAGCAGGAGGCTCAAGCGAAGGAACAACAGGTACCTCATACCTCCGCAACAACGACCGATGGAACACATTATGAATAGCAAACGATGCCGGGAGATCCAAACG